>NW_026585689.1:7522304-7612256 GCF_907164565.1 Psammomys obesus | reverse complement strand
CTGCGATCATCACTAGCGCCTGCGACATATACATTGCAGAGCCCCTCCCACACACTCAAGGGTTCAACATTAGCCATCACTCTGTCCCTCGAGACACACGCCCACACCCACTTACACACACACACACACACATATACACACACACGCACGCACGCTTGCATTTGCCTCTGTTTGCGCCTGCGTACTTTCCTCCCACAGGTACAGCTCGTCATCAGCATACGCTAAGGACACGGGACCTCTCTCAACTTCCTGAAGAATTCTCCAGACTCGAGAGAGAGACAGTACCAGTCTGATCGGCTGAATCCAAAAACAAACAGGGAAGGTCTCAGATAAGCCAATGGCCAGGGGTAGGCGAAAGAACATTTCCAACATAAATCAGGACATAATGACTTCACCAGCAAACCCCAAAATCGATGGATATTCCAATTCATCAGAAGCACAGGAAAATGACCTTAAAGCCATGCTTGCTCAATTATTTGAGGCTCATAAGGAGGAAATGAACAAATCTTTCAAAGAGATGGCCAGTCAATTGGAGGTAAAGAAAGAAGAAATAGACAAAACCCTTAAAGAAACACAGGCAAACATAGCCAAACAAATAGAGGCACAAGTAGAGAAGAAATTAGTGGCATACAAAAAGGAAATGAACAAAGAAATAGAGTCCATCGTAGAGAGACAGGAATCCAAATTCAAACACATAAAAGAAATGGTGCAAGGCATGAAAACAGAATTAGAATCAATAAAGAAAACACAAAGTGAGAAAACTCTTGAGCTGGAGAACTTGGAGAAAAGATCAGGAACCACAAAATTAAGCATCACCAACAGAATACAAGAGATGGAAGAGAGAATCTCTGGAGCTGAAGACACACTTGCAGAAATTGATACTTCTCTCAAAGAAAAAGTAAAATCAGAAAAATTCCAATCACAAAATATCCAAGAAATCAAGGATGCTATGAAAAGACAAAATCTAAGAATAATAGGAATTGATGAAAAAGAAGACTCCAGGCTCCAAGGTCCAGAAAATATTTTCAAAAAAATCATAGAAGAAAATTTTCCCAACTTAAAGAAAGAGATGTCCATAAATATACAAGAGGCCTACAGAACACCAAATAGACTAGACCAGAAAAGAAACACATCACGTCACATCATAGTCAAAACACTAAATCTACAGAACAAAGAAAAGATATTAAAAGCGGCAAGGGAAAAAGGCCAAGTAACATATGAAGGTAGACCTATCAGAATCACACCAGACTTCTCATCAGAAACTATGAAAGCCAGAAGGGCCTGGGCAAGCATCATGGAGACTCTAAGAGATCACAAATGTCAACCCAGACTACTATACCCTGCAAAGCTTTCAATCAACATAGATGGAGAAAACAAAATATTCCATGACAAAACTACATTTACGCAATATCTATACAGCAAACCAACCCTACAGAAGATACTAGAAGGAAAACTCCAATCCAACAAAAACGAATTCACCCAAGAAAACAGGGCATACAGATAATGTCCCAACAAAAATGAAAAGAAAACAAGCAATGAAACAAGGTAAGATCATCGACTCCATTACACAAGGAACTAACATGCATTGGTCAATATTATCTATCAATATTAATGGACTCAACTCACCAATAAAAAGACACAGGCTAACAGAATGGTTACGGAAACAGGACCCAACATTCTGTTGCATCCAAGAAACACACCTATGCAACAAAGATAAACACTACCTCAGAGTAAAGGGCTGGAAAAATGTTTTTCAAGCAAATGGTTCCAGAAAACAAGCTGGAGTAGCCATCCTAATATCTAATAAAATAGACTTTCAACCCAAGTTAATCAAAAAAGATAAGGAGGGCCACTATATTCTCATCAAAGGAAAAATCCAACAAGAGGACATCACAATTTTGAATATCTATGCCCCAAATACAAGAGCACCTACATTCGTAAATGAAACAATATTAAAGCTTAAATCATACATTGATCCTAATACCTTAATAGTGGGAGACTTCAACACCCCACTCTCATCGAGGGACAGATCAACCAGACAGACACCAAATAGGGAAATGAAAGCACTCACAGAATCCCTAAATCAAATGGACCTAATAGATGTCTACAGATCTTTTCACCCAAACTCAAAAGAGTACACCTTCTTTTCAGCACCGCATGGAACCTTCTCCAAAATAGACCATATAGTTGGTCACAAAGCAAGCCTCAACAGATACAAAAGGATTGAAATAATCCCTTGTATACTATCTGACCACCATGGACTAAAGCTGGACATCAACAACAACAGAATCAACAAAAAGCCGACACGCACATGGAAACTGAACAACTTACTACTCAATGACAGCTGGGTCAAGGAAGAAATAAAGAAAGAAATTAAAGACTTTCTAGAATTCAATGAAAATGAAGGCACAACATACCCAAATTTATGGGACACATTGAAAGCAGTGCTCAGAGGAAAATTTATAGCACTAAGTGCCTACAAGAAGAAATCTGTAACATCACATACAAACAACTTAATGGCCCAACTGAAAAACCTAGAAAAAAAAGAAGCAGATACACCCAAGAGGAGCAGACGGCTGGAAATAATCAAACTAAGGGCAGAAATCAATCAATTAGAAACAAATAAAATTATCCAAAGAATCAATGAAACAAAAAGCTGGTTCTTTGAGAAAATCAACAAGATAGACAAACCCTTAGCCAAACTAACTAAAAAGCAGAGAGAAACCATACAAATCAGCAAAATCAGAAAGGAAAATGGGGACATAACTACAGACACTGAGGAAATCCAAACGATTATTAGGTCATACTACAAAAGCCTATATGGCACAAAATTTGAAAAATCTAAATGAAATGGATAACTTTCTTGACAGATTCCATCTACCAAAATTAAGTCAAGATCAGGTAGAAAGACTGAATAGTCCTATATCTCCCAAGGAAATTGAAGCAGTCATTAACAGTCTCCCCTCCAAAAAAAGCCCTGGACCAGATGGCTTCAGCGCAGAATTCTACAAGACCTTCAAAGAAGTACTAACACCAATTCTCCACAAACTATTCCATAAAATAGAAACAGAAGGAACACTACCAAACTCATTCTATGAAGCCACAGTCACTTTGATACCTAAACCACACAAAGATCCAACCAAAAAAGAGAACTTCAGACCTATCTCTCTTATGAACATTGATGCAAAAATACTCAATAAAATACTTGCAAACCGAATCCAAGAACACATCAAAGTTATCATCCACCATGACCAAGTAGGCTTCATCCCAGGAATGCAAGGGTGGTTCAACATACGGAAATCCATCAATGTAATCCACCACATAAACAAAATGAAGGAGAAAAACCACATGATCATCTCCTTAGATGCTGAAAAAGCATTTGACAAAGTCCAGCACCCATTTATGTTTAAAGTCTTGGAGAGATCAGGGATACAAGGCACATACCTAAAGATAGTAAAGGCAATATACAGCAAGCCTATAGCCAACATCAAACTCAATGGAGAGAAACTTAAATCAATCCCACTGAAATCAGGGACAAGACAAGGCTGCCCACTCTCTCCATATCTCTTTAACATTGTACTTGAAGTCCTAGCCAGAGCAATAAGACAACTAAAGGAGATCAAGGGGATACAAATCGGAAAGGAAGAGGTCAAAGTGTCACTATTTGCAGATGATATGATAGTATACATGAGCGACCCCAAAGATTCAACCAGAGAACTTCTTCAGCTGATAAACACCTTCAGCAAAGTGGCAGGATACAAAATCAACTCAAAAAAATCAGAGGCCCTCTTGTATACCAAAGACAAAAAGGCTGAGAAAGAAATTAGGGAAACAACACCCTTCACAATAGCCACTAACAACATAAAGTACCTTGGTGTGACTCTAACCAAGCAAGTGAAAGACCTATTTGAGAAAAACTTCAAGTCTTTGAAGAAAGAAATTGAAGAAGATCTCAGAAGATGGAAAGATCTCCCGTGCTCATGGATTGGTAGGATTAACATTGTGAAAATGGCCATCCTGCCAAAAGCAATCTACAGATTCAATGCAATTCCCATCAAAATACCAACTCAATTCTTTACAGACCTTGAAAAAAAGATTCTCAGCTTCATATGGAGAAACAAAAAACCCAGAATCTCCAAAACGATCCTGTACAACAACAGATCATCTGGAGGTATCTCCATTCCCGATCTCAAGCTGTACTACAGGGCAACAGTAATAAAAACTGCATGGTATTGGCATAGAAACAGAAAGGAGGATCAATGGAATCGCATAGAAGACCCAGAAATAAACCCACACACCTATGAATTCTCAATATTTGACAAAGAAGCCAAATCCATTCAATGGAAAAAAGACAGCATCTTCAACAAATGGTGCTGGACCAACTGGATGTCTACATGCAGAAAAATGAAAATAGATCCATATCTATCACCCTGCACAAAACTAAAGTCCAAGTGGATCAAGGACCTCAACATAAAACCAGATACTCTAAATCAGCTGGAAAAAAAGGTGGGAAACAGCCTAGAATTCATTGGCACAGGAGACAACTTCCTGAACAGAACACCAACAGCACAGGCTCTAAGAGCAACAATCAATAAATGGGACCTCATGAAACTGAAAAGCTTCTGTAAAGCAAAAGACACTGTCATCAAAACAAATAGACAGCCTACAGATTGGGAAAGAATCTTCACCAACCCTTTATCTGACAGAGGGCTAATATCAAGTATATATAAAGAACTAAAGAAGCAGAAAAGCAACAAACCAAGTAATCTACTTAAAAAATGGGGAACAGAGCTAAACAGAGAATTCTCGAAAGAGGAACGTCGAATGGCAGAGAAACACTTAAAGAAATGCTCAACCTCATTAGCCATTAGGGAAATGCAAATCAAAACGACCCTGAGATATCACCTTACACCCATCAGAATGGCCAAGATGAAAAACTCAAGTGATAGCACATGCTGGAGAGGTTGTGGAGAAAAGGGAACCCTCCTCCATTGCTGGTGGGAATGTAAACTGGTTCAACCACTCTGGAAGTCAATCTGGCGCTTTCTCAGACAACTAGGAGTAGTGCTACCTCAAGACCCAGCTATACCACTCCTAGGTATATACCCAAAATTTGCTCAAGTACACAACAAGGACATTTGTTCAACCATGTTCATAGCAGCTTTATTTGTAATAGCCAGAACTTGGAAACAACCCAGATGTCCATCAACGGAGGAATGGATACAGAAACTGTGGTATTTTTACACAATGGAATACTACTCAGCAATCAAAAAGGAAGAAATCATGAAATTTGCAGGCAAGTGGTGGGATCTAGAAAAGATCATTCTGAGTGAAGTATCCCAGAAGGAGAAAGACAAACTTGGTATATACTCGCTTATATAGACCTACAAGACATGATAAACATAATGAAATCTACACACCTAAAGAAGATAATCAAGAAAGTGGACACAGGCGAAGGGGATTAATCCTCATTTAGAAAGACAAATGGGATGTGCATTGAACTTATGACAGGAGTCTATCACAAAAGGCATCTGAAAGACTCTACCTAGCAGTGTTTCAAAGCAGACACTAAGACTCATAACCAAACCCTCGGCAGAGTGCAGGGAATCATATGAAAGAAGGGAAGTTAGTATGATATGGAAAGGATAGGAGCTCCACAAGGACCAAATATATCTGGGCACAGGGTCTTTTCTGAGACTGACACTCAACCAAGGACCATCTATGGATATAACCTAGAACTTCTGCTCGGATGTGGCCTGTGGTAGCTCAGTAACCAAGTAGTTTTCCAAAGTAAGGGGAACACGGACTATTTCTAATAGGATCTCAAGGGCAGGCTGTTTGACCCCCACCCCAGGGGAGGAGCAGTCTGTTAGGCCACAGAGGAGGACTTTGCAGCCAGCCCTGAAGATACCTGATAAAACAGGGTCAGATGAAAGGGGAGGGGGTCCTCCCCTATCAGGGGACTTGGAAAGGGGCAGGGAGGAGACCAGGGAGGGAGTGTGGGGTTGGGGAGGGAATGAGGGAGCGGGATACAGCTGGGACACAGAGTTAACAAAATGTAACTAAAAAGAAAAATAAAAAAAAAAATAAAAAAGAAAAAAAAAAAAAGAATCTCAGAAGTGAGGGTCAGTATCAGACCAGGAAAGAGCAGGGGCTGGAAGACAGAAGGCTTGTAGACAGAAGAGAAATATTGGGCTGGGACTTCTCAGTGACAAGGTGGAGATCTACATCAAGGTTGTCCCCTGGGAGGATATGATGCTGACTCTAGCTGAGGCTCCTAGTAACAGGGGTCATGGTGACTGAAGAGGACACTCTCTAAACAGACATGACACCTAGTGGAAGAAAGGGAATACCAACCCACCCATAAAATATTTAATCCAAAATGTATCCTGCCTACAGGATGTACAGACAAAAATAATCAGAGATTGAGGGAATGTCCAACCAATGACTGGCCAAAACTGGTTGTCATGCTATGGGAGAAAGCCAATTAAGAAAACTCTGCTATGCTCAAGGATGGGAGCCTAACATAGCTGTTCTCTGAGTGGCTCCAACCAGTGCCTGCTGGAAACAGATACAGAGTCCCACAACAAGTCATTTGGTGGAGCACAGAGAGTCTTATAGAAGAGTGATGGAAAGGATAGAAGGACCCGGAGGGGACAGAAACTCCACAAAAAGACCAACAGAGCCAACTAACCAAGGACCCACTGGGAGCGGGTGTGTCTGTGGAGACTGATGCACCACTCAAGGACTAAAGACATGGATTGGACCTTGGCGTACTATACAAATGTAGCAGATGGGCAGCTTGGTCTTCATGTGGGTTCCCTAGTAATAGGAATAAGTGCTGACTCTGACATGGACTTTGTTGTATGCTTTTTGATCACCTCGCCCAAGGTGGGGCTAACTTACCAGGCCACATGGGACGAGAGTGTGCTCAGTCCAGATGTGACTTGATATGCTTGGGTGGCTGGTGATGGGGGGGGTTGAGGTCTCCTCTTCTCTTTGTAATAAGGCTGGGCAACAGGGGAAACAGGGAGAGAAGGTGGGACCAGTAGGAGAGGAGAGAGGGGCTACGACCAGGATGTAAAATGAATAAATAAAAATTAAAATTGAAAAAATAAAAAAAATAATAGCATTATCAAACTCTAACTGACATAAAAATTATTTATTTTTCTGTTATTAAAACAAAAATATAATTGATGTTGATTCTTTGTTCCAAATATTATTCAGTATTCATAGTTGGAATAAAAACTCCATTTATATCATTAAGGGATTGATTTACAATAAAGATGTAATTTTATATCTAAAAGAAAAAAATCCTCTCAGTCATGAGTTTCTGGCCACCAAGATTTCTTTCAACAGTGTTTTGGACCATTACAATCTTCTGCCCTGCCTTTCTTTCTATTTACATCCTCTGGCACCACATCACTGTGATAGTCTCACTTTCTCCTCTGAGAAAGAGCTGGACAGGTTGTGAAGAGCTGCTTGTTTCCCAAGCTGCTTTATTATAGAGTCTTCAGTCAAAAACATGTTTTTTCCCTGGCCTTTACCTTGAGACAAAGATAAACAGGATGTTTTACCATGCTCCTTTAACTTGTTTGTGTGATCTTGTTTGTGTGATCTTGTTTGTGGACCATTTCTTCTATATAGAGAAGTGATCTAAGAAAACAAGTTTGATGACTATATGAACCCCTTCCTTGTAATTGATGTGTCTTGTTTTGCTTTGCCTATAAAATGGAGCTGTGGAATAAACTCAAGGCTGCTGCAATTTTTACTGACAGTCATCTCAATTATCCCTTGTGTCTTACTTTATTTCTTCAATCCTCACTCCCCTCTTTTTTTTTGAATAAAAAGTAATCATTTATTATTCTTTTTAAATTTCTTGATATCTTTTTAAATTTTTATTTAATTATTTTATTAATTACAGTGTATTCACTTTGTATCCCAGGTCTAGCCTCCCCCTCTTCTCCTCCCATGCTCCTCCCCCAGTCCAGTCCACTCCCCTCTTACATACAATTTGACTTGGCTGATAGGCTCAGGCAACAGGTGTTCTATGAGATTCCCATTCCTATTTTCGAGGAGTGCAATCTCACCAGCCATACATGATGCAGACCTGTGCTAATTAAATTTTAGATTCATTTGGTTCTTATATATATGGATAGAATGAACCTCCAAACTCCCCAAAATATTGATAAATTATAGATAAATCACATAGAAATGTATACATCCTTATACAATAGAATGCATGTCATATTTAATCTGTTGTTACAACCCTAAAGGGTTTTAACCAATGGATTGTGAGAGGGCTAGAAAATACCATCAACTACTATGTACTGTAATGGACAGGTTCTGTATCTTTTTCTGTATATTGTGTGGATGTGCATACTATTACTAAACTCCATCACACTGACTATTCAAAAAACTGCAATATTTGCAGATTTACATAAATATTTTGCCTTTCACTTTTGAGTCATAGTTTCACTATGTTGTTCAGGCTGGCCTACAAATCCTGGTTTAACTTTCTTGATTCCTTAAGTAAAATGCTTTACTAAGCCTCCTTCTATTTATACACACACACACACACACACACACACACACACACACACACACACATATATATATATATATATATATATATATATATATATACATTTTAATTAACATCTAACTACATCACTACCCCCTGCTTCTCTTTCTTCTTCCAACCACTCCCATGCCCCCTTCTCAAACTGATGGCTTCTCTTTCTTCGACTGGTTTGGGGAGTTAAAGGAATTAGTAGAATTCATATGCAGGCAATAAGTGCACAGAACTTTAATGTTAGTGAGCTTCATTAAAGTAGTATATAGGGTCAAATAAGGTAAATCCAAATCTTAGTTATATATTTGGACAGTGAATTTAAGAGCAAACAGTTAAGATGACAATGTTTATATTAAGCATTATGACAATAGACACCAATATGATAATTAAGCTGGAGTCTTATAAGAGTTATTTAGTAATTTTGTGATTTGTGCAAGGTTTATTCCTTCAAAAACTCCTTCTGTGAAGGTCAGAAGTTGTTCAAATTTAGGTAAAAATAAAACAAAAATTTAAGCCATTGTTTGCTACTTGTCTTTATCAAGTATTCACAAATATCCAAGTCAGTATCCTTTTCATTCTTCCCCATGTTTTCAAGGATCCTTCTCTCATTGAATATGAATCTTTCCATTTTGGCTTAATTGATGAATAAAGAACAGGGAACCACATGTTTCTCTCTCCTCAACACTGGCATTAAATATATGTAGAGAAATTTTAATACAACCATATGGTTGCTCTGATTACATCCAAAGACCTTCTATGTCTGGAAGGCAGACATGTCACATGCCTTTAATCCCTCTGTTTGACATACAGACACACCCTTAGTAGACACTTTTAATTCAAATAATGTAGGTAATGTTAGTTGGTAGAAGGAAGCCCCCATGTTTGAAAGTTTGTTGTTGTTTTGACTTGAATTTTACTGATGATTCTCAGTGTTCAGTTGTTGTTATTGTTGTTTTCATATGCTCAATGCCTGGTTAAATATGTTTCTTGGAAAAGGTTGGAAAGGTTTTTGTTTAGAGCTCAGTTCTTTTCTCAATTCCTTGTTTCTTTGAATTTATATAGTCTAGATACATCTATCACACATATGTTCTACAAAACATTATCTCATTCTCTGGGTTATTATTTATGTTTAATGGTATTATTTATTTTTTTTGGAAAGTATCTTACAACTAAGTACTCCAAGCTATCAACAAATTTATTTCCTTCCACCCTGAATATTCAAAGTAATGACATTATGGATTATACAGCTATGCCAAGGTTCTACATAATATCCCTCTCAAGAATAAAGAAAAGAGAAAAGGCTTTTATTAAACATAATTGTTTAAGCTTTTCTATTACTGAGCTTTTAGTGTCAAATAGATCCATATTTATGACCCTGCACAAAACTAAAGCACAAGTAGATCAAAGACCTCAACATAAAACCAGACACACTAAATCTGTTAGAAAAAAAAAAAGTGGAAAAGAGCCTTGAATCATTGGCACAAGAGACAACTCCCTCAACAGAACACCAACAACACAGGCTCTAAGATCAACAATCAATAATGGAACCTCATGAAATGGAAAGTATTCAGTAAAGCAAAGGACACTGTCAATGGAACAAAACGACAGCTTACAGACTGTTAAAGATCTTTACCAAACCTACGTGACAGAGAGCTAATATCCAGAATATATAAAGAACTCAAGAAGTTAAACACCAACAAACCAATAATACAATTAAAAAATGGAGTACAGAACTAAAGAGAGAATTCTCAACAGAGGAATATCAAATGGCAGAGAAACACTTAAAGAAATGCTCAATGTCCTTGGTCATCAGGGAAATGCAAATCAAAAGGACCATGAGATTCCCCCTTACATCCATCAGAATGGCTAAGATCAAAAACTCAAGTGACAACACATGCTGGAGATGTTGTGGAGAAAGCGAACCTTCCTCCATTGCTGATGGGAATGTAAGTTTGCCCAACCACTTTGGTAATCATTCTGGCACTTTCTCAGAAAATTAAGAATATTGCTACCTCAAGATCCAGCTATACCACTCCTGGACATAAATCTTAAAGATGCTCATCCAACAATGACATTCTCTCAACTACATTGATAGTAGCTTTGTTCATAATAGCTAGAATCTGGGAAAATATAGATGACCCTCAACTGAAGAATGGATACAGAAATTGTGGTTCATTTACACAATGAAATACTACTCAGTGTTAAAAACAAGAAAATCATGAAATTTGCAGGCAAATAGATGGTTCTAGTGATCGTCCTTTAGTGAAGTAACCCAGAAGAAGAAAGGCACACATGGTTTATACTCACTTATAGGTGAAAATTATCCATATAATATAGGATAAACATACTAAAATCTATAGTCCAAGAGAAGCTAAACAAGAGAGAAGATCCTAGGGAAGATGCTTAATCCTCATTCATAAGAGCAAACAAGATGGATATCAGAAGTGGGGCAAGACAGGAAAAAGGACAGGAGCCTTCCCAGAGGGCCTCTGAAAGAATCTACCCAGCAGTTTTTCAAAGCTTATTTTGAGACTCTTAGCCAAACTTTTGGGAGAGCGCAGGGAATCTTATGAAAGAAAAAAAAAGTAACATTTCAATGGATAAGATAGTGAACTTTTGAAACTGAAATACTCAAAAATTTATTTGAAGGCAGAACAATTATTCCTATCTAACCCTAAATTATACTTCTCTGCAAATTTTGTGGAGGAAAAAACTTTAAATTAAAATCTGCCAATTTGTTTCAATTATAATCCTGTGTGAAAGTAAATCAGTTCAAATCTGTGACTCCCTGGCTAAATATTACTATTGTATTGTATGTAATGTTATAATTGTATTACCTGCATGTTCCACTCAGTTATCAATATAATTATTTGCCCGAGATATAGTAAATATATTCTTTACTTTAAAAAAAATGTTTATATGAGTGAGTATATACCGTGTGTGTCCTTTTGCTTCTGGGACAACTCACTCAGGATGATCCTTTCCAGGTCCCACCATTTACCTGCAAATTTCATGATTTCCTTATTTTTCATTGCTGAGTAATACTCCATTGTATAGATGTACCACAGTTTCTGCATCCATTCTTCAGTTGAGGGGCATCTGGGCTGTTTCCAGCTTCTGGCTATTACAAATAAAGCTGCTACAAACATGGTTGAGCAAATGTCCTTTTTGTGTACTTGAGCCTCTTTTGGGTATATGCCTAGGAGTGGTATAGCTGGATCTTGAGGAAGCGCTATTCCTAGTTGTCTGAGAAAGCACCAGATTGATTTCCAAAGGGGTTGTACAAGTTTACATCACTCATATAAACATACAACATAGAATAAACCCACTAAAATCTGTACATCTAAACAAACTAAGCAAAAGAGAGGACCCTAACTAAAATGTTCAGTCCCCACCCTGAAAGGCAAAGAGGATGGACATCAGAAGAAAAAGAAAACAGGAAACAACCTTGGAACCTGCCACAGAGGATCTCTGAAAGCCTCTGCCATGCAGACTGTCAAAGCAGATGCTGAGCCTGATGGCCAACTGACGGGCAGAGTGAATGGAATTTTATGTAAGAAGTGGGAAATAGTATGAGCTGGAGATGACAGGAACTCCACAAGGAGAGCAACAGAACAAGAAAATTTGAACACAAGGAACTTCCCAGAGACTCATACTCCAACCAAGGACTATCCGTGGAGATAACCTAGAACCCTGACAATGCATCCACTTCTGTTGAGTACTGATAGACTAAGATCAGAAAGAAGGAGAGGAGGACCTCCCCTATCAGTGGACTTGGGGAGGAGCATGCATGCAGAAAGGGGGGGAAGGTGGGACCGGGAGGGGAGGAGTGAGGGGCTTATGGGGGGATACAAAATAAATAAAGTGTAATTAATAAAAAAACACAAAACAAACAAACAAACAAAACTGGAGAAGATAGTAGCTCCACAAGGACACCAACAGAGTCAAAAAATCATGGCACAGGGGTATCCTGCAGAGACTGATGTATCAACCAAGGATGATGCATGGAGAGGACCTAGAACCCCTGCTCAGATATAGCCCATGGGCAGCTCATTCTCCATGGGGATTGCCTAGTAAGGGATATAGGTACAGTCACAGTCATGATTTTTTTTTTTCCTTATCTTTGAGGTAGCCTTACTAGGCCACAGAGAATTAGGATCCATAGAGTCCTGATAATACCTGATAAGCTAGGGCCAGATAGTAGGTGAGGAGGACCTCCCCTATCAACAGACTAAGGGAGGGACATGGGGGGAGAAGATAGAGGGAGCGTGGGACTGGGAGGAAATGAGGAAGAGGGCTACAACAGGGTTACAAAGTAAATAAAGTATAAATAATAATAATACTAATAGCAAGAATAATATAAAGAAAATTTGCCTAATAAAATATGGGGTTGTTTGTGGCTTTATTTTTGACATTTATTTTTGACATTTTACAGTTTTAGCACTTATATCTATAAATTTTATCTTTTTTATATTCACTATTAATTTTTTATAGGTTATGATGAGGATTTTAAATTTAATCTTTTGTGTGCAAATATCTAATGTTTTGAGAACTATTTGTGAAAAGACTATTTCACATACTTACAAATACTGAGTGGATTTACCAGTGAAAAAATTGTAAGACTATATGTTTGGTCATCTATTTTTAGAATTTAATTTCTTTTATTTCTATATTTTTATTTCTGTACCAGTGTACTTTATGATATGAATTCTGTAGCTCTGTAAGAAGTTTATCATACGTGTATGTGTGTGTGAATTGACATCTGTGGATCACTAAATTAAACCAAGATACTTGTGTGGCCTCAGGTTCAAAGCTATGCAATAGAACTAGGTGAGTTCATCAATGGCTACATATTTGAAAACAATGATGCCCCCTTTCTTAGGATCTTTCAGTAGTAAACACTTCATCAGGAAGGATTAAGACCCAATACTCCTCTTCCAGCCACTATTCATAAATTATTATTTACAGAGCCAGTTTTGTCCAGGTATCTTTATATTACTGAGTTTTCTTATCCATCAATATTATATACTTATCCTCATCTGGATTCTTTTCATTTATTTTCAGTGGTGTTTACAGAGTAAGCCATGTGTGCCAGTACATGACTATAATTGGCTCTACAGACATAAAGTTTGGATAATCATGAGTTGTATGCCACTCTGTGTTACACAGCAAACACTGGCTCAGATAAGCAATTTAATGTATAATTAACACACAGCTTTGCTCAATTAATTCTTTAATTATATCATTTTTACATTACAAAAAAATAAAGTTTATGCCTTGAATTATTCATTTTATTTTTGGATTGTTCATTACTGATATATTAAAATATAATAAGTTTTCTGAGCTGATCATGTATGTGTCCCGAACTTTTCTGAACTAACCTAGTAATTCTCAAGCAATTCTCAATGGTTGCCTTATGATTTTCAACTTTCTATATTACCTTAAATAAATAGAGACAGCTTTATAGCAAAACAAAGCACAATGTAATTTGTGACAGAGTCATTAACAATACATGGTTTAGGTTTTGTTGAGTGAATATAATACATTTTATTAGCACCTCTATATAGTTACATAATTACATTTTCAATGAACATACACATGAAATTTTAGTAGCAAAATATTTATGCATATAGAAAGATACTATTTATGAAAATGCCTTGAAATTCCAAACTTTAACCTAAGTATGTGATATAAAATTATCTAAGGCAAAGAGCACGTAAAGATGGAGATTTAAAACATGTCTGGTTTTCCTGATCTTACTGCAGCCTGGGTCTGTGTTGATGTCTGTGGCTCATGGTACCACCTACAGGCATGTATATGTCTGTGATCTGTGCTTTTGCCTGAAGCTGTCTTAATGTCTATAGGCCTTTCTGCCAACAAGGACCTCATTACCACCTGAGGCCATTTTCTTGTCCCTCTAAATGCAGCCATCAAGGACAGGTCTGGCCCCAAGGTACTACTTCAGCTAGTTCTGTGTTTATGTCCATGGTATGTGTTACCACTGAAGGACATGTAGAAGTCCATGATCTGGGCTGCCTACCTGAAAACATGTTCATGCCCGTAGGCAATACTGATGCAGTGGATCATATTGATCTGAGTAGCCTGTGCTGCCACCTGAGGCCTTGGTGATGTTTGTGGTCCTGACTGCCTCCAAGGACCTTAAATGGCACAGTGGAGGAGGGTTCCCCTTTCTTCACAACCTCTCCAGCAGGTGTTGTACTTGAGTTTCTCATCTTGGCCATTCTGATGGGTATAAGGTGAAATCTCAGGGTCGTTTTGATCACCTCCCCCTGAGGGGAGAGCAGTCTTACCAGGCCACAGAAGATGACAATGCAGCCATTCCTGATGTGATCTGATAGACTAAGAGCAGAAGGAAGGAGAGGAGGACCTCCCCTATCAGTGGACTTGGGGAGGGGCATGCGAGAAAAAGGGGGAGGGAAGATGGGATGGGGAGGGGAGGAGGGAGGACCTTATGGGGGGATACAAAGTGAATAGACTGTAATTAATAAAAATAAATAAATTTAAAAAATAAGGAAGCTACTTTTGTAATGATATTGATGACTGTAGAGATACAGTTGAGAAAGAGGAACATCAAAGGCTTCAGTGATGACTCCTACCTACACCTCAATCCCCAACCTTGAAAAAGGGCAACACCCTAAACAGAAAACAGTTGAAGAGGACCCTGAAATAGTGTGATAATGATATTGATGGTTAGCTTTCCCCAATTGATGGCTTCTGGAAGGTGTGTGGGAACAGAAGTAATCAGATCTATTTAAGAGTATGTAAATAACAAAAATTGAACATTTTTTTAATTTTTAATTTTATTTTTTTTGTTTGTATGGGAGGTTACAAGGTGAGAAGATAGACATGGAAGGATTGAAAAGTAAGTTAGATCAGGGTTCATGAGGTGAAATTTCCAAAGATTAATCAACATATGTTGTTAAAAAATAAAAAGGCACAAACACACACATAAAAAAAAAAGATACCTGAGTTTGATTTTTAAAAATTCCACTGTATACAATTAGGAAGAGTTGATTCATTATATTCTAAGCTGTTATAATAAAAAGTAATATTTAAACAGGAAAATAAAAATACCAGAAAAGATGTCTCATTATTTAAAAATGAATCTACTATAGAAATACACACAGGACATAGGAATGTTTCCAAATTTCTGTATTATCCAAAAAAGAAAATAAAATGATAGTAAGCATATAATAGTTGCATGAAGAGTTTTGTTCAGAATACCCCAAGGATGAATTTCAAACTGAAACAAATGTGAACTTGGAAGAGACTTGTCTTGGAAGACGGCTTAAGCTGACCCAGTGACAAAAGATCTAGAGGTCTGTTCACGGGAGATAGCAAAGCCTTGTTATCAGCTGATACAACCTCCATGAAGCATTGTCTTTCCAGTAATGAGGTTCCAAGGACAATTGGATAATAAGAGTTTGAATATGCTGGGTGCTTTACAAAACCTCATTAAATAAGATCCAGCGGTCAAGGTTGTCACCATCACAGATTTCTAAACTTTACTAGAAATCTCAAATAACACTACATCAGGCAACACTTTCATAAATCAGTTTCCACCCCAGCTATCTGAAACACATATCCATAATTAACCTACATTCAGTCCATACTGGATTCAGAAATTATGGACCTTGGACACTTGCACAGATGATTAGTGCACTGGCAAAGCTGAAACCCAGATGTTCTCCCCATGCCCTCACACACTAGAGGGTTTGTGCCATGGTCTCTGGAATCACTCAATATGGAATTCTGAAAAGTAAATTTTGCCTATGTAACTGTACTAATGCTTAAAATTTGATGTTTTTTGTTTGTTGTTTTGGTTTTATTTATTTATTTATTTATTTATTTATTTATTTATTTAGTGCTGAAAGGTAGGTAAATGATACAATATTCTGTCCTATTTTATTAATTCTGGGTTTTCTAAAATGTGAAGCCATTTCAGAAGCTTATCATCAAAGTTGTACAATTACCAATTAGCTTTTATCTAGAGAGGCAAGAAAATCTTCACTTCTCAAGAAATTTCACATCCACCAACTTTTAGAATGATAAAACTATGCAATGGATAGTTATGAGATTAATTTGGAAAATAAGTTTCTAAAGTAAAAAAAAAAAAAACTCATTGAGCAAGAAAAAAAATCAACAATCAATGTGGAGAGTTCTTCCTACATCTCTCTTTCCAAATCCTGCAATACATAGAAATTTATTTCGCCATACACTTAGTCAAACTTTTCAATTACTGCTTAATCAGTAGTGTTAGTTCCTAACCCCCAAGATCTGGTGCTGTCCACATGAGAACATTTTCAAGTATACCAGTCTTTGTTGTGTAAACTTTGATCTACCTAATTTAAAGTTGGTTGGTTAGTAATGTTGCTGAGGTCTGTATCTATGCAAAAGAGAAAAAGAAAAAGAAATCAATACGTGTACAGACTCACAGATGCTGTTTACTTAAATCAGTTTTCTTCTTTGCCTCTTTTTTTAAAATTATTATAACATATATACATATATCCCGACAAATTAAAATAATGTTGCTAATATTTATTGATTTTTAAGGCTGGGCAGTTGTTATTGGATAACCAATTAGGCACTCATCCCTGAGAAAGTTTGATTTGTGGCATTTTAAGACTTGCTTTATCCATGTTGGCATGCCATATGGTGTCAAGGTCCATGGCTTGTTTAGATGACCATGTTGTTGAGGTTTCATGAGTGGAACTTTTCTGTCATATATTAAATACACAATTATGCAGAAGATGCCCTGGTCCTCTAGTTCTTGACATCTTTCCACTCGATGTTCTTTCATTTTCTCTGAAACTGAAATGTTGAGGTCATATTGTAGATAGTACAGTTAGGGTTGGGAACCCACTATCAGTTGTTCTCTGCTTGTTGGGCATTATGTCTATCTGTGATGTTCTTCACTTGTTGCAGCAAAGGGAAAAAAATTTTTTTTTCTATGTGAGAAGTTAAGTTTCACTATCTGGAGAGTATAGTCTAAATAATTGCCATTAAGGCTTATTATAAGGCATTAATCCTTCAACTAAAACTCACATCCCAAAATAATCCATCTCCTAATACTACTACAATGGGAATTATATTTCAGTTTCAATTTTGAAGAGTGCAGTGCACTCAACTTATAGAAATCTATTCTTATTTGTTATGCTTGCCCTGTCTTATGTTCTTGAATTTAGTTTTACTGTATGATAACTGGCGTAACACTACTTTGCTAATTACAAGTTAATGACCCTTACCTGAGTAGCTAGAAATAATTCTCCAGCCAGATAAAGTTAGTTTTGATATTTACTTGACAGCCATGTTTTTATATTATTTTGTATTTCCGCGCATTGATGTCAAAGTTGCACTTACAGAATGCTACCTTTTGAAATGTGTTTCCAGAGTTGTACTTAGATTTCCACATTTGCGTTGGAGCATAGTAGTGCACTTCAATAAAATACAGTAGATTTTATTTTATTTTATTTATTTCTACTTTGTCTTTATTGAATCCTGGCAATTGTCACCAATGTATTTAATTGGTGTGACTGTGGAGAGATAATAGAATTGTTCTAAATTACATAATACATGAAGCATGGGGAGACCCAGTAGGATATACCTGACTGGTGTCTGATAATTTCAGAACCAGCACTGAATTTCTTGACACTGTGTTAATTGTCTATGTGAATGCTCATCTCAATGAGTCTGTTGACATTTAAAATGTTTTATGGAAAGAAAAACGTGTTTTATCAGAGTTTTACGTACCTGTTCAAAATGTCCAAAAATTTTAACTGCATTTGCAACTTATATCATATCCCTTGAATTAAGCAAACTTCCACATATTTCGTATTTAAAGTTTTCTCTTGTTAGAGGAAAAAAAATAAATTGCTGCAAAAGTCTCAAGAAGGCCTGCTGACTTTATTCTCTTGTCACTTCCCCTTATTGTCTAAGGAAAAGAGATAAAGCAGACACTGTGCACTGAGCTGCACATGGGTTGAAATGTAGAGCAGTTTTAAAGTGATAGCATACAAGGAATACAGATGAGCAGAGGTACGCAATAATTTCTTAATGTAGCCAAATCTATTATTGAGAAAGTGTTTTAAAACCAAAAGCCTGTAGGAAATATTTCCATGAGTATTATGCACGTAAGTAATGCATCTAAAACTAAACACACATGATATGATGGCAAACCATCCTTTGTAGGATATAATGTGATCCTGTGATAAGGAACCTAATTAGAAAACTTGAGGGACATGGAAAATGACGAATGATTCCCTCAGTGCAGACAATCTTTTTTTTTTTTAATATCTTGTTCTTTTGGCTTATATATCCCTTTGTCAAAGCACACAAATAAGGCTGGACCTCATTAAGATTGTTGGATCACAATATAGCACTAAGATACACAGTAGAAGAGGTAGAGTAGGAAGGAGTGGTTGGCAAAGAAAATATCATAAACATAAACAGAGCACACAAATAGGGTTGGACCTCATTTGAGATAGTTGGATCACAATGTAGCACTAAGACACACAAGAGGAAGAGGTGAGAAGAGGTTCTTGGCAAAGAAAACATTAATATATCTGGGGGTGAAAATCTAATGAGAACTGGTGATGGCTTTCTGACCAGAACTGGGAAAGTTATATTTTTAAAAAATATATAAATCAATAGTAAGAAAGTTTGACTTCTCAGGAGAGAAGATGCATTCCCTTCACTTGGCAGGATTACAAAGACTATTTGATGCAAAGCCACAAAGTTGAGAGCTGGCTAAGGAGCCTGTGATGACTTCATGGCCCATAAATCGTCAGGAAGCAGAGACTACAGCAGATCATGGTATGAGCACCAGGCCAATAGGTGGGTGGCACAAGAGCGATAGATGCTCTTTTAGAATGTGATAAAGAGGAATTTTCATCCCATTTCTAAGATCCATTGCCTGCTGTGTGGGCAAAAAGGGAAGAGGAGCGCCCATGGGTGAAAAATTGCCTGGGCTCAGCATTAGAGAAGTTCAGGTTCAGTTCAGGTACTGGAATTCGGGACAGAGGGTTATTACTGAATCTGAACCAGGGGCAACTAAAGCAGAAAGTTCCCAAAGGTGAGTGAGAGGATTCAGCACTGCAGAGCCTTGCATGACCAAAGAAACTGGGATATCCTCCAGTGCATGCAGATTCACTGTGTAAACTTGGAGGGAAAATGATGTTATGTAACACCATAATTTTTTAATTGAAATACCTTTTCAGGCTTATTATCTTGTATTCTGGACATTCAGATTTGTATGGAAAGAGAAAATAATGATCCATACTACAAAATTTCAAGAATTTAATTTTCCAATATTATTTGTTAATTAACAAATTAAATGTAATTAAATGTCTCCTAGCAAGAAAAGTCTTTCCACAGTGTATAGTTTAAACAGTCATTGAGAAGCTGAGGCTGAAAGCGATTTCTCCTTCAGTAGGCCATGTTTAAAAAAGTGGGCATTTTCTTTTCACTGTCAGCATAGAATGAATGTGTTTCACCTGACAAAAAGAAATCTGAGAAGAAATAGCGTGGTCTCTACTAAATGCACAGGGGTAGACAGGTGAATAACCAGGTAAAACAGTCTTCCATGCAAAAATGACCAACTGTGTTCAACCCTGGAACACAAAAATTGAATTGCTGCATCACTGATGGGAACCCAAGACTCCTCTGGAGATGAAAATGGAGATAGAAGAATCTCATGGATGACAAACAGCCTAGAGTATGCAGAAGTGAAGGAAGAAGATTGACTCTGACTCAAAGATCTGAAAGAAGAGAATCTGCTTTGGAAACATTTCCTCTGATGTTCTGAAACATGGCATGTGGGTGAAACTGATTCCCATTCTTTGTATGATCTCTACATATTATTTAAGGCATAATATTTGACAAATTGACATGTATAGAAGACTAGGAGTAAGTGCTTGACAGATTAGCATGTGTAGAAGACTAGGAGACATATATACTGGTAAAACATCCATACACATGAAAGTGGATGGGGGTAAGAAAAAAAATATCAAATATGTTGTATAAAAAGAAAGTCTTAAATTAAAAAAAAAAAGAGTAAAAAAATTTAAAAAAATAATGGAAATGTAGCACTTGATTTTGTGTGTCACGTGGGCCCTAGGATTAAAGTTTTCTGAAAGAGTTCAGAGAATCTACTCCATATTCCACTTTTAAATAACAAACTACGTAGAGTCAGTAATGGGCCTTTTTGACTTAACTATTATTGATATTTTACTCACCTTGGAACTTGTCCTTGCCAGTCAGCAGCAGATGCTTTGCTCATTGTTGAAGATATTTTTATGAAGGTAAAAATAGATCCTTATTAGAATCACCTCTGTGAATAGCAGCACCTATCAATATATGGACAGATGTTTTGCTGTTATAATCAGAAATTGAGAAAGGGTACAAGTCCTAATTGAATAAAAGATAGGGTACAACTAATCATCCAACATCACATGAAATCCATATTCCTGTAACAAAGAATCATCTAGGTGTAATACTCAATAGTTCTGAAGTTGAGGCCCCTGAATTAAGAAAAATAAAATCAAAAGCATTGTCTTTAAGACTACATCTTTATGAGTAACATTTTAAATATAGTTGAATATTTTTTGATCTGTAGCTTCATAAAATATTGGAAAATAAAAACTGTGTCCTAATGTAATCATGCACACCAAAAATGAAAAAATAAAAACAAAGCCCGAGACTATAAATAATAAACAGATTAAAGAATGCTTGAAATAACAGAATATTTTGAGGTCCCATCTTAATTAAATGGACTCACATAAAGCTTTCCAATGTGATATATACAGAGCTGATATGATTATATTTCCCATCAAGCTCAAAGTGATAAAAAGTGAGAAATGCAAACTTGTACCCTTTCAACAAACAACTTTTGAACATGCAAAAAGAAAAAGGTTGAAAACAATTTTTTAAAATAATATTTTTTAAATTTATTTTTTATTAATTACAGCGTTTTTTACTTTCTATCCCAACTGTAGCCTCCTCCCTCATTCCTTCTCAACCCCACCCTCTCTCCCCCTTCTCCACTCATGCCCTCCCCCAGTCTCCTGATGGGAAGTTCTCCTCCCCTTCCATCTGATCCTAGTCTATCAGTGTAAAAAAGAAAAAAATCTTAGAACAAGTGAGCCCAGTACTCAGTTATCTCAGTGGCTTGACAGGGCACTCATAATGTTGGGTAGGTACACAAAACTTGATGCTCTCCACTGAAACCAAAATTCTGGTAAGCAATAAATTGTCGTTTCCTTGACAATGCAAGGTATTCTATGAAACATCCTCTTTCCATACATGCTATGTTCACATCCCATTTCTCATGTTTGTTGTCAGGTACCACAGATCTCATAAAGCCTGGAAGATCCAGTTTCTTTCACATACAGTCACCAGAGGACATGCCACAGCCTTTGTTTCTTCATTTCCATCTTTGCTCATGATTGGATAGAGGTATACCTTCAGATAAGCATCTGTGATAAGTCCTGACACCTTAAAGTTGCTGTATTACAAACAAACTCTCTACCACATTAAGCACTATAATAGGCCTTCTAAAAAGTCTCATTGTAGACAGCCTAAAGCACATAAATATTTAAAAATGTATATCATGTATTATATAAATCAGGATTATACACACTAAAATCAATATAACTGTAATAATTGATGCAGGTTCTAACCTCAATGACAGAATGAAAGATATTAATTTACAAACAAGGTGTTTTTAGAAGATCATATATGAATGTATCAAATGATTTGAGTTTTCTTTTGAGTCTTTGAGATACTCCAATATCCTGTCTGTAGCAGGCTGATTACCTTGTCTAAATCTCACATCTATGAAACAGTGGTACCAAAACTTTACTACTTCATAATATTTTAATGGAACAAAAACTAAATAAAACCTCTCAAGAACAATGGAATGGTCAATGTACATAACATGTAAGTCAATATATCTTAGTTAAGGCTCCTAATGCCAAAAAAAAAAAAAAAATCATGACAAAAGGGCAGGAAAGCATTTACAGTTCCATCAGTGAATAACTTCAGGGCAGGAATTCATCCCATAAAATTGGAAGGAGGAGCTCATGCAGAGATTATGGAGGAGTCCTGCTTTAGTTTGCGCATTCAGAATTGCTATTATGGTTGTCATGGACAAATAGTTTATATTGTCCTGTGTAATTTTCTCATTCTGCTACTCACACATGTGTCTGGCATTCAATCCTTTATTATGAGTGACAACTGCAAAATTTCCTGAGATTGGCAGGGGGTGGAGGGTGAGCCCTGATTTTCTTGTGATATATGTAAGATTTGGTTTAGAAGACTTCCTTTATGCCTTTTGAAAAATACCATGTTGTGAATGGAATTATAAAGAGATTCAGATGTCATGAAAATGTATACTGTTTCATGAAACTACAATTGCCTATACCTACCAGTAGAAATAAGTCATGGCCCACAGTCTCATATATTGAAGCAAACAAATGCAGCCAAAAATCCCAGTTAGCTTGGAAGAAAATGCACTGTCAGTCAAGGTTCTTATAAAAACCTCTCATTTAGTGTCTTCATTACTGTTTCACAGAAGACTCAACTAAATCATACTGAACTCCTAGTCCAGCCATACTATAATATGTTTCATAATATGGACTAAGAAGCTAAATTTGTGGAATGATAATACTTAATATGAAACTAATATTTAGTGTAGAAACAATGAATATTGATTTGTCTGAAAAATAAAAATTATCTTAAAGTACTCTACATTAAGTCAACACATACTCATAGAATTGGTGTGCTATGGTTTAAATGAGATTTCTCTTTTCTCAAACACAATATTATACATTTACAATAAACTTAAGGATGCAATTTTATGACAGAATTAAAATGGGCTGAACAACAAGTTATTTGTCAACATTTAGCATCCTTATGGTCAAATACTCTTAAAAAAGGTACATTGTTAAAGCTAATATAACTGCCATTATAAAGGAAATAATACAGAATCAACTCTTAGACAAATGACAGAAGCCCTAGCCTGGAAACATGGACTCAGTTTGTCCCAACACAGAGACCAAGTCATTTCAAGGAGTTTCTATAGGTATACAACAAAACAAGGCTGTAAGAATTGCATTTATCATGAGATTATTGAAGTGCAACAATGAAGGTTAATTTCTGCTGTAGCTTGTAGATACTATCTAATGCATTCTGAGCTTTGGGGTTGATGGCATCTAGTATTCTGAGAAGAAAGGATATTATGTTAGATATAAAAGATGGGCAATGAGGAGATATAAGGTATACTAAAGCTAGTCAAAGATTATAACACTAGATCTGAAAAGTTCTTACTTCCACAATCACAAACTTCAAATCAGCCAATCATGCTTGTGGAGTTTAACATACTGTAGCTTGTTTTCAGGCGTCTTCAGATTACAATATATAAAGGAACATACTTCCAAACAATAATGTCCTTTTGCAAAAAGCCTGTAGTTCGTGTCACATTCATGAACATGAACAAAAATGGAATAGCAGATGTTAGCGCTTTTACATAATGAAGTTGTAGAAGTTCTCGGCAGAGTACCTAAACTGTACAAATAGATAGCCCAAATAAAGAGACAGAATGGCAATTGCTACCATTTCTGATGACAGACTGTATTTTTTAAGAATCCTTAACTCGTACCAAAAGCTAATAAAACCCATATAATCAACAGAGTTATTGGATATAAAAATAATGTATATGTGGCCTCTGCTATCTCTTTTGTGTTAATTTAGTCCCTTTGTACATAGCAATGCAAACTTCCATGTCTGTAGAACATAAACACCCAAGATGATGCTTTGGACCACAAGATATAAACATTACCAAAATATATGCTACTGTTGTCAGAACAATTACTATTATAAGAAAATACACAACTCTTCGAGAGTGTTTCCAAATTGGACAGTTGTTCTTCCTATGTTAGAAGTTGCCAAATATTTCTGTAAGGGGCTAAATAATAAATATGTTTAATTTTATATGGTGACCTGTCTACTAATATTCAAATATATTATTTATACTTTTAGGTACAGTTATGATATTTTACATGTAAGAGTGTTTTGACTGCACATATGTTTATGGAATACAAGTATGGTTCATGATTGCGAAGATTATTTAACGGCATTGGATGGCCTGAAACTGACATTATAGATGGTTTTTATTCATGTAGGTGTTAGTAATTGAATGCTGGTCCTCTGCAAGAAGATTGAGTGTTTTTAACCATTGAAAGAGCATTCTAACCTCACAACCTGATTATTATTACATAAAAGCAGCCATATAATTGCATAATATTAGAGGAGTGATTTTGTTCATAAAGTCGCTTATTAGTCATAGCAACCTGGGATGAACTGAGATCACAAGACAAGGTGTCTCAGATCATGACTATAGTCTTTCTATCCCTCAGATCTCAAAATCAGCCCCTGGAGCCTGTAAGTTGAGACGTCAAAAACATCAGTAGCTATGGCAGCCTTAGTAAAAGAGGATCATCTTGATTTATCTCTAGGTTTCAAGGCCATCAATAGTTACTTCTCCGTGAATGCTAATGTGGTATATCTGAAGATATGAGGGAGTAGCAGACTGGTTCACATATACGCAGTCTAGGACTAAAATATGGACTCTGGAAATCACGTGATGTAGACACCTGTTTACCAACTCCTTTCATCCTGAAATATTGCTGAATTTGATAATTGACAACTTTTTTGTAAAGACTTTAATACA
Source organism: Psammomys obesus (assembly GCF_907164565.1). Classification (NCBI taxonomy): domain Eukaryota; kingdom Metazoa; phylum Chordata; class Mammalia; order Rodentia; family Muridae; genus Psammomys; species Psammomys obesus. The sequence continues at coordinate 7,586,934 of NW_026585689.1, read as the reverse complement.
TTGTTTTATTTTTACTTTTAAATTTAATTTAATCTAACATTAAAGATTTATTCATTATATATGAATGCGTTTGAACACGTCTCTGCACGTACGTATGTTCAATACATTCTTGGATGTGACCAGAGAAGCAGAAGAGAAGAATTAGATGTCCCTTAGAACTGGAGTCCCATGTGGTGGTGAGGCACCCAACGTGGCTGCTGGACATTGAACACAGAACCTCTGTGAGAAAAACAAGAATTCTGCAACATTGTGTTATCTCTTCAGTTTTGAGACTAGTATTTTTCTATAAAATATGAGATATTTACAAATAGAAAATTACCCTTCTTTTTTATTCACATAGCTTTATTTCTTCTCTTCCTAGATTGTGTTTGTCATCAATCTTTAGCTATAATAGGTATCTAAGGCAAACAAATTATATAAACATAATTCTGACTCGTGATTTTAAATTTTCTATTTCATGACTGACTGAATATAATGCTTTTGAGTCTGTAGTGAGGCTTCACACCAATGCAGAGGTACATAATGGCAAAAAAAAAAAAAACAATAAAACAAAACAAAACAAAAAAACAGAAATGAAAAGAAAAACATAAAACAAAACCCCTACTCAACAAAAATAGAAAAATTAGAAGAAGCCAGAGATAATCCACAATTTCCTCAAGGACATTCTTGCAGAGATAAAAAACAAAACAAAACAAAACAAAACAAACAAAAAAACAAAGCAAACAAACAAAAAACAAAAACTTCTCCCTTAGCCCCACCTCTTATAATTTTCAGGGGTGGTACTTTGAGCATCATACCATTAGAATACAGGACTTTGAGGGGTCATTTAATACCAAGGCAGTAGCTCTGTTATTAACAGAAAATAATGAGTTTATTATACAATAGTCACATACCACCCCCCTGAAGCTGTGTGATATTCTGGGTATAGGAGCCATTCTGAAGCTGTTTTTTTTTTTTTTTTTTAAACCTACTTTTGTATTTGTTTTTGTTTAAAATATTTATTATTATTACTAGCATGTATTACAATTTATTCACTTTGTATTCTGGTTGGAGCTCCCTCCCTCATCTCCTCCCAGTCCTACCCTCCATCCCCCTTCTCCCTCAATGTCCCTCCTCTAGTACACTTGATAGGGGAGGTCCTCCTCCCCTTCTATCTGATCCTAGCCTAACAGGTCTCATCAGGACTGGTTGCATTGTCTTCCTCTGTGGCCTGGCAAGACTACACCACTCAAGGAGAGGTGATCAGAGATCAGAGAGCCAGCCACTGAGTTCTTGCCAGAGAAAGTCCATGCTCCCCTTAATAAGGGCCCCACTTAGAGACTGAGTCTATGGGTTACATCTGAGCAGGGGTTATAGGTCTTCTCAATGCATTGTTCTTGGTAGGGGTATCATTCACCTCAGGGCTCCCAAGGCTCAGGATTTTTGGCTCTGTTGGTCTCCTTTTGGAGCTCTTGTCCCCTCCAAGTCTCTCTATCTCCTCCTTCTTTCATAAAATTCCATGCACTCTGCCCAAAGTTTGGCACCGAGTCTCAGCCTCTGCTTCGATACCTTGACCAGTAGAGGAGTGAGGTAACCCAGAAGCAGAAAGACACACATGGTATGTATTCACTCATAAGTGGTTATTAGACATAAAATATAGGATAAACCTATTAAAATCTATAATTCTAAACAAGCTAAACAACAAGGAAAACCCTAGGGAAGATGCTCAATCCTCATTCATAAGAGTAACTACAATAGACATAGGAAGTAGAAAAAGACAGGGAACAGGACAGGAGCCTTATTTTGTATTTTTTCAGATCAATAGCAGAAATTAATTCTCTCCACATTGATAAACTTTCTACTCTCTTTAACTTAATATCTTTTTTTTTCTTTTCTACTTCCCCAGTTTCTTTTGTAGCCTATTGGACAAAAACATAATTTATCATTCCTACCTTCTCGTAGCTGGCATAGCAGTTGTCAGGAATGTTTGTGTAGACATTTAACACTGGTTATCTTTTAAGAATAAAGAAGTTGGAATATTGGCTTCTTCTGTCAAAGTGTCACACACCCTGCCCTTACACAAGAAAGTAGCTTCTGCTTCATCTTGTGGAGAAGGAATTTGTTTGTTATTCCTAAGAGCCAAGGTCAGCACACCACTTCTATTACAAACTTGCAAATTCGAAAGAATTTAAGAGTTTAATAGAGTTTTATAGAAGAACACAGATGTTTCCTTTCAGAGACTTCAGTTACATTCCTTCCCAGTAAGAGTTCTGACCTTGACCAGGGGAAACTATCCCCACTGGGATTGAAACATTCTTTGAAGTTCTGCCATGCAGAAGCATAATAGAGAATCCTATCATCATCTTTCCCTACCTTCTATCTGCTGGAGAGGAGATCTTTATGAGTTTCGAAGAAGGCTTGCCAGCTTTCACATCTAGTCTTTAATTATTTATTAATTACCCATAACCTTTCATTCCATTTTCCACAAAGTTCATGAGGGTGCTCTAAGGAAAAGTCATCCCATTCAGAAATAATCAATTTATTATTATTAAGGTTTTTAATGAAAATGAAACACTTAACACTTTATGTTCTACAGTTTTATCCATCCAAGTTCTCTATAGGTGGAAAATGTAATAATTGTAAGGTCATACTGGTCTGTGTTCAACAATCACCAGGTAAAATGCTCTTACCATCTAGACAACTCATGATTCACCTTTGAAATATCAGCATGATGCCTACTTTCCCTGTCATTATCATTACCAACAATTGCACACTGGCTATCTGGAAAACAGGCATTTGGGTAAAATTGTCTTGTTAAAAGTTTATTCAGGAAACTCTGCCAGAGAAGGAAAAGAATCTGGTTCACATTGAAAGAACATGTACTTTAGATGCAGTAGCATTGAAACTGATTTATGCTTCCTATTTTATCAGAAAAGTATAGGGAAACATAGGCCCACAGTGTTTAGCCATTGAGTTCAGGTCCACCATAGAAAGAACATATGACTGTGTTAGCTATATATATAAAAAATACTGCTAGCTGAGGGATCCCAGTCAACAGCTCTAAGAAGATGGTATAACTTTTGGATGGCAAACTACAATATTCATTCCTTTAATGTTACTATTCTTTTTGTTTCATATCTGATGAATTTACAGTGACGTTTGATATGATTAATCACAAATTACATGAGACAATACCATTTGGTTTTTATCCTCACTATAATCACTGTATTTTTTTTTTGCATATACCTTGTGCATTTTTTGATGTACTTTTCTTTTTTTGACTTAATTTTTTTCTTTTAGTTAAATTTTTCTTTTTATATATTAATTACAGTTTATTCATTTTGTATCACACCTGTAGCTCCCACCCTCCTTCTGCATCTCACCCTGGCTCCCTCATTTCCTCCTGTGCCCCTCTCCAAGTCCACGGATAGTGGATGTCTTCCTCCCCTTCCAATGGAACCTACCTTATCAGGTCTGATCAGAACTGGTTTCATTGTCCTCCTCTGTGGCCTAGCAAGGCTAGCTCCCCTCTCATGGAGAGGTGAACAAAGAACCAGCCACTGAGTTCATGTCAGAGTTATGACATGGGAACCCACTTGGATACTGAGCTGCCACGGGCTACTTCTGTGCAGGGGTTCTAGGTCCTCTCCATGCATGGTCCTTGGTTGGAGTATCAGTCTCAGAAAAGACCTCTATGCCCAGATTTTTTGGTTCTGCTGTTCTCTTTATGGAGCTCCTATACCCTCCATGTCTTACTGCCTCCCCCTTCTTTGTAAGATTCCCTGCGCTCTGCCCAAAGTTTGATTATGAGTCTCAGCATCTACTTTTACACATTGCTGAGTAGAGTCTTTCAGAGGTCCTCTGATGTAGACTCCTGTCCTGTTTCCTCCATCTTTCTATGCTCATCCCGTTTGTCTTTCTGAGTGAGGATTGATCATTTTATCCAAGGTCCTCCTTGATTAGCTTCTTTAGGTGGACAGATTTTAGTAGGTTCTTCCTATATTATATGACTAATATCTACTAATAAGTGAGTAGATACCGTGGTGTCTTTCAGTTTCTGGGATACCTCACTCAGGATGATCTTTTCTAAATCCCACCATTTCCTTGCAGATTTCATAATTTCCTTGTTTTTAATTGCTGAGTAATGTTCCATTGTATAACTGTACCACAATTTCTATATTCATTCCTCAGTTGAGGTGCATCAGGGTTATTTTCAGGTGTTGGCTATTATGAATAAAGCTGCTTTGAACATGGTTGAACAAATGTTCTTGTTGTGTACTTGGGCATCTTTTGGATATATGCCTAGGAGTGGTATAGCTGGATCTTGAGGAATGGCTTTTTATAATTGTCTAAGAAAGTGTGAGATTGATTTTCAAAGTGATTTTACAAGTTTATATTCCCATCAGCAATGGAGGAGGGTTCCCCTTTCTCCACATCCTCTCAGGCATGTACTGTAACTTGACTTTTTGATATTAGCCATTCTGATGGGTGTAAGGTGAAATCTCAATGATGTTTTGATTTGCGTTTCCCTGATAACTAAAGACACTGAGCATTTGTTTACATTTTTCTCTGTTATTCAGTGAGAATGTTGAATAAACAGATAATTCTCTGTTTAGCTCTGTACTCCATTTTTTAATTGGATTACTTCATTCATTGATTTTAACTTCTTTAGTTCTTCATATATTCTGAATATTAGATCTCTGTGAGATATAGGGTTGGTGAAGATCCTTTCCCATCCTTTTGTTCTGATGACAGAGTCCTTCACTTTACTGAAGTTTTTCAGTTTCATGAGGTCCCATTTATTTAATTTTTTAATTTATTTATTTTTATTAACTACAGTTTATTCACTTTGTATCCACCCATAAGGCCCTCCCTCCTCCCCTCCCGGTCCCATCCTCCCTCCCCCTTCTTCACACATGCCCCTCCCCAAACCCACTAATAGGGGAGGTCCTCTCCTTCCTTCTGATCTTAGTCTATCAGATCACATCAGGAATGGCTGCATTGTCATCTTCTGTGGCCTGGTAAGGCTGCTCCCCCCTCAGAGGGAGGTGATCAAAGAACAGGACAATCAGATTATGTCAGGGGCAGTCCCTCTTCCCATTACTATGTAACCCACTTGGTCACTAAGATGCCCTGGACTACATCTATACAGGGGTTCTAGGTTATCTCCATGCCTAGTACTTGGTTGGAGTATGAATCTCTGGGAAGATAACTGTGTTCAAATTTTCTGGTTCTGTTGCTCTCCTAGTGGGGTTCCTGTTCTCTCCAGATCTTACTATTTCCCACTTCTTACATAAGATTCCCTGCACGTTGCCCAACAGTTGGCCATAAGTCTCAGCATCTGCTTTGATAATCTGTAGGGCAGAGCGTTTTTATTGATTGTTGATCTTAGAGTCTGTGCTGTTGGTGTTGTGTTCAGGAAGTTGTCCCCTGTGCTCAAGGCTCTTCCCCACTTTTTCTTCTAACTGATTTAGTGTGTCTGGTTTTATTTTGAGGTCTTTGATTCACTTGGACTTTAGTTTTGTGATAATATGGGTCTATGTGCATTTATCTATTTGTAGACATGCAGTTAGACAGCACCATTTGTTGAAGATGCTGTCTTTTTTTCCATTGTATGGCTTTGGCTTTTTTTGTCATAAATCAAGTATTCATAGGTGTGTGAGTTTATTTCTGGGTCTTCTATTAGATTCCATTGATCTGCTGTTCTGTTTCTATGCCAGTACCATGCAGTTTTTATTACTATTGCTATGTAGTCAGCTTGAGATCAGGGAAGGAGATTACTCCAGATAACCAGCTGTTATACAGGACTGATTGGCAATTCTGGGTTTTTCATTTTCCATATGAAGTTGAGAATTATTCTTTCAAGGTCTGTAAAAATTGTGTTGGTATTTTGATGGGAATTGAATTGAATCTGTAGATTGCTTTTGGCAAGAAGTCCATTTATATTATGTTAATCCTACCGATCCATGAGCATTGGAAATCTTTCCATCTTCTGATATCTTCTCCAATTTCTTTCTTCAGAGACTTGAAGGTTTTTTTCCAACAAATCTTTCACTTGCTTGGTAAGAGTCGCATCAAGATACTTTATGTTATTTGTGGGTATTATGAAGGGTGTTGTTTCCCTAGTTTCCTTCTCAGCTCCTTTGTCTTTGGTATACAGGAGGACTTCTGATTTTTTTTTTTGGTTAATTTTCTATCCAGCCAGTTTTCTGAAGGTGTTTATCAGCTGGAGGAGTTCTCTGGTTGAATTTGTGGTGTCACTCATGTATACTATCACACCATCTGCAAGTAGTGATACTTTGACTTCTTCCTTTCTGATATTTATCCCCTTGATCTTCTTTAGTTGTCTTATTGCTTTAGCTAGGACTTCAAGTATTATGTTGAAGAGATATAGAGAGAGTAGGCAGCTTTGCTTTGTCCCTGATTTCAGTGGGATTGATTTAAGTTTCTCTCAGTTAGTTTTGATGTTGGCTATAGGCTTGATGTATATCGTCTTTACTATTTTTGGGTTTGTACCTTGTATTCCTGATCTCTCCAAGACTTTAAACATGAATGGGTGTTGGATTTTGTCAAATGCTTTTTTGGAGTCTAAGGAGATGATCACGTGGTTTTTCTCCTTCAGTTTGTTTATATGGTGGATTACATTGATGGATTTCCGTATATTGAGCCACCCTTGCATGCCTGTGATGAAGCCTATTTGGTCATGGTGGATGATATTTTTTCTGTGTTCTTGGATTTGGTTTGCCAATATTTTATTGAGTATTTTTGCATCAATGTTCATAAGAGAGATAGGTCTGAATTTTTTTTTTTTTTTGGGGTCTTTGTGTGATTTAGGTATCAAGGTGGCTGGCTTCAGAGAATGAGTTTGGTAAAGTTCTTTCTGTTTCCATTTTGTGGAACAGTTTGAAGAGAATTGGAGTTAGCACTTCTTTGAAGGTCTGGTAGAATTCTTTCCTGAAACCATCTGTCCCTGGGTGTTTTTAGAAGGGAGACTTTTGATGACTGCTTCTATATCATTGGGACATATAGTAGTATTAAATCTATTTACCTTTTCTTGATTTAATTTTGGTAAATGGAATCTATCAAGAAAATTGTCCATTTCATTTAGTTTTTCAAATTTTGTGGTGTATAGGCTTTTGTAGTAAGACCTAATGATTATTTGGATTTCAGCAGTGTCTGTTGTTATGTCCCCTTTTTGTTTCTGATTTTGCTGATTTAAATAGTTTCTCCCTGCCTTTTAGTTAGGTTGGCTAAGGGTTTGTCTGTCGTGTTGATTTTCTCAAAGAAGCAGCTCTTGGCTTCATTGATTCTTTGAATTGTTTGATTTGTTTCTAATTTATTGATTTCAGCCCCAAGCTTGAGTATTTCCACCCATCTACTCCTCTTTGTTGTGTTTTCTTCTTTTTTTCCCCCTAGGGCTTTTTGGTGAGCCATTAAGTTGCTTGTATGAGATGTTTCAAATTTCTTCTTGAAAGCACTGAGTGCTATGAAGGTTCCTCTTAGCACTGCTTTCATTGTGTCCCATAAGTCTGGGTATGTTGTGCCTTTGTTTTCATTGAATTCTAGGAAGTTTTTGATTTCTTTCTTTATTTCATCCTTAACCCAGTTGTCATTGAGTAGTGAGTTGTTGAGTTTCCATATGTATATAGCCTAGGCTTTTTGCTATCTTTGTTTTGTTGAGGGCCAGCTTTAGTCCATGGTGGTCAGATAGGATAAAACGGATTATTTCAATCTTCTTGTATCTGTTGAGGCTTGCTTTGTGACAAACTATATGGTCTATTTTGGAAAAGGTTCCATGTGGTGCTGAAAAGCAGTTATACTCTTTAGAATTTGAGTGAAAAGTTCTGTAGACATCTTTTAGGTCCATTTGATTTAGGACCGTTGTAAGTGCCTTTATTTCCCTATTTAGCTTCTGTCTAGATGATCTGTTCTTTGGTAAGAGTGGAGGGTTAAAGTCTCCCACTATTAAGGTGTTGGGATTGATGTGTGATTTCAGCTTTAATAATGTTTCCTTTAGAAATGTAGGTGCTCTTGTATTTGGGGCATAGATGTTCAGAATTGTGGTGTCCTCCTGGTGGATTTTTTTCCTTTGATGAGAATGAAGTGCCTCTCCTCATCTTTTTTGGTTAATTTTTGTTGAAAATCTATTTTATTAGATATTAGGATAGCTACTCCAACTTGTTTTCTGGGTCCATTTGCTTGAAAAACATTTTCCAGCCCTTTCTTCTGAGGTAATATTTATCTTTGTTGCAGAGGTGTGTTTCTTGGATGAAGCAGAATGTTGGATCCTATTTCTTTAACCAATCTGTTAGTCTGTGGCTTTTTATTGGAGAGTTGAGTCCATTGATGTAGATAGATAATAATGACCAATGAATATTAGTTTCTTTCATTGTGGAGTTGGTGGCGTTATTATGTTTCATTATTTGTTTTCTTTTAACTTTTTTTGTGATGTTGTCTACATCTTATGTTTTCTTGGGTATAGTTATTTTCGTTGGATTGGAGTTTTCATTCTGATATCTTCTGTAGGTCTGGGTGGCTGTGTAGATGTTTAAGTTTAGTTTTGTCATGGAATATTTTGTTTTCTCCATTTATGTTGACTGAAAGCTTTGCTAGGTATAGTAGTCTGGGTTGGCATCTGTGGTCCCTGAAAATCTACATGACATCTGTCCAGGCCCTTTTGGCTTTTACAAGTTTCTGTTGAGAAGTCTGGTGTCATTCTGATTGGTCTACTTTTATATGTTACTTAACCTTTTTCCCTTGCTGCTTTTAATATTTTTTTTTTCTTTTTCTTTCTGTATATGTAGTGTTTTGACTAAAACACTAAAGTGTGACTGAAGGAGTTCCTTTTCTGGTATAGTCTATTTGGTGTACAATATATTCTATCTGTAGGGCAGTCATATGTTTATGGACATCATTTTCTGATTTTTTTGAAAATAGTTTCTGGACCTTGTAACCTAGAATCTTCTTTTTCATATGTCTCCTATTACTCTTAGATTGTGTCATTTCATGCCATCCTTCATTGCTTGGATGTTTTGTGTTTGGAACTTTAATGGTTTTATTTTTTTCTTTGAGAAAAATATTGGTTTTTGCAAGTGTATCTTCAGCACCCGAGATTCTCTCTTCCATCTTTTGTATTCTGTTGGTGATGCTTATTTTTGTGGTTCCTGATTTTTTCTCTAAGTTCTCCAATACCAGGGTTTTCTCTATTTGTGTTTTCTTTATCGATTCCAATTCTGTTTTCATGTCTTGCAACATTTCCTTCCTATGTTTGAATGTGGATTCCTGTCTTTCTATGATTGCTTTTTTTTTTGTTAGTTTCCCCTTTATTTGCCACTAATTGTGCCTCTGGTTATGCCTCTATATGTTTGGCTATATTTGCCTGTATTTCTTTGAGAGCTTTGTTTATTTCCTCTTTATTTGCCTCCATTTATGTGGCTGTTTCTTACAGAAATTTGTTCATTTCCTCTTTATGTGCCTCTAATAATTGGATAAGCATAGTTTCGAATCATTTTCCTGAGTTTACAATGAATTAAAATACCTATTGATTTAGGGGATTACTGGTGAAGCCATAATGTCCTGATTTTTGTTGGATGTGTTCTTATGCCGACCTCTGGCCATCTGCTTATCTATCACCTTCACTGTTTTTTCTTGGAGTCTATACTTCAGGCTGGGTTCATCTTACTCTGGTTATTCTTCAGGAAGATGAAAGAGGTCCTATGGTATGAGAGTCTGAGTTGGTGTTTCAGCTGTTCCTAAGGGAGGAAGATCGCATAGGTGTGAACAAGAGTAAGCATGTGCTGGAATTGTGCCTTGAAGGACAGGGTGTTAGATAGTGTAGCTGACTGAAATGTGGGGTGGGTATGGAGTGGCAGCAAAAGAAGGGGGTGCAGACCTACGTGTTTTGCATGGGTGTAATGGGCATACTCAAGTTTTCCTGAGTACCTCAGTGGCCTACAGGCTTCTCATACTGTCGTTCTGGTGTTCAGACCTATCTGGGATCCAGGAATTGTCTGCCTGGACTCTTCTGGTAGACCCACAGATCAGGGGCTTCAGTGTTGAGAATGCCATCCCAAGAATCCCTATGTTGCCCACAGTCAGGGTGTGGTGAAGAGGATCCAATGTCTGGCTGCCCCTGGATCTGGGGCTCTGTACATACTCACTTGAAGGCACACTCACTCTCTATCAGGTCTAATTGGAAAGCACAGGGATTCCCCCTGTTCTCTTCTCTCAAATTTGTTTTCTACTGTCTGGTCAAATGAGAGTGCAGGAGATCTCTCAGCTCAGTGGTGTTACAGCCACAAAACTTGGAGGCTGCTATCATGGCCTGCTTGGGTGGGTGTCCAGCCACAACAGCAGAACTGGGAGTCTGCTGGTACAGATGCCTTTGGGAGACCCTGGGGAGCCACAGGGCTGGTTATCCCAGTGGACCTGGGGGGCCAGGTGGTCTAGGTGGCCCTGCAGACCTAGATGGCCAGCATACCTGACAGCCAGCCACTGAGTGACTGGGCCTCTTGCCTTTTCTGTCTCAGATAGCTAAGAAGGAGTTCTGCATGGCTGTCTCTGCCAAGAAGGAGGGAGACCAGACAAGTGTAAGTGCAGGGGGAATGAAAGTTCCCTGCTCTAAGTCCCCAGAGAAATCAGTGGGTGACCTGGGTCCAGATGGTCTCAGCTCATGGATTGTCCCATCTCTCCCGGAAAGCCTCAATGTCTATGTTTCAGCTTCCCCTCCACTCATCAATTTTGGAGTTTCAGATCCTCTGCCCCTCAGATATGGTGTACACTGGTCACTGCCATCTTGGAGCCCCTCTAAGCTTGTGCATTTTTATCCAAACTTTCTTCTAAGATTACCTCTGCTGGTTCATTTTTCTTTTTAACTTATATATCTGCTTTATGTTGAGATTTTCATAAATAATTTATTCCCAATACATATTTTCTCTGGCCTACTTGGTCACATACTGGTGTAATTATGAGACAAACTCACTTTATCATATTAAAAATAATTAATAATTAAAGCTCAGGAATAACAAGAAAAGATTAGAAATTTATTAGTTATCAGAATCCACACCTCTTTGTCTATTATTTCACTATTGGTCAGCAGATATAATAAATATCCAGTCTGGTGACCAAATACCTCCTTTTATACTCAGTCTAAATCCAACCATAATGGAGTACTATAAGTTGTATTCAGTGTCCTCAACTTATTTTAACTATCTCTAATCACCCAGTAGATGTCATTATTTTTAGTTTCTATTATACCTATTTTTAAAAATGTGAGCATTCTCATTAATTATATCTATTTATCACTTCCCTTTTCTCTCTCAAGCTTTTTCTAAGTACCCTCTAATTTCTTCCCTCACACTCACAAACTGAGCCTCTTTATATGTATACATATAATTTTTTGAGTCCATATTTTGTTGTTTGGTTTCAGGGATGACCACTTTGCACTGAATAAACTGGATAACTAATGAGGGGTTGTTCCTTGAGTGAGGATAATTTTCCTCTCCCAGCAATCATTATATAGCTATATAATTGATTGTCAATGGATGGAACCTCATTTTTTTGGGGGGGAGATGTTTGTTTTGCTTTGTTTTTATTTTATTTTTAACATATATATTGGGAATTGCCATTTTAGAAGTCTTTTTGAATGCAGTGGTTTCGAGAAGAGACTGTTCTCACAGGAGAAATTTTGGCCTACTGACTCTTAACAGTATTTTTGCCTACTCTTAACTGATATTCTATAAGCCACTGATTCCAAAGTTGTGATGTAGCTGTTCTCAGTGGGGCTGACCTTCCCATAGACCATTGAAATATGTATTGTGTCCTGTTATGTTTTGTTTTGATGATCCACATTTGCTATAAATAGGAGCTTCCTTAATTCAGAGTGGTATCTTTATTCTCTCACTTGAAGAGAATTTACTAGAGGCATTAGTATGATGAGTATGACATTATTGTGGCTCAATTCTTACAAATTCTGTTTTTAGTTAGAATTTTATATAATCAATTCTATTGTAATTACTGACATAGCTAAGTTTCAAATCCATCATTTGCATGTTTTCCCTTTTGTTTCAGATTCAAGATAAATAAATACATTGTGTTTTTCTGTTCTACCTACATTATTCACTAACTAGAGCCACACCTTATTTCATCTGGAGTTACTTATGTTGAGGCAGATCATCTGTAGCTTATACAGTCTGTATTCAGTATAATCATCCTATTGACAGAAGTTTACAACAATGAATTCAGTGGCTGGCTCTTTGATCACATCTCTCTGAGGGGTGAGCAGCCTTACCAGGCCACTGAGGAAGATAATGCAGTAAGTTCTGATGTGACCTGATAGGTTAGGGTCAGATGGAATGGGAGGAGGACCTCTCCTATCAGGGGACTAGGAAAAATGAATAGGGGAAGAAGAGGGAGAGTAGGTAGGACCAGGAGGAGATGAGAGAGAGAGGGCTACAGAGGGGATTAATAAATAAATAGGGGGGAAAAAAGAGTAGACTCAGATGAGTATCTTGCTGCTTCACAATGCCAAGATACTTCTGATGTCCATTGCCGTAGAATACTTGGTATTAATGTAGTTTTACTGCAAATTCCAAAGGGGAGATAATTTTTGTTCAGTGTCAATGAAAGTAAAGGCTTGGGTGGAAGTTGAATTTATAATTGCTTCCGGGATTGTAGCTCACAAGCACTTTGAGCACGGTTGAAAGGGTTCTGTCCCTCTCTCCATGGAGATACATACAACCTCCTACTACAGAAAAAATGGGGTTTGCAGAGATGACAGATTAAGGAACGAAAATAACACGGCTTCCCTTGGAGTAGCTTGATGGGGAACAAGCACAAATTTGAATTCTCTTCTTCTCCTACTGTGTCTCCCATCTGATCCTAACAAAGGGCTTCACTTGCTGTTTCTAGAAAAGCAAAGAAAAGTGTGACATGGAGAAGGAATGAAGGATTCTTCACAGAAATCTCTACCAGAGTTTCATGACGGAGGAAGTTACTTTACTGACCCCACCTGACTCAGAATACAAGCACATGCTATAAATTTTTGTTGCTTCCAACATCTATGGGATATATTTTTTTAAGGTTGTGTTCAACCTATTGTCTGCTTTCAGTAAATGATGATCACAACACACATATACACACACATGCATTATTCCGGGTGAGGGGAATGGAAGAATACCTAATTTAAGATTAAAGCTATACATGTAAATTAAGTTTTAAAACCTGAATGCATGGAAATCCAAGGCATAGTAAGGTTGGTTCCAGTGTTCTCTATAAGGGAAATTAAACCTAATCATCCTAAGTACACAACAGGAAAATAAGATAGTATGTTAATAATACATAGTTTTAAAACATCTTAAGACAGTTATTAACTTGGCTTCAAAGTCTGGGTTAAGTCCATTTGTGATAAAGACACATTTTCAGAGGAATGTATCACCACAGGAGTTCATAAGTGAAATCATTGCCTCTCATGCAATGTCAGCTATTCATTACCCTCAATCAAGCAAAATCTGGGGTACCAACGTTTTGATGTTATTTCCACATATTATACCTAACCCTGACCACTGGCCACTCACTAAATCTAAAGGTTGCAAACATATTGTTTCTAAGGGACATAGATAAGAGCCTAAAGAAAAATCACTCACTGTGGATCAATGTTTTTATTTCCCTCCACATCTTCTGGGTATTTAAAAGGTGTCCATATTTGAAATGGTGTCCATTTTAGAATTTTGTTAACATTTCAGAATAAAATTTGCCCTCTCTGTTTTATGATTCAACCTTATCTCTCCAAGTCCTTGAAAAAAAATTAATATTGCCACCATTTTTTTCTTTCTCTCCCTTTTTTTGCCTTTCTTTTAAAAAATATTAATAAATTCAATTTACATCTTAATCATAGGCCCTTCCCTCCCTTTCACCCAGTCCCACCCTCTATTCCACATACCTACTCCCCTATTCAGAATAGGGAAGCCCCCCTACCCAGACACCTCAGCTCATCTATTCACATGAGGACTGAGTTCATCTTCCTCCTCTGTGGTCTGGTAGGGCAGTCCCATCAGGAGGAAGTGATCAAAAAGCAGGCAACATAGTCCATGTCAGAGAAACAGGAGCTGGAGTTGTCTCTAACATAGAGTCTATTGCCTGCTTTAATTTTTGAATTTTTATTTTATTTTTATTAATTATAGTTTATTCATTTAGTATCCCAGCTGTAGTTTCTCCCCCAACCCCTTCCAATCCCACCCTTCCTCCCTCTTCTTCTCCTATGTCCCTCCCCAAGTTCAATGATAAAAAAGGTCCCCCTTCCCTTCCATTTGACCCTAGCCTATCAGATCTAATCAGGACTGGCTTCTTTGTCTTCCTCTGTGGACTAGTAAAGTTGCTCTCCCCTTAGGTGGAGGTGATCTAAGAGCCAGCCCATGAGTTCATGTCAGAGACCTCTCTGTTCCTATTATTGGGAAACCCTGTTGGACACTGAGCTGCCATATGTTACTTCTGTGCAGGGGTTCTAAGTTATATCCATGCATAGAAACGGAGCTGGGGTTGTCTCTGACATAGAGTCTGTTACCTGCTTTTAAATCCCCTACTGGGCTGTCTTGCCAGGCCACAAAGGAAGAAGAAATTGGTCGGTCATTCCTGATGCAAGTTGATGTGCTGGAATGTGTAGTTGAGGTTGGGGAGGAAATCCTCTTTTCTCAAGGGGAATAAGAGGAGATAGTGATAAAAGGAAGGAAAGGTAGGACTGGGAGGAGAGGAGGAAGGGGACTAAGATCGGGATTTAAAGTGAATGAATAAGTAAATTTTAAAAAATTAAAAAAAAAAAGTGGGAGATAGTAAGACCTGGAGAGAACAGGAGCTCCACAAGAAAAGCAACAGATCCAAGAAGTCTGGGCAGAGGGGTCTTTTAAGAAACTGATACTCCAGCCAAGGACCATTCATGGAGATGGCCTGGAACCCCTACACAGAGGTAGCCTATGGCAGTTCAGTATCCAGGTGAGGATTGTTTATTTCAAGAAGAAATGAAACTTCTCGGTTAAATTTCCTCTCAGTGTTACCTTTTGTGTCTATATATGAAAGAATGATGGTGTAAATCATGGCTTAAACTCTATTGGTATAACAATACAGTCTAGGGAGTCTAGAAGAATTCTGCATTCTCACTGTAGCATTAAACTTTTTTTTCTTTCCTTAAAATCAAGAAACGATTTGTTGTATGTATTGGTGGGAATTACTGAGACTTGAATGAATTGTTATTTCTAAAATGAATTTATTTTATTTAATGGACAAACTAACTCTTTGAAGAAAATATGTTACAATCCTTAGTTTTACAAGGACATCATGAAATGTACAAGTATGAATTAGGGCTCTGCGGGAGACCAAGGATTAAAAGTCTCTTATTTAAGACTTACTTATTCCACATTAAGCAGCCCTCCCCTACAGTTTCTGCTTCTTTTTACATAAGTATGGAAAACCCATTGTACAGATTTGTGAAATATGTGATCATACCGTAGCATCCCAACAAAACTTTATAAATATGTAAATATAGTCTTTAGACTGTTACAGAAATAACCTCCATGCATGTTTTCATATTCTTCCTTTCAACGCCACTTCTGCCACAGTTTCAGGTTTGTGCCAGATGCTTGCAAAACAAAAATCAAATAAAATAGGAAATGAAATATCTTTATCCTTCGACTTTCTGAGCACATTATCCAATAAAAACAAAGGAGATCATATTAATTTTGATCGTCAAAAGGCTATCTATCAACATTCTTGTTTGGTGATAAAAAACAATTCACAAAAACTTTTTATTTGCCAGTAATGAGTGGGTGTCATTTTAATAACCTGTAGCAAGAGAAAGGAATACCACAGAAAGGTGCAATTTTTAAATTGTACTTCTGGTAAAGAATTGAAAGCAATGAAGTCCTCAGCTTCTGGAGGCTGGCTGCAAATAATGATAGCAAAAGAGGATTTCTCTTCAACCAAAAAATATGTCATATAGTTTAACTCTCTTTTTAAACTGCACTTCAGACTTGTCAGCCTTTCACTGGCCATTCCATTTAAGAATTTAACAGAGAAGAAAAGTCAGACATTAAGAATTCTAGAGTAAAATGAATGTGTCTTTATTCCTTTTGCAAATACCCTCCCTTATGCTGGGAAAGAATATACCTGTCGCAGGAAGAGTGAAGAATGTGCTCACAGACTCTCTTTCCTTTGATAAGGCTCATCTCTCAGCACCTGTCTGACTTGTCACATTTCCTATCCATTCCATTATCTTGCCTCATCAAGATGCTTTATCCTTTTCTCATCCTCCCCATTCCTCTGAAAGGTCCCTACTCTTCATCTCTCTTCACAAAACACCATATTTTGTATTCACACAGAATATGCCTTCCTTTTGCTTCATTCTGACAGTAATTCCTTATTTCTGAATGAGATAATAGGAAATTGAATCACTTCCCATTTCTTTCTCATCTAAGTGAAATAGGTAAAAATCAATAACTGGAGACAACTGAACCAAAGGCTCTGTGGAAGACCATAGATCAATGGAATAGTCTCTGTATATATACACCTGCTTGTGTATATTATATAGTGTTATCAGATATTTCTGTTGGTTGTGAGTAAGAATATATGTATATATGTGACATACTGATACCATTTGTGTTTTCATATGTCTCTGCAAGCTGTGTGTGTATGCTAGCAGCAGATGTATCTAATAACTTAAAGATCCATATGAAACCTTAAAACACATGGAAAGTGGGGTAGTCTATTATACATAATTAAATGGGTTTGTAATAAATTCCAAAAATATGAGTAGCTTGAATTTTTGACTCATATAAAAATAAACCTATACAAGCAGTTCATTACTAAAAATGATAGGAACAAATTATATGTGTCATTTATATCATTCACTTAATAATGTGATTTGACTTATGAGACAAACCTCTATATATTGAAAAGGGCATGTTTTCTTAAAAGAGATAAATTGCTTCACATTTATATCATCTAGTTTGGAGTCATTGTGAGAAAAAAAATGAATAATTTTTTCATGTCCAATGAAATTAAGTCTGTAATTTACTTACTATAAAACCTTCAACAGTAATAACTACTTCATAGGGCTGATGATAGCAATTTTTTTGGAGGACATTCTGATATCTGTCTACAGACAATTCTTCCCTATTCATGCTTTGTGCTTTAACAACCACTGATACTTTGTATGAAACAAATCTAGTAGTCCTGTGTTCCAAACTAGTGGTAAGAAAACAAATTCTTATTGTTGTAAATATCAGGGTGACAGTTAATGATATATTTGTAAACTAAACCTAAATGTTAAGAATATTGTTTTTAGTGGATTACTACTCAGCAATTAAAAACAAGGAAATCATGAAATTTGCAGGCAAATGGTGGGAACTAGAAAAGATCATCCTGAGGGACATATCCCAGAAGCAGAAAGACACACATGGTATATACTTACTCATAAGTGGATATTAGACAGTGGCTGGCACTTTGATCACCCATCTCCCAACCCCATCTCAAGGGGGGAGCAACCTTATCAGAGGAAGACAATGCAGCCAGTCCTGATGAAACCTGATAGGTTAGGTGAGATGGAAAGTGAGAAGGACCACCCCTATCAGTGGACTGGGGGAGGAGTATGGGAGGAGAAAAGGAAGGGACAGTGGGAATGGGAGGGGACCAGGGAGAGGGCTACAGCTGAGAACAAAGTGAATAAACTATAATTAATAAAAAATTAATTTATAAAAAAGAAAAAAAGAATATTGTTTTTCTTTATTAAGAATTCTTATTTAGTATTTTTTTATTTTTTTAATTTTTTATTAATTACACTTTATTCATTTTGTATCCCACCATAGGCCCCTCCCTCCTCCCCTCCCGACCCCACCCTCCCTCTCCTTTCTGCATGCATGCCACTCCCCAAGTCCATTGATAGGGGAGGTTCTCCTCTCCTTTCTGATCTTAGTCTATCAGTTCTCATTAAAATTGGCTGCATTGTCCTCTACCATGGCCTGGTAAGGCTGCTCCCCCCTCAGGGGGAGGTGATCAAAGAGCAGGCCAATCAGATTATGTCGGAGGCAGTCCCTCTTCCCATTACTATGTAACCCACTTGGACACTGAACTGCCATGGGTTACATCTGTGCAGGAGTTCTAGGTTATCTCCACGAATAGTCCTTGGTTGGAGTATGAGTCTCTGGGAAGTTCCCTGTGTTCAAATTATCTTGTTCTGTTGATCTGCTTGTGAAGTTCCCATCCCCTCCAGCTCTTACTATTTCCCACTTCTTACATAAAATTCCATTCACTCTGCCCATCAGTTGGCCATCAGGCTCAGAATCTGCTTTGACAATCTATACTGCAAAGGCTTTCAGAGGCCCTCTGTGGCAGGTTTCAAGGTTGTTTCCTGTTTTCTTCTGGCTTTCAGAGGCCCTCTGTAGCAGGTTCCGAGGTTGTTTCCTATTTTCTATTTCTTCTGATGTCCATCCTCTTTGCCTTTCAGGATGGGGATTGAACATTTTAGTTAGGGTCCTCTATTTTGCTTAGTTTGTTTACATGTACAGATTTTAGTGGGTTTATTCTATGTTATATGTTTATATGAGTGAGTATATACCATGCGTGTCTTTTTGCTTCTGGGACAACTCACTCAGGATGATCCTTTCCAGGTCCCACCATTTACCTGCAAATTTCATGATTTTCTTATTTTTCATTGCTGAGTAATACTCCATTGTATAGATGTACCACAGTTTCTGCATGCATTCTTCAGTTGAGGGGCATCTGGGTTGTTTCTAGCTTCTGGCTATTACAAATAAAGCTGCTACAAACATGGTTGAGCAAATGTCCTTTTTGTGTACTTGAGCCTCTTATATGCCTAGGAGTGGTATGGCTGGATCTTGAGGAAGCACTATTCCTAGTTGTCTGAGAAAGCGCCAGATTGATTTCCAGAGTGGTTGTACCAGTTTACATTCCCACCAGCAGTGGAGAAGGGTTCCCCTTTCTCCACAACCTCTCCAGCATGTGTTGTCCCTTGAGTTTTTCATCTTGGCCATTCTGATGGGTGTAAGGTGAAATCTCAGGGTTGTTTTGATTTGCATTTCCCTAATGGCTAATGAGGTTGAGCATTTCTTTAAGTGCTTCTCTGCCATTTGATATTCCTCTACAGAGAATTCTCTCTTTAGCTCTGTTCCCTATATCTTAAGTGGATTACTTGGTTTGTTGCTTTTCAGCTTGTTTAGTTCTTTATATACATTGGATATGAGTCCTATGTCAGATAAAGGGTTGGTGATGATTCTTTCCCAATCTGTAGGCAGTTGCTTTGTTTTGATGATGGTGTCCTTTGCTTTACAGAAGCTTTTCAATTTCATGAGGTCCCATTTATTGATTGTTGCTCTTAGAGCCTGTGCTGTTGTTCTGTTCAGGAAGTTTTTTCCTGTACCAATGAGTTCTATGGTATTCCCCACCTTTTTTCTAGTCAATTTAATGTATCTGGTTTTATGTTGAGGTCTTTGATCCACTTGGACTTCAGTTTTGTGCAGGGTGATAAGTATGGATCTATTTTCATTTTTCTACATGCAGACATCCAGTTGGACCAGCACCATTTGTTGAAGATGCTATCTTTTATCCATTGTATGGTTTTGGCATCTTTGTCAAAAATCAGGTGTCCGTAAGTGTGTGGGTTTATTTCTGGGTCTTCTGTTCGATTCCATTGATCCACCATTCTGTTTCTATGCCAGTACCATGCAGTTTTTATAACTGTTGCTCTATAGTACAGCTTGAGATCAGGGATGGAGATACCTCCAAAGCAATCTACAGATTTAATGCAATTCCCATCAAATTGCCAACACAATTCTTTACAGACCTGGAAAGAAAAATTCTCAACTTCGTATGGAATAACAAGAAACCGAGAATTGCTAAAACAATCCTCTTTTTTTTTCTTTATTACCTTTGTATCCCCCCTGTGGTTCTCTCCCTCCATCCATACCAATCCATCCCTTCCTCCACCTTCTGAATGCATGTCCTCCCCAAGTTAACTGATAGGGGAGGGCTTCTTTTCCTTCCTTCTAATCCTAGTCAATTAGGTCTCATCAGGAGTGGCTGTGTTGTCTTATTCTGTGGCCTGGTAATGTTGCTTCACCCTCAGGAAGAGATAATTAAAGAGCAGGCCAATCAGTTCATGTCAGAGGCAATCCCTGCTCCTATTACAATGGAAGCCACTTGGATACTGAACTGCCATAGGCTACATTTGTGCAGGGGTCTTAGGTTATCTCCATGCATAGTCCTTGGTTGGAGTATGTCTCAGGAATGACCCTGTGCTCATATTTTTTGGTTCTGTTGCATTTAGTATTTCTAATTATCCATCCTTATCATAAAAAGAGATGATAGAATCCTTTCAGAAATACTTTCATAAATTGGTCTTTCTCAAGAAATGAAGCATGAACAAAGCAAAAAAAAAAAATTGTGATGGTGCTCACTGATATTTTTCTTGGTGGATATTACATGGGTGTAATAAGAAGAGTTTATGTTAGTAATAATATAACTGCTATAAGTAATATTATGAATATTATAAACAATATTACACATACTATTAGCCAATGAATTAATAAATAAAATCAGTTTTATAAGTAATATAATTATATCTTATGAATTTTATATGCCTTTATGTATTTATATAGAATTAAGTTTTTTTCTCTCTCATTTTAGCTCATACATTAATCAAAATATTTAGATGAATATTTTATAGTATCTATTGAATTAAAAAAATGTTACCAGTTTACAAAAGTTCTTTATTTTGGACAAAGCTAACATAAATGTTAAGAGTAATTTAGAATGCATTTACAGAAATGAATTTGAAGTGTGCTTATGTAAGTTAAAAATATACCTAAGCTCTGAACTCCTTGAAATGAATTACGATTAGAACTAAAAATTTCTTTTAATTTATTATTTCAGAACTCTGGACACAGCTGTGTTTGTTTTCTGGTGTTTCTATGCATTAATACTTTTATATAGTAAACAATATTGAAAAGAACATTAAGTAGTAGGATTATTTTCAATCTCAATACTTAGGTTTTTGTTCTGAAACTCCTTCCCTGTTATTCAGCAGTATTTATAACAGCTGCTACCTCTGTGGTGTGTCATTCTGGATAATGACATATTCTTGTCACATTTTTCCTTAGACTGAGAGGATCTTCTCTTAGACCTTTTATATAATTTTGGAAACAAATTTAACTTTTCATTACCAGAAAATACATTAATGAGTTACTGTTGTATTTTTTAATTATTTTCATTGCTTACCTTCATATGGTCATTTTTTTTTACATACTACAACTATGTAGACATTTTTATTTGTATATTGATTTTTGATATATATATTGTAATATATTTATATAAATAACATTCAAGTACTTTAAGCCAAGAAAAAACGTGAAATTAAGTTCCTTAGAGTTGTTTTTATTTAATTCTTTATTAAATACACTTTATTCACTTAGTATCCCCCCTGTGGTTCCCCCCCTCCTCCCATACCAATCCATGCTTCTCCCCCCTCTGCATGCATGTCCCTCCCCAAGTCCACTGATAGGGGAGGTCTTTTTTTCCTTCCTTCCAATCCTAGTCAATTAGGTCTCATCAGGAGTGGCTGCATTGTTTTCTTCTCTGGCCTGGGAATGCTGCTGCCTGCTCAGGGGGAGATAATTAAAGAGCAAGCCAATCAGTTCATGTCAGGGACAGTCCCTGTTTCTATTACTGTGGAAGCCACTTGGATACTGAACTGCCATGGGCTACATATATGTAGGGGTCTTAGGTTGTCTTCATGCATAGTCCTTGGTTGGAGTATCAGTCTCAGGAAAGAACCCTGTGCTCAGATTTTTTGGTTCTGTTGCTCTCCTTGTGGAGTTCCTGTCCTCTCCAGATCTTACTGTTTCCCACTTCTTTCATAAGATTCCCTGCACTCTGCCCAAAGGTTATCCATAAGTCTCAGCATCTGCATTGATAGTCTGCAGGGCAGACTTTCAGAGGCCCTCTGTACATGCATATATTTTTGAGTTGTTTATTTTCATAACTATTCAATTATTGAATTAAACAAATATTAATTTCAAATTAAATTATTTCCTTTTATCATGTCAGTGTTTACAAGTCATTGTTTTATTGTAAATGTTTGTATATATAGTGTTCTCTCTTTCTTCCTTCTCCAAATTTTTCTAATTTTTTTAAGCATTGGTAAAATATCAGGAAGTAAGAATAGAAAAAGTAACAGTTCAGTAGCATCTCTGTCATAGACATCACCTTTTTTTGCTTTCCCCTCACCCTCCTTTACAAGACATGGCATTACCTTTCCTGTATTATTACTCATAATTTTAAAAAATCTAAAATAACAAAACAAATCAAATAATACTGAATAACTCAAAATTCTACTTAATCAACTTTGTACAGTAACAGGTGGTAGTGTATAACAGAAATATATTTGTCTATAAACACAACTGAGCATTTTCTTCCCTGTGAAAATTTCTGGTTGACTGTAGCTAATGCTTTTCTGATATTTGAAAAGTTTTTCTCTACTAAATATTCACCTCTGGAGGACAACATTATGAGAGTGTTTTCTAGGCACAGGAAAAATTCTGTAAACCAGGCAACTCAGTTTTCTTAGTCTCAAGAAGGTTGTAGTGTGGAAGAAAGGAATGGATAATAAACAAACCATTGAGATCCATAGTCCACTGTGTGATGATGGAAAAAAATCAATCAACAAAGTCAGGAAGCAGCACAAAGGTCATAGCTCAGACCTTTGTAATACCAAAGTGCTATTTATGTAAGACCTTGAAAAAGAGATAAAGGGATGAAGTGTTCAATAAGCCAACATTATAAGGTTTGGCCTCAAAAACATACATTGCAGAACATGGGATATGGATCCTTTCTTCACCAGGAAGCCAGCCTAGTATAGGACAAATTGATAAATATAGACTGAGTATTCAAACAGATACAAGGAATGCAAATTTCTATTAGTAACTTGTTCAAAATTTTTGGCTTTGTCTCTCACAAAGGTGGAAAACTGAGTTGGAAAATAACAAACTTGGATCATATATATATATATATACATATATATATATGTGATATATATATATATAATATTTATATATCTATACAAACATATATATGGTATATATAAGTATATATCACACATATATGAAGATATTTAGGTGTGTTGATCAAATCAATGTAAATAGAGTACCACCTTTAGCTTGCTCTCTAATGCTTTCCCCCAGATCAATTCATGATTCCTAATTTTATGTGTGCATCTTTTTTATAACTCTCTAAAGCCCATGTAGTCTCTCTACTATGTGCACGACAGAGATCAAAATATGACAAATGGTATCTCACAAAACTAAAACCTTTTGTGCAGCAAAGGACACCATCTATCCAGTCATGAAACACTCTACAGAGTGTAAAAAATACTTACCAGTTAGAATCAAGAATATACAAATACTTAGCGGTTAGTATCAAGAATTTACAAATAACTGCAAACACTAAACACAAAGAAAACAAACAACCCAATTAAACCTGGGTTATGGGACTGAAATGAGATCTTTAAAAGGAGAACTGCAAATTACTGAAAAACAATTGTAAATATGTTCAGCATCCTTAGCAACCATAGAAACATAAATTAAACCTACTTTCATATTTCATCTTAGCCTCAGTCAAAATGGCTGGGATTTATAAATAAATTAAAGAGAAAAATGCTGGCATGAGCATTGGGTTAGAGAAGCCTCATTCCCTGCTGAGGGAAATGATAACTGCTTTGGTCTCTGAGGAAATATAAAGGGTCTAATTGTCCACCCCCTAATTCTTGGATAATTAAAATACGGTACACAAACATCATGCAGTATTATTCAGCTTCTACAAATATAGAATGATGAACTGTGGGTTAATATACGAGGCTAAAATAATTCTGACTGCTGTAATCCAAAACCAGAAAGACATAAGCTTTGTGTCTTCTGTTATCTGTTGATGCTTGTTTTTAACTTTTCGATATAAAGTATCCATAAAAGCCACAAAAACCAATAAGGGGGATTGAGGTCTTTCAAGGGAGGGGAGACAGAATTCAGATGGTATCAAAAGGAATAGTGAATATGAAAGCAAAAGGATTAATTGGGACTGGTGAATAGGAAGAAAAGGTAGAGTTGGGAGTATGGGGAGAATGACTAATGCTAAGCTGTTTGAAAAAAAATGAATGGAAAACTACTGAGGAAACTTATAAAATATATGCATGCGAACATATACAATGAATTTAAATGGAGCTACCATGTAATAAGCTGGGAGGCATTGCTACATCTCACAGATATGATAGTCTATTCAATAAAAATTCACTGCTAGGTATAATTAAATTACCTCTTCTCCAGTCGTGGATAGTCAGGTTCTATAAGCCCAACAACATTTTATTTTTTTGTTTTTTGTTTTTTACCCATCAGATTTTGATTAGGTGAACCTAATCATGAAGAACACCACATGTTTGAATCATAGAACATGGAAATAACAAGTCAGTAAAGATATGAAAGCTTTATCATTCACTACTGGTCACCACTTACCAGTGCTGGGAAGTGTTATGCATGCTACCAGGGAAGTAATATGATCAATAATCTGAGTTGTGAACTCCAAAAGCTATAATAGCAATTTGTCTGTCACAATATGCTTATTGGCACAAGAGTAGAAAAATGTTATGGAAATAACCAAACACCTTCTTATTGTATTTAAAGCCTATGGAATGATATAATGTTAATGCTAGACACTGTTAATTGGGCCAAGAACCTGTGACAGAAAAGGCTATAGTCCCTAGGAAAGATTCCATAAATAATAATCTGGTAAATGAATTACAACCACATATTAGTGCTTTTTTCAAGCCTCATCAGGGGAGCTTCTTTTTTTCAGTAGATTAACACAGAGACCCACAACTGATCAACATGTGGCTTATAAGAGACAGTGGAGTGCTCAATTTTTTTTAATTTTATAATTTTTTTAATTTATTACAATTTATTTACTTTGTATCCCAGCTGTAGCCCCGCTCCTCGTCCCCTCCCATTCCTGCTCTCCCTACCTCAACTCCTTCCATGCCCCTCCTGGAGTCCTCTGTTAGGGGACCTCCTCCTCTTCACTCTGACCCTAGCCTATCAGGTCTCATCAGGACTGGCTGCATGGTCTTCCTCTGTAGCCTGGGGAGGCTGCTCTTCTATCAGGTGGAGGTGATCAAAGAGCCAACCACTGAGTTCATGTCAGAGACAGCCCACGTTCCCCTTACTAGGAGACCCACTCAGTTTTAAATGGGATGTCTATAAAGCACCCTCTCCTCCAAACTCAAGGATCACCATAGAAAATGCATGGGGACAATTGTGAGGGCCAGAGAAGCAGGATGACTAAAATGAAACTGTTTTCAGGAGAGAATAGTACAGCTGTGGTAATAACAGCCACTGTGACTGCATACAAAATGCTTGCACATGATCAACACACACAATCCCACCATAGATGGAGGAGGGGATCATGAAATTCTATCCACAGTCAAGGAGCTATTGGAAACTAATGACTGCTGTGAGAGAGCGTTTTCTTCAGAGATGTGGTCCCTGAAAAACTACTCATTTTCAGTACATATCCCTATACCCTGGTTTTCACTCATTTAAGGATGCATAAAACTTTCCCCACAGTTGCCATTCAGGTTGTTCAGTGATTTTATTTTATACTACAACTGATAAGAGCTGAGACCCCTAAGAAAAGTTAAATGACAAAGGTGAATGGCAAAGCAATTATAAAAAGGCTTCCTTGTGTTTTATAAACTTTAATTAAATTCTATAATGTTCTTCTAAAAAAACATAAATATTATTAACCTTATTCAGCAGAGGGTGATAGTAAGGCAACCATAAAACTAACCAAACAAAAAGTTTCAATATCAGAAGCATTTTCCTTGTTAAACTATACTGAAAAAAAAAACAATCAAATTTTTATCTGCGTCATTTATTTCATACTGTTCTTCTGATGTTCTGTTTTTGGCTTATAGGCTTTCTCCTCCAGTGAGAATTAGGACATAGAGTCATATGAGGTGCTGAATTGAGCTCTGAAGTTCATACATGGTAGGTGAACTGTTGGAGATTAATTGCTTACTGAAACTGTCACTGCTGAGCACGCAGGGTGCTTTAGCTTTGCTGGTTTTCATTAGCAGAGGAAAGGGTTTGGGTTACTGGAAAATTATTCGTGCAGCTGAAGGGAAGAGTAAGCAGGTAGAGGAAAAATGTTGCAAATATCAGTGACAATAAGATGTTTAATTGTCACGGACTACTTAAGCTATATTAAAAACACAGTCAGTAAATGTTGGTTACTTTAATTTTTATTTCCTTTATGAAAAATATACTTGTATTTTCTTATGTAGAGCTCTTTGTTCTGTATATCAGAGATGAGAAAATGTGCCATAAACCCATAATTAAGAATATGTGGCCAATAGTTACTAGATATTTGAATATGATATCCATTGCAGTAGCTGTATTGTCTTGAAAGGATAATCATCAAAATAATACATATAAATAAAAAGGAAGAAAAAAGAAGGTTAAAAAAGAAGAAGAATCTATGGTCCTTATTTCTTCATCTATAAAACTGAGATAATTAGAAAGTCACCTGCTTCACTGAGGTCTATAATACACAAAAGAAAAAATATTAATAAGCCTAATTAGTTCAAAAAGAAAAAGATTTCAATAAAAGTTACGTGACTGATCTGATCATTTTCATAAAGTATGTCTCAGCTACAGGAAGTGGGTAGTCTTTTCTAAGTTTAAAATCTAAAAAGCTGGGAGCTGAATAAATGACTCAGTAGTTAAGAGTACTTGAGTAATCTCAGACGACTTTAAAGGACTTAGTCAAATCAATCTTAATTTAGGATGAAGAAAAAAAATAAACCTTATTGCTTAACTTTAATTAATTTATTAATTTTTTATTCTAACAGTCCTAAATAGGCTAGTACACTTAAGTAGATAAACTTAGTCATTCCATAATGTTTGAAAATATTTTATAAATTATTTTTAAAAGACAGACTCTACCTAGCAGCTTATCAAAGAAGATGCTGAGACTCATAACCAAACCTTCAGTAGAGTGCAGGGAATCATATGATAAAAGGGAGAGTTAGTATGACAAGGAGAGGACAGGAGCTCCACAAGGACCAAATATATCAGGGCACGGGGTCCTCTATGAGACCGTTTCTCCAACCAAGGACCATGTATGGATATAATCTAGAACCACTGCTCGGGTGTAGCCCATGGTAGTTCAGTATCCAAGTAGGTTCCCTAGTAAGGGGAACAGGAACTATTTCTGACATGAACTCAATGACTGGCTCCTTTACCTCCCCCACCCCCACCCCAAGGGAGGAACTAAAGAAACATTTAAAAAGAATATTTTAAGAAAATTCTGACACGTAGGTAATTGGATCTCCTCTCAGTTCTCTTTCTTGTTAGCATCCTCGTTATCATAGTAGCTGTTATAGCTGACTAACTAATATTGTCATAGCATTAACTGAAGTCCACAAATACATTAGGGTTCACTTTTATTGTGTGTAGTTTTTAATTTATGAGAACCTATAATATCATGTTAATTATTAATTCTTTTCCAAAAACAGTTTAACTACTTAAAAAAACCCATGTATGGAGCTTCCTATCCTTTCTACCCATAGGTTCTTTGGCAATAGGGCTTCAAGCTTTCCCTGCTTCTCTTTCTTTTCCATCTACAAGATTTTATTAGATACTTACATATTCTTATGATAAAAGCATATACAATGGAGACATTATTTGGAACTTTATTTTTCAGAGAGCACCCATCTGTCTCACGACATGATCTCTGGTATATAGTTATTTCTCTTTTTCATATTTGCTAGATCCACTTTCCAACAATATCTAAAAACCAAGAAATAAACCAAGGCTGTTACTATAGGCCTAGGATTCTGAACAGTAACACATTAGCGTTTTTTGTTTTCTACCAAGCAAAAAAATTAATCAGCTTATTTTAACACTTTGCCTATAGGATCTCTCTAAACATCCTTAAAATTGTATGAGATAAAAGCAGAAAATTCAGCTTTAATTAAAAATGGCATTTCCTAGTGACTATAATAGTTTATTCCATAGTGATGTTCACTGATGGTGCCTGACTCAAAGCTGAGTTTAGTTTTCCTTCTCACTTGGCATAACTGAAGGGAAGGGTTACCTTGTGCTATTGAACCTTTGTCTTTTACAATGCTGCTGCTTCCTTTTTTTCCATGTTTGTATAGTAGCACATAGCATACCAATGTAAGGAACTTAATCTGGAATCACATGGAAATAAAGACAGTCTCCTTCCCACAAAAAAAAATAAATTAATTAAATTAAAAATTAAAAAAAAAAGAGTACTTGGGATTGGTTCCCAGCATCTTCATAGCGATGAACAACAAACTTTAACATCACTTAAACATCTGATAATGTCCTCAGGCATCTGTGTGCACCAGGCTCAGGGAGAAAACAGTCAAACCATAAAGTACATAAATCTTTTTTTAATAACTTATTTTATATGCATTTGCGTGAGGGTGCCAAATCCCTTAGAATTGGAATTACCAAGAGTTGTAAGCTGCCATGTAGGTATTGGGAATTGAACCCGGGTCCTTTGGAAGAGCAGACAGTGCTCTTAACCACTGAGCCATCTCTCCAGCCCAAAATACATAAATCTAAAAAATTAAAAATATCTAAAAACCTTAAATATATATTTAACATAGTCAATAAAATCAATAATTATGTTGCTATTCACTAGAAAGAAAAAAATATGGTATTAGGAACAAAGAATAACATGGAAGCTATTAACTATGAGACAAATATTTTTAAACTTATTTATACTTTGATTATTCACTTTACATCCCAATCACAACCCCATCTCTCCTCTCCTCCAAGTCCACCCTCCCTATCTTTTCCCCTTATCCCCCCCTCCTACTCAGAAGAGGGGAGCCAGTCCACACCAACCCATGCCAGCACATCACGTTGCATAACACTGAACACATCCTCTTCCACTGAGTCTGGACAAGGCAGTCCCTTCTGGGGTTAGTGATCAAAAGCAAGCAGTAGAGTCCCTGTCAAATAAATCCCCTGCCCATCTTCCTAGGGAAACCACACAAAGACAAAGATGTCCGTTGGCTTCATATGTGCAGGGTGCCTGGGTCCAGCTCCTGAATGGTCCTTGATTGGTGTTGCAGTCTCTATAAACAACCCTGGGCCCAGGTTATTTGACTCTGTTGTTCTTCTTATGGAGAAGATCCTCCCTTCTCTCCTTCCCACATTCTTCCACAAACCTTCCCACATATTGCCTAAAGTTTGGCTGTGAATCCAGTGTCTGTTTCTATCAGCTGAAGAAGCCCCTTGGAGGACAGCAGTGCTAGGCTCACATATGCAAGCATAGCAGTGTACCCTTGATAAGAGTCAGGGGTTGGCTTTCTCCCATGGAATGGGTCTCAATTTGGACCAGGCATTGTTTGGGCAATTCTTCAATCTCTGCTCTCTCTTTATAACTGCACATCTGTAGGCAGAGTACATTTTGGGTTGAAGTGTTTTTGGGTGGTTCATGTTCCCCTCTCTCCACTAGAAGTTCTGTCTGGCTAGATAGTGCCCTCTTCAGTCTCCATTGGCTCCAGGTCACCTCATTTCCTTCCAGGAGCCTACCCTTTTTTAGGTCTCAAGCTTGTTTCAGAAATACCCTTGACCTTGGTTTCTCTTCTTTCTCCAATCCTTCTGGTCTCCTGTCCCTGATCTTCCTACATTTGATTCCCATCTTCATATCCCTCCCTACTCCCTCTCCTACCATGTTCCCTCTCTTCATTCATTTCTGTTGTCTATTTTATGTTGCCTTCTAAGTGAGAATTTAGCGCCCTCCCTTGGGCCCTCCTCATTAATTACCTTCTTTGGGTCTGTGAATTGTAGTATGGTTATCCTGTACTATGTGGTTAACATCTACTTACAAGTGAGCACATATCATGTGTGTCTTTTTCGGTCTGGGTTACCTTACTCAGGATATTTTCTAGTTCCATCCATTTGCCTGAAAATCACATGATTTTTAAAGTGTTCTAGTAGAAATAAGCTTCAACAGAAACAGTGGAGAGGAAATAAGCCTCAGAGGTGAAAGAAAATGTAAAACCATAAAGAGCTTGAAACCTAAAAAGAGCTTGAACTAAAAATGCTACAATAAGTTAGTACTTTTTTTATTCCAAAGTCACTGAAATACTGTATTCTTTTTTTCTTTTTTTAACTTTTTTTTAAAAATTTTTATTAATTACACTTTATTCATTTTGTATCCCCCATAAGCCCCTCCCTCCTTCCCTCCCGATCCTACCCTTCCTCCCCTTTCTGCATGCATGTCCCTCCCCAAGTCCACTGACAGAGGAGGTTCTCCTCTCCTTCTTTCTGATCTTAGTCTATCAGTTCTCATCAAAAGTGGCTGCATTGTCCTCTTCTGTGGCCTGGTAAGGCTGCTCCCCCCTCAGGGGGATGTGATCAAAGAGCCGGCCAATCAGATTATGTCAGAGGCAGTCCCTCTTCCCATTACTATGTAACCCACTTGGACACTGAACTGCCATGGGCTACATCTGTGCAGGGTTCTAGGTTATCTCCATGAATAGTCCTTGTTGGAGTATGAGTCTCTGGGAAGTTCCCTGTGTTCAAATTTTCTTGTTCTGTTGCTCTCCTTATGGAGTTCCTGTCCTCTCCAGCTCTTACTATTTCCCACTTCTTACATAAAATTCCATTCACTCTGCCTGACAGTTGGCCATCAGGTTCAGCATCTGCTTTGATAGTCTGCAGGGCAGAGGCTTTCAGAGGCCCTCTGGCACATTTTTGAAAAACTTTTTATTGTTTCTTTGTGAATTTCATACCATGCAATCCTACTCATCTCTCATTCTCCCTGAACCTGAACTCTACCCTTGAAACCTCCAACCACAATCTCTCCTCCTTTCATGACTTCAAGGCTAGCCCCCGAGCAACCCCTTCTAAGAGAGCTAGCTCTACCATGACGCCCAGGCAAGATACAGGACCCATTCTCCCCAGTGTTGCAGCTACTGAAGTTCTTCTGTTCGCATGACCCCTGGGACAGTTTTCCTGTCTGCAACAAATTGCTAGGGACTAGGCAGGGGAGGAAAAAATAGAGAGAGTCTCTCTCTCTTCCATGCACTACCCAAGAGAGAGGGTCTGCTCTCCCACATGCATGGCCTTAGGGCCAGTTCATCTGCAACACCCACATTCAGAGCAAGCTCTACTGTGCTGCCATGGGTTTTGCTTCCAGAATTAGAAAAAAAAAATAATAATAATCTCAAAGGTCCTAGAGAATTGCTTTTATTAAGAGCCCATAATCTGAAAAAGCAAGGTTTATGTAGGTATGCCCAAATCCACACAGCCAGCTTTGCATTGACCCATGACTAAATTGCTTAAAGCTAACAGAGGTTTTGGAAATAAAACTCCTCTCTTTTAAATACACTTTCCTTCAGTTTTTACTTTTATTAAATTATCTGTTTGTTTACTTGTGAATTTATTTATTGTAGGGAGTAAGGGACACACTGCGGTACACATCTGTAAGTCATGGGACAACTTACTAGAGTTGTTGCCTTCTTTCACTCAGGCTCATGTTGGAACTCAGACCTGCAGCCTTGGCACCAAAGGCTTTCACACATTCAGCCATTTTTCTTTTCTTGTTTATTCTCCACTTTGACCTAACGTCTACTGACAAACTAAGTCACTAATGAAAATGATAAGCTCCGCCCTGAGTTCTATGTGTTAAACCAACACACTGAACTAGATGTTCAGGTTAAGATGTTGCCTCTACTCCAAATCAGGCTGAGGACTTCTCAAAGCCATCGTATGGGTCCCACTTACTTCTAGATTGGAAGTTTGTGTACTGCATGTCTGAATTTTAGACTGTGGAGCCTCCCTATATCTTCCCTCTGTCCCTGAGCTCATATCCAAACCATCAAATGGCTAAAATGGCACTTTCCTACACTCAGATTCATTTTTGATGTTACTTTTCATATTTTTTAGTTGTTTTCACCGACTTCTGTTCCCGGGGCGATACCTTTAATTGATTTCTCACTCCACTGAGGTTGGCGTCAGTTGAAAGTGTGCAGCACCACTGCTGACAACAGAGCAGGCGCTTCCGTCTTTAGAATGTCTGCTTACTTCAGCTGCTTTAAGCACTAGTAAGCAAGAATCACAAAGGCAACTCTATTCCCATTTTATTTCTTATGCTTTCCCCAAAATGAACTTAACAATAAAGCAGATAATAAGTTCTCAATAATGATATATTAAATGAGTGATTAAAGAATTAACAAGTGGAAAATTAACTTAAATAAAATGACCAAATGGAGAAAAAAGTAAACAAATAATAAAAGCAACCTAATTGTGGAAAACTTAATGTGTAGAGCATTCAAAGTCTCAATGAATTATGTTTGGAAGACATTTGCAAAAAGAAAGAAATTATAAGAAAAATATTTTAATATTGTACATATTGTATAATATTTCAGAATACTATTTACATCTCTTAAAAACAGAGTTGTTATTTTAGGTCATTGAGATGTAAATGCAAATTACATGACTCTCTCACACTGCTGTTTCATACCAATTGTTTTATTATGTTTTGCTTTTCATAATCACATAGAGGATGAAAATAATTGAAGTTATTATCTTTTGTGCAAAGAAGTTTCACCCTATAGAGTTTCAAACCAAAGGTGCTTGTGAGTATAGCAGAGATGGGTGTTTTTCCACTAAGCAGCTTCAACCTGTTATGATCTTCAAGTTGAGTTTGCTATTTACAGTTTCCTTATAATGCTTATATCTGTTCTGGGAATGTACACCAATAACCAAGCTTATTAGATGTGTGTATAATTAAAGTTAACTGTCTTTGAGTGGGATGCTGAGGTACTTTAGAACGGGAAAGACTGTATATTTTCATGCACAGACTTTAGAAAATCTCTTTGGTTACTTGGAACCATGTTATATTTCCTTTTTCTCTCAGTGAGAAAGGGAAAGTGAAGTTAGGAGAGTTCTACTGTAAAGATAACTGTTACCAGACAGACTTTATTAACATCTTCCAAATTTGCAAGTGATTCCTAAAGGTAAATCCTGAAAAATTTTCATACTGAGATTAATATCTAACTCATTAATAAATTAACTAATTTTTAATATTGAGTCAGTTCATGAATTTAAATAGCGAAAAGCAAAAATATAATTTTAGGAATATCCTAAGGCTTTCACATTTTTACTAAAATTTATTTCCATTCCATTAAAATTAATAATTTGTTTGATTCTGTTAAAATAGATGAGAATTCTCTTACATAGATGAATCTTTACTTCAGAGGTTCATTTGTAAAACATTTTTTGGAGATATAATTATATAATATCTCTCTTTCCTTTCCTTTTCCAAACCCTCTCATACACCACTTTTTACTTTCTTTCAAATTCATGTTTTTTTTTAAATTAATTGCAACTGCATTCATTATATATATATATATATATATAATGAATATATATATATATTCAAAAATACTGTTACTTGTATCGTATTGGACAATCAATTGGTGTCCTCTTCCCTGTTTAATATTATTTCTCTTCTCAGCATTCCTAAGTTACCTGTAGTTTTGGGTTGTTTGTTTGTTTGTTTGTTTTTATAGTGTTGAGGTCTCATGCACTCTTCATGGCCCACTTTGCCATGTCCATTGATGTTTTCCCTTGATCACCTCATGTAAAACCCAGAATATCAGGGAGTTTGTTGAGAGATTTTGTGTTCTAGTAAAATCAGAAGCTACATAGTTGCCTTTAAGAAAAAAAAATGAGATATTTTATGTTTTTTCAATTAATTAGTCAATAATTTTTTTAATTTTATTTTTTTCTTATCAGTTACATTTTATTAACTCTGTATCCCAGCTGTGTCCCGATCCCTCAGTCCCTCCCACCCTCATCTCCACCGTGCCCCTTGCCAAGTCCACTGATAGGGGGGGACCTCCTCCCCATTCATCTGATCCTGTTTTATCAGGTATCTTCAGGACTGGCTGCAAAGCTCTCCTCTGTGGCCTAACAGGACTGCTCCTCTCTTGGGGGGTGGGGAGGCCAAAGAGCCAGTCATTGAGTTCCTGTTAGAAATAGTCCTTGTTCCCCTCACTATGGGAAACCAATTGGTTACTGAGCTACCATAGGCTACATCTGAGTAGAGGTTCTAGGTTTAACCACTTCACAGACTGATCCCAGCTCCTTCTTGCCTCTCCTCCCAGTCCCACCTTTATGTCCTCTCCTTTCTCTGCTCCTCCCTCTTTCTTCTCAGAGAAAGGGAGGTGCCTAAGGGGTACCAACATACCCTGACATATCAAGTCCAAGAAGGACTAAGCATATCCTCTTCCACTGAAGCCAGACTAGCCAGCCTAGCTGGGGGAAAGGGGCCCAAAGGCAGGCAACAGAGAGCCTCTACTCTCATTGTTTTGGAACCCACAAAATAACCAAACTACACATCTACTACAAACGTATAGGGCATCTAGGTCCAGCCCGTGCAACTCTTTGATTGGTGGTTCAGTCTCTTTGAGCCTCCATGGGCCCAAGTTGGTTTATTCTGTAGGTTTTCTTGTGGTGTCCTTGACCCCTCTGGCTCCTTCAATCTTTCCCACTGTGCTTCCCACTTTTCCACAAAATTCTCTGAGCTTGACCTGTGAGGACCCAAGGGAGGATACTTGAACCTCACTCAGAAGAGGGGAATAAATGAACATTTGAAGTAATTGGAAGAAGGAAACTGGGTGGGAGAGGGTGTGATGAGGGTAATAGGTATGAGAGGATGAGAGAGAAAGGACATGAAGAGAGAAAGGAAATGAGTGGGGTAGCATCTCTGAGACAGAAGAGGCTCCTATCTATGAGGGTGACCCTAGCTGAGACTTTTAGCAGCAGGGTATATGGAACTTGAAGTAGCCAGAAAGGATTTCCAATGGATAAAGGGAGACACTAACCTATCATAAAACCTTCCACCCCAAATTTGTCTCATCTACAAGAAGTGTAGGGATAAAGATGGAGCAGAGATTGAAGGAATGGTAAACAAATGACTGGCCCAACTTGAGACCCCATGGGAGAGAGCCAACCCTGTCACTATTAAAGATACTCTGCTCTGCTTGCAGACAGGAGCCTACCATAACTGTCTTCTGGGAAGCTATATCCAATAGCTGATAGAAACAGGTACAGAGACTCACAGCCAAACAATAGGATTTATGTTTTTAAGTGATGGGTTTCAAAACAGTAACTGTATGTCAAAATGATTTTATATGATGACAATAGCTAAGATATTAGTGGTCTTATTTTGGTGAAAAAAGTGACATAGACAGTAATATAAAAAGTCATGTTCACTGTTGCATTTTACATTTAAATCACCTTGTTAAGCCAGCATTATGGGTAAAAATAAATAAGTTCTATTTTACTTGTAAGTAATATAAGTCATTTGGGGCACTCTTAATTGAAGTTCATATTAATATCTCAATCTATACTATGTTTTGTTTGCCAACACATTCATATTAAATATTAAAAATTAAGGGCAATGAGTACAAGGACTCAGTTACTCATTTTCTAATATATCCATAGTATCAAGAAAAGTAAATACAACACAATACTGATTCAATAAGTGCCTGTTAATTAAATGTGTATAACTTATTTTGAAGCTCTGACAATATGAGAAAAGCAGTAGCTGTTTACAAAGTAAAAGAAACGAATGTGAATGTATTCCTGTGTGTTAATTGGCCAATACAAAGTGTTCCATCTTTAAATATATAAATACATATATAGGAAATATTAAAAGATAATTCTTTGGTAAAAAATGGAACTTTATTTTGTGTTTCCAATCATATTCCTAAAGAATAGCAGGCAACGATGGCACTTTGCTTTTCATAAGGCTTCCTCTATGTATGAAGAGTTTGACATGTCCAAGTGTATCAATTACTGTAGGTAACACTCCATAAACATATGCTAGTCTTGTGACTCGTGGGGAGAGCTGCAATATTTTCACAATACTGCCTTGGCATTCATTGGTTTTGGCCCGAACAAATGCCCTAGTGTTGCATGTATGATTACAAGGTACAGACCCACAGCAAAAACGCACTATGGAGGGCCAAGTACCTGCCATTGGCTCAGACCTTCTCAACTCAGACATATGTTTTATATATCATTAAACTTAACATCAGTATAAGTCAAATAATTTATCTATTGGCTATTTAAAATGAGTAATTGTTTGTTTAATGCTATATATTTGAGGCCTTGTCTCAAGCATTTAGGATATCTTCTTGAATAGAAAGTTTGTTAATATGAATTTAGAAAATAATAATTTTATCTTATAAAAATGTGAATGCATTTTTGTTATGTTTCAGGTCAAACATGCAACTTTTTGTTGTACAATGCATAGGACAGCTTGTTATATAATGTATATGTCAAACAAATACTTGAGAAATAAATAAAAAAATACCTTATTGTTTATTGTTGTATTATTTTGCCCCAATTATATATTCAACTTCTTAATATTTTTATTCAAGACTTAATGGCTGTAAAGTAATGGGTTAAATTTTGTTTTAATACACTGCCCTTAACTAGTTCTGATACAATAACCTTCTAGCCTCATAAAATGAATCAATTTAATTCTCAGTAACGATTTTTCCTTTAATATTATTATTACAATTTATTCACTTTTGTATTCTGGCTGTAGCCCCATATCTCATCTCCTCTCCACCCCATCCTCCCTCCTTCTCTCCACCTCCCTAACCTATCATGTCTCATCAGAACTGTCTGGATCCTTTTGCTCTGTGACCTACTAAGGTCACATTGTCAGGGGGAGGTGATCAAAGAGCAGGCCACTGAGTCCCTCTCAGAGACAAAACTTGCTCTACTTACTAGGGAACCCACAAGATTGACTGTGAGTCTCAGCATCTGCTTAGATACCCTGATGGGTAAGAGTCTTCCAGAGATCCCTTGGGGAAGGCTCCTGTCATGTTCCCAATCTTCTCCTACTTCCTATGTCTATCCTGTCAGTAACAAATTTTTAATGTAAAACCAATCTGTCCCTTGCTAATTTGACAAAACTTGAATTTAAAATGAAATGATTCTTTTTTTTTTAATTTTTTAATTTAATTTTATTTTATTAATTACTCTTTATTCACTTTGTATCCCCCTATAAGCCCCTCGCTCCTCCTTTCCCAGTCCCACACTCCCTCTCCCTTCTTCATGCATGCCCCTCCCCAAGTCCACTGATAAGGGAGGTCCTCCTCTCCTTCCTTCTGATCTTAATCTATCAGATCACATCAGGAGTGGTTGCATTTTCATCTTCTGTGACCTAGTAAGGCTGCTCCCTCTGAGGGGGGAGGTGATCAAAGAGCAGGCAAATCAGATTATATCAGAGGCAGTCCCTCTTCCCATTACTATGTAACCCACTTGGACACTAAACTGCCATGGGCTACATCTGTGCAGGGTTTCTAGGTTATCGCCATACCTGGTACTTGGTTGGAATATGAGTCTCTGGGAAGACCCCTGTGTCCAAATTTTCTGGTTCTGTTTCTCTCCTTGTGGGGTTCATGTCCTCTCTAGCTCTTACAATTCCCACTTCTTACATAAGATTCCATGCACTCTGCCTGACAATTGGCCATAAGTCTCAGCGTCTGCTTTGATAGTCTACAGGGCAGAGCCTTTCAGAGGCCCTCTGTGGCAGGTTCCTAGGTTGTTTCCTGTTTACTTCTTTTTCTGATGTCCATCCTCTTTGCCTTTCAGGATGGGGATTGAACATTTTAGTCAGAGTCCTCTCTCTTGATTAGTTTCTTTAGATGTACAGATTTTAGTAGGTTTATCCTATGTTATATATCTATATGTGTGAGTATATACCATGTGTGTCTTTCTGCTTCTGGGACAGCTCACTCAGGATGATCCTTTCCAGGTCCCACCATTTACTTGCAAATTTCAAGATTTCCTTATTTTTCATTGCAGAGTAATACTCCCTTGTGTAGATGTACCACAGTTTCTGCATCCATTCTTCAGTTGAGGGGCAACTGGGCTGTTTCCAGCTTCTGGCTATTACAAATAAAGCTGCTACAAACATGGTTGAGAAAATGTCCTTATTGTGTACTTGAGCCCCTTTTGGATATATGCCTAGGAGTTCTATGGCTGGATCTTGAGGAAGCACTATTCCTAGTTGTCTGAGAAAGCGCCAGATTGATTTCCAGAGTGGTTGTATGAGTTTACATTCCCACCAGCAGTGGAGGAGGGTTCCCCTTTCTCCACAACCTCTCCAGCATGTGTTGTCCCTTGAGTTTTTCATCTTGGCCATTCTGATGGGTGTAAGGTGAAATCTCAGGGTCGTTTTGATTTGCATTTTTCTAATGGCTAATGACTTTGAGTATTTATTTAAGTGTTTCTCTGCCATTTGATATTTCTCTACAGGGAGTTCTGTGTTTAGCTCTGTTCCCCTTTTTTTAAATTGGATTACTTGGTTTGCTGCTTTTCAGCTTCTTTAGTTCTTTATATATGCTGGATATTAGCCCTCTGTCAGATAAAGGGTTGGTGAAGATTCTTTCCCAGACTGTAGGCAGTCGTTTTGTTTTGATGATGGTGCTGAGAAAGAAATTAGGGAAACAACACCCTTCACAATAGCCACGAATAACATAAAGTACCTTGGTGTAACCCTAACCAAGCAAGTCAAACACTTGTATGAGAAAAATTTCAAGTCTCTGAAGAAAGAATTGGAAGAAGATATCAGAAGATGGAAAGATCTCCCATACTCATGGCTTGGCAGGATTAACATAGTAAAAAATGGCCATTTAACCAAAAGCAATCTACAGATTTAATGCAATTCCCATCAATCACATACCTAGAAAGAAAAATTCTCAACTTCACATGGAATAACAAGAAACCGAGAATTGCTAAAACAATCCTCTACAATGAAAGATCTTTTGGAGGTATCTCCATCCCTGATCTTAAGCTGTACTATAGAGCAACAGTTATAAAAACTGCATGGTACTGGCATAGAAACAGAATGGTGGATCAATGGAACCGAACAGAAGACCCAGAAATAAACCCACACACTTACGGACACCTGATCTTTGACAAAGATGCCAAAATCATACAATGGAAAAAAGATAGCATCTTCAACAAATGGTGCTGGACTAACTGGATGTCTACACGTAGAAAAATGCAAATAGATCCATACTCATCCCCCTGCACGAAACTAAAGACGAAGTGGATCAAACACCTCAACCTAAAACCAGACACATTAAATCGGTTAGAAGAAAAAGTGGGAAAAACCCTAGAACTCATTGGTACAGGAGACAAATTCCTGAACAGAACTCCAACAGCACAGGCTCTAAGAGCAACAATGAATAAATAGGACCTCATGAAAATGAAAAGCTTCTGTAAAGAAATGATTCTTTTATATTTAAAAATTAATATATGAAAGTTTGACTAAAATTATTGAATTATGGAATACTTATTTAATTTCTTTAATTATCTATAGCCTGTTAAAATTTATCTTACTACATGCAATTTAAAAATGTCTAAGCTTTCATGTTCATTATTACTTTTAGCTTATGTATTTATTTTGTTTAGCAGTTGTGTATCTACGATGATTCTCGATTTTCAAAGAGCAGTTACCTACAACCTATTCTGATTTATGTGAATACTAGTTAGTAATTCTATACATTTATGTTGTAAAACTCTTCAGATTACAACTTTCGTTTACGTGTTTTTATCCTGTTTTACAAAACATTTTTTAAATTATGCTCAATAATTTTTACAAAGTAAAACTAGATATGTCTCATCCAGGCCAGACTTCACCCTCTGCACTGATGGATACAGCCGTCTGTGGTGTCCTAGAGAATATTTTGAGCCTGCAACTGTGGTAAAAAATTAGGTAAAATGGTACAATGTTAACTACTGTTGCCTCTAACAGTCTACCTTTAGAGCTGCTTATATTTGCTTCTAGGATATGGGAAAATCATTCAAAAATCACCTGATATTCTGGCCATTTCTGATCATCAAACGCATTCCACCCTTCTCTCATATCCCCACAGCAGGGGATGGTTTGTAGGGATATAGAAATGTAATGTTGAAGGAGGATGGTGCTTCAGGGACATAGACTTTGTGAGTCTATGTCTATGTTCCTACCCATGGCTGGTAACTTCTTGATAGAGGTGCCTCTCAGTCACCCATGCTCCCATAACGCTCCCTCATGAAATCTTTGGTAAATCTGCTTTATAAATTCATTGGTCTATGAACTTTTATACCTCTTTATGTGATTTGGTCTCTTTATTTTCGGTTGTATTCATTGTTTGATAATTTTATATATATATATATATATTTTTTAATTTTTTTTATTATTACCCAAATCTTCTTAGACTCCCCTCCCCCTTTTTGTATGTTCTCTTTGATACAAATGTATGTTTCAACTCAGTATCTCCAGAAATCCTGATTCAGTGCTGTGCACATTCATATAATTATTAGTCATAATTTACTTTTGGGCACTGTGGAGATTCCTGAACTAGCTGATTTTAGCCTGTCTCTCTCAGAGAATCTCAGCCTTCTTTTGCCAGCTTTTTCTCTGATGGTCTGATATTGTAAAACTTCCAAAGTCTTTTGGACCTTCCCATGTTTCATTATCTTACCTATAGTTTGAGTATATTGATATCTTGCAGCTTTAAATTTTTTCATTATTATCATTGAGAAGTACTTGGTTAAGTGAATGAATTATTCCAAAATAGCATTTTTTTAGTTCTTATATTTTTTTAATTTTTATTTTTTATATTAATTACAGTTTATTTACTTTGTATCTCAGCTGTAGCACCCTCCCTCATTCTCTCCCAGCCCCACCCTCCCTCCTTCAATTCCTCCTATGTCCCTCCCTAAGTCCACTTTAGGAAAGGTCCTCCTCCCCTTCCATCTGACCCTAGTTTATCATGTCCGATCAGGACTGGCTGCAGTGTCCTCTTCTGTGGCCTAGCAAGGCTGCTCCTCCCTCAGGGGAAGGTGATCTAAGAGTCACCCACTGAACTCATGTCACAGACAGCCCCTGTTCCTCTTACTAGAGAACCCACTTGGAAACTGAGCTGCCAAGGTCTACATCTGTTCAGGGGTTCTAGGTTATATCCATGTATGGTCCTAATAGCCAGTTCTTATAATTTATAATGTCTTTATGCATCATTAGGTTTTACATGTTTGAAGACTCAAGCATCAAGCATCAAGTTTACATGGAATTAAGCCAGGTCCTCTGTACATGTTACAGCTATTAGGATAGTATTTTTCAGGGATGCCTGACTATGAGAACATGTGTGTCTCTGACTCATTTGCCTGTTCTTGGGACTCTTTTCCTCCTGCTGGGTTGTCATGTCCATCTTCAATATGAATGTTTTCACTTCATTTCATTTTTTTTCCTTGTGTGGCTGTTATTTCTTAGAAGACTGTTCTTTTCTAATGAAAGACAGAAAGGGAGTACATCCTGAGGGAGGAACTGAGTGTAGTGGAGGAAGGAGAATCTATAAGCAGGATAGCAGAAAAGAATCTTTTAACACAAAATAAAATGAAATACTTCCATTTTCTTAGTGTAAAACTAACCAAGCCAGGTTAGATGGCTTGTTTTCATAATTCATAGTCCTATCCCAAAGGAATTGTACAAGTCATTATAGGTGCCAAAATTTTTAAAGTTAATACAAGTACTTCAATTGCAGCACCTTGAAGTGTACGTGCCAAAATAGTGAAGCTAACCCATATATCATCTGTGAAGCTCAAGGTAATTTCTAAACAGCAATGTCTTTGTAAAATACAGTTTGTACTCCACAGTTAATAAAAGGTTATTTATTCTGAGCCCAGTGAATGACCATGGC
Organism: Psammomys obesus; assembly: GCF_907164565.1. NCBI lineage: Eukaryota > Metazoa > Chordata > Mammalia > Rodentia > Muridae > Psammomys > Psammomys obesus. The sequence continues at coordinate 7,545,089 of NW_026585689.1, read as the reverse complement.
CTGGGTATACAGATTCAGAGAGCAATTTTCACCAAAAGGATGGTTTCATTAATCGTTTATAGTACCAGAACAGATAAAAATCCACAAATTGTGTACTTACAAAATTGACAGGTGGAGACATCAGCAAGGTGTACTTCCCCAAAGCACAGAAAATCTCACACTAGGTTTGAGATACTGTCATTATGCCATAGCTGGCTTGTTAGTAGAAACCCACTTTAGATAAAATAATACATTCAACAATTTTACCTAAACATAGATGATAGGTTAGTTTTTGAAAGGATGATAAATAACTATTTGAGGCAACCAACATATCCAAAAATTATTTTGGCTCTCAGTGTATAATATTCTAGTACTCCATACTCATAAAAGTACTACTCAGGCCCATCAGTTTAGAGAATCTTCATCACATGTATGACTTTTTTTTTTTTTCAGGAAAAATATGGCAAAACCCATGGCATAGGCAGTATACTGAATTCTGTAATTTCTTAACTTCAATAAACTAAAAGCAGTGCTGGAGAAATGAGTCAGGATCACTGACTCAGATTACTTGTTTTTCTTGCACAGGACCCAGATTTGATCCTCAGCACTCACATGGTGGCTCACAATCCTCCATTGCTCCAGTGGCATGCCCTCTTCTGACTTCTGCAAGCACTAGGCTTGTCATGTGGTGGCCATACATTACCTGAAGACAAAAACCTCAAATACACATAAAATGAGTAAAAGTTTTCTGCATGAGAAACTTTTATTTGAATAGTTGGTCAGAGTAGTACAAGTCATTCCCTAAACCACAGAAATTATTGATGTATTTCTCGGTTGGCTTTTAGAACTTGAGGAATGTCTCCTTTTGCTGAGGACCACACATGTTATATATAGGACACAGATTATTTGAGCTCAATATGACCTGAAAGATTTCTTATTGCAGTGTGTCACTACAGCATCCGAAACATTTATGTAAGTTCCCTAGGGAAAGAAGCAAATCAATAGTCTTATGCAGAGGTGAACACCTATGAACCACAACACAGGCCATCATGGTAAGATATCCATAAAAGTTCATTAAGTGGCTCTCCTATGTTAGTGGCAAACAACAGCTATCTAATTTTACTTATGGCTAATTTTACTCACGGAACAATATTCATTAAATTCATGGGTTTTTTTTTTTTTTTTTTGGTTTTGCCTAAATCGTAGTCATCACAGGCCAACATCTTTACAGCATGAGCAACTCGATACTGTTTCTTAAAGGGTAGTTATCCTCATACAGCAATGATCCATGTAACAAAGACAAGCATTAGATTTGTTAAAGAGTATAACAAAATGTTTTTCATAAAGGATGGACAATTTTTGTTTTCACCCAGTATGTATGCTACTGCACTTTCTCTTGCGTAGTACCTTTATATATTTCAACACTTTTCCAATGTATAAAGATTAATGATTGCATATTAACTCAGTTGTGTGCCCTTAATCTGACTAGTAAAGTATTTTATCATTCTGGCCATTAGTTTTCTTTGACTCAGAATTCATACACATTTAGATTTTTTTTATATTTGCATGTAAGTTATCATTTACATTATATAGTACATTTGCTTTTAATTAGTATGAGGGTTTTGTCTGCATATATGTCTGTATATCATATTTGTGTCTAGTGAAGCAGGGACCAGAAGGGGGATTCAGAGTCCCTGGAACTGGAGTTACAAAGGGTTGAGAACTTCCATGTGAGTGGAGGGAATCAAACTTAATGTCCTCTGGAAGAGCATTGGATGCTCTTAAATATTGAACCATCTCTCCAGCCCTTAAAAAAAAAATGCATCTTCATTTCTTAATTTTATCATGTATATATTAAAAACCTATCATTTTATTGGTTTCATGTGCATATGGTTTGCTACAAATGGATTTTAGTTTATGTGATCAAATATGTTTTGTTTTTCAAGCTTATGTATTTTAGCATCCATGCCTCACTGGTTTTTGTTTTTTCTTGTAATGTTTCTGGATCTGATTTTGTAAATGGTTTAAACGGTGCTCCAATTTCACAAGCTTTCAAATGAAAGCCCGAATCGCTTTATTTCTAAGTAAGCTATCCTTCACCACTGAATGGAAACATCAAATTCCTTGTCTGATAAAATCTTTCAGATCAGTTTCTGGCTTTTACCATCGGTTCTACAGTCCGCTGGCCTTTGATCTATGTTGTGTTAGCTGAAAGAGGCACCAGCCATTCATCATGGCTTGCTTCACATATGTTTGCTATTGGCCAATACTTTATCTTTCTTCATGGTATTATGGTATACTGCTCTAAAAATCATAATGATGTTTAGAATTATTTACATGTATATAGCATATCCAAATTTGCACTGCTATAGAATAGTACTGTTTCACATGAAAGGAATGCTAATCCTGAGTGGGTCACCCTGCTTTATACACAGTTCTATTTCCATGGTTTCAATGGGCAACATAGTCTAAAAGACTTAATATTTGCCTTTACTCTTTAACAAAATGTTAACTACAGTGTATTATTTTAGTAGCTCTGCATTATTATGATTTGTTGCTGATTCTCTTGCTGTATGATAACTAGCTGTACAAGTTAACCTTTATCACAGGAAAGCACATACTATAGAATGAAGGATTCCTGTAAGCATGTATCCTTTTTGAAAATGGGGTTACTTTGTGTATTTCCATCACTATTTTTCTGCTAATAAAATGTATAGATAGCTCTCTTCAAATATGCCTAGGCAATTATTAAGGTTTGTTACTAAAGTTTCTAAAAGTTTACTTTCACTGCTAGAAGGTAATATTTTCATATTTTGTTTTTAATGAACAACTCAGTGCAGTTTTATTTTCTGGGGTTGCCCAGAATGTATTTCCTCTGCTAATTAAAACTAGCTTGTCTTTCTTCCCTAAATATAGCTTGTGTTTTTGTTTGTTTGTTCATTTATTTTGTTGGTGTTGTGGGTAAAATAACTGTGCTGTTGAGTAGTGTAGATACAAATGATTTTTTTCTTGGTAAATGAATCAAGGTTTTTTAAAGATGAGGTTTTCCTATATATGATCCTTTTTTGGCTTGACATATTCAGTTTCTAAAATGAATTGCATCACACAAAATTTTATCTTCCTAAAGTAAAGCTGAAATATTTATTTACAAACTCTTATTCTATAGTAGCCATTTGCTGTAACTTCACTATATTCCATTCTCAGGAACTTCTTTTTCGAGTGTGAAAATTTTTAACTTAACTTAGGGTTGTTATATTCATGATAATGAATTTTCTATTTATGAAGTTTCAAATCTCAGTAATCCTGTTTTAAATTCTACATTTTTCCATTCTAATGCAGATTAACATTCTCTTTAGATATATTACATAATCCCATGCTCGCTCCCTTTCTCTCTCCCTTTCTTTACAATTCCATTTGTGCATAAATATTAATATACGCAAGATAGTCTTATTCTTATTGTGTGATCCTATCTATTTATTATAATATACTTGTACAATTTCATACAACAAATAACCTAATAGTATGTTGAATGTTAATTTTATCTTCTATTGAGTTGAATTATTTGAAGTAGTATTATATTTGCTTTCAAGTTTTTGTTTCTCCAATAGAAAATTCTTGCTTGTTTATGTTTTTGTTTGCTTTTTATTTTCTTACTTAGTTACAGTTTATTCACTTTGTATCCCAACTGTAGCACCTTCCCTCTTTCCCCCCCCCAAACACACCCTCCCTTTCTCTGCCCCACCCATAACCCTCTCCCAGTCCCCTGATAGGGAAGGTCTTCCTCTTCTTTCTTCTGATCCCAGTCTATCAGGTGTTATCTGGAGTGGCTTCATTGTATTCCTCTGTGGCCTGGTAAGGCTGCTCCCCCTGATAGAGAGGTGATCAAAGAACAGACTAATTAGTTCGTGTCAGAGACAGTCCCTGTTCCCATTACTTTGGAACCCACTTGGACACTGAACTGCCATGGGATACATCTGTGTAGGGGTTCTAGGTTATCTCCATGAATAGTCCTTGGTTGGGGTATCAGTCTCAGCAAAAACCCCTGTGCTCAGATTTTTGGTTCTGTTGCTCTCCTTGTGGAGCTCCTGTCCTTTCTAGGTTTACTATTTCTCACTTTTTCATAAGATTCCCTGCACTCTGTTCAAATTTTGGGTATAGGTCTCAGCATCTGCTTTGATATCCTGCAAGGTAGAGACTTTATTAGGCCCTTTGTGGTAGGCTCCTGTCCTGTTCCCTATTTTCTCCCTCTTCTGATGTCCATCCTCTTTTCCTTTATGAATGAGGATTGAGCATAATACCCAAAGTCCTTCTTCTTGATTAGTTTCTGTAGGTGTACAGATTTTAGTATTTTATCTTATATTATCTGTCTAATTACCACTTATGAGTGAGTATATACCCTTTGTGTCTCTGGGATACCTCACTAAAGATGATCTATTCCAGTTCCCACCATTTGCCTGAAAATTTCATGATTTCCTTGTCTTTAATTGATGGGTAGTATTTCATTGTGTAAATGTATCACAATATCTGTATCCATTCCTCAATTGAAGGGCATCTGGGTTGTTTCCAGCTTCTGGCTATTACAAATAAAGCTGTTACAAAAATGGTGGAGCAAAGGACCCTGAGATTTCAACTTACACCCATCAGAATGGCTAAGATCAAAAACTCAAGTGAGAACTTATGCTTGAGAAGATGCGGAAAGGGGAACCTTCCTCCATTGCTGGTGGGAATGAAAACTTGTACAAGCCCCTTGGAAATCAATCTGGCACTTTCTCAGACAATTAGGAATAGTGCTTCCTCAAGATTCAGCTATACCACTCCTAGGCGTATATCCAAAAGATGTTTATGTTTTTTGTATCACTAATCACAAGAATTATCTAGTCTAACTTTGAAAATGTGCCAGTAGGCAACTTTATAATAACGCCTTCATCATAATGCGCCTTCAGCAGACATGGAGGTTACACTGTTAATTTGTGGTAAGATTTTGTGTGACAGTCCACTATCTCTGATTGCAATACTGTTCATAGGAAATGACCAAATTATGTGTACATAGAAAACCTTGATGTGGTAGTAGAGATCACAGACAGAAAATTAATTTTCTTGTTTAAATATGTTCTGATGTATGTTCTAAGCATTTGCTGCAGATATCTGTGTACACCACGTGAATGTCTGGTTTACAGGCAAGCCAGAAGAAGGCATTAGGCCTCCTGGAACTGTAAGTACAAAAGGCTAGAAAGTGCCATCATTTGTGTGCTGTGAACCAAACCCAGATACTGTAGATGAGAAAAACCCGGACTGTGTAGATAGAACAAGTACCTCCGGTTGTTCTCCCTGGCACACGTGTTGACCCAAGGACCGTGGAGGTCCATTTTGCAAATGCGCTGCCTACAAACACTGCAATGGTGTGCAGCACTTGGGGCACTGTGCAGCACCTCCCCAAGCATCAGCTAAAGGCTCCCGATGAACTCTTCAGGGGCATTTCGTTAGGCAATGCCCCGGGGTCCATCAGCAAGGGCCGGCAGGAGGAAGCTAGGGCCAAGAAGGCCAGCAGGTTGAACACAATTCCATTGATGATGCTGTACACATAGTCTTACAGAATCAGCATGGCAAAGAGGACTACACACGCCTCATGGAGCACCAGAAACCAGGTGACAAAGGCACAGGCGATGCCATAGCCATCACGGGTAAACCACATGGATTCCGCAGGACCGGGAAAGAGAGGTGGGGCACGCTTCTCTGGCTAGAGGTATTCTAGTTTCCCCTCAATGTCTCAGGAGTGATGGGTGGGGATAACCATCATCAGCTATTCTGTCCATACTAGCATCTAACAAGGGATCTATGATCTCTTCTTTTCAGCCATCCTAGGGTCCAACTATGAGAAGGTTGAGGAGATAGATGGTCTCTCACGGGCAGCAGGACTTCTGCCTTCTTGAGGGACTCACGTGTGCTCCGTGAGTGTTCTCTTAACAGCGGATTCCAATAGACAGAACACACACACACAAACACACATATTCCAAATTTAGAACATTGATGGCTTTAAAGATTTTACTATTTTTTAATTTTTAATTTCAATTTCTAGTTGTGTGCATTCATTTGTACATGTATGGAAGGGGGCAAATAGATGTAGATGGCCACTGGGGCCGGAATTGTACCCTAAACAGATAATCATATCTACTGCTCATGAAAGTAGCATTCCTCTTATTGTACTAAAGAAGTATGAAATACAACCAGGACACAGAGGGAGAAGATGTAGTCAGTCCTAATGACACTTGCTAGATTAGGGTCTGTTGGTAGGGAAGGAGGACTCCCCACTTTTGAGGACTAAGGGAGGCAGATAGGGGATGAAGAGGCAAGGAGGGTGGAATCAGAATGAGATGGGGGGGCACAACTGAAATGTAAAATGCATCAATTAAAAATAAATTTAAATATAAAAACAAAAGTAAAAATTTGTGAGGCCAATAAAATGAGTGTCAAATTAAAAAAAGAAAATATATATATATACCTACAGACCTTACAGGACTATTTTGTTCTGATGTAAGAGAAGTTTATTAATGTATGTCATAGTCATGAATGGGTGAGTGTCTTTGTCAGCAGATTCACATACCTGGTCGATCTGAGTTTTGCATATTACAGTTGATCAAGCAGTGTCTTTGCTTTCATTCTTTGCTTCTCATAGTTTAAAATCTGAATCTATTCTCCAGTACCAAAAATTTTCTCCTTTATTCAACCTAACCTTTTTTCCTACTTCCCCTATAAATTCCGTTCATTCTTTGTATAGGGCAGAATTTGGGACATATTTTTTTTAAAAAAAAAATCTATAACACTGTTGAATTTTCAGCTGTAAGTAGTGAAAGCTTTTTCTTTGTCTGCTTACAGCACTTCAGAGGAAACATTCCAGATTTGCCTCATGCTTTTGAATTAAAACAACATTGTCTAGGCATTGCAGTATCCTTCTTAGTCTGAATTGAGATAGGGTTTTGCTCTGTGGACCTACCTGGCCTGAAAACACCTCTGGAGGCCAGGGTGACATAAACTCACAGGTATCCTCCTCCTGCCTTCCTGGTGATGCAATTAGAGGTGTGAGCCATCATGCCTGGCCAAAATAGTTTTTATTATTATTTTTTTATTCTATTCTTTGCCACAAACTTACCTGGTATATTCATGTATTAACCATTTATATTTCATTTTTGAGGCCTCATAGTACAAAGAATCAATCACTTTCTTTTTCATACCTCCTGTTTTTGCTATTACACTTCTGAATGTTTGTATGTCTTCTGACTATTGATTGGTCACATAGTGGCCCTCCACATATCAGTCCTACAGAGCAGCAGTTCAGACCATTTGACAAACACCCAAAATATTAGATTAGGATTCATAATAGCACAAAATTATAGTCATGAAGTAGCTATGAGAACAGTTTTACAATTGGGAGTCAATACAATGCGAGAGACTGTACTTAAGGATTGCTGCAGGAGGAAGGTTGCACATCAGTACTACAGAAGATTGGTTCACACAGATGCTTCCTTTCTTAGTTATCACTGAATACACTTTTCGGTAGAGTCTATGTCTTCCCAGTTATAAGAAGGTCTTTTGAGTTGATTGAATGTTATTTAGGCTAGGATGGCCATTGCACTCACATTGCATTTTTAAATATTGCAGAGCTATAGTAATAAATAATAAAGACGTTGATAATAAAAGATGTTTTCCCCACGGAAGTAAAGAACAATGTTCTGTTTCCTTTCATACACTAATTTATGAAATGTACTTTTTAATTCTGTTCAGCATCTTTAGAAGTTATATGAAACATGATATTTTTTTCATGTCTTTTATATGGTCCTATGCTCACAGCCTCAGTTCTACATACTCTCTGGTTACATGTTTTCTTATTCCCGGCAGTTATCTTTGTAGCTCCCCTCCACTCTCCAGTGATGTGTGGATTGTAATCACCTCTGAAAGTGATTTTTGAGACTTTTAGGTTTCTTTATTCAAAACCAAATGTAAGTAACTCATTAGCAAGGAAGCTTTTTTTTTTTTTCATTTAAACAGCCGTGAGAAAACCATTTAATATATTCTTAGATTCCCTGTATCCAGAGGCTGTCCCTGAATCATGCAGATCTGTTCTGTGAACACTTTTCTGCCAATGCACCTGGGAAGCACTGTGGCAACTGTGTGCTGCTAATATTACTTCCACGGGCATTGGAAGCAGCCTGTCAATACAATGTCACTGCCCTTGTGAAATTGATGTGAGGAGAAGCACTGCTTTGCCCACAGCCTAAAAGGCTCTTCCTGAGCTTCAGATTCAATTTCTGGGTTGGGTTATCTGATTAGGGAACCTGAAATATATACTCATTCCTAGTAGCAGCAAAATATCGAATATTGCACTTTTTAGCTTTTTAATGGACCACAGCTATTCCTTCATAATTTAAGGATTCTTCTGCAGCTAAAATAAATTCATTTATTAAAAAATGAATAATTTCTTTAAATATATATATATATATTATTAATTTGCCTGTCTATTTTCTATTTTTTTTTAAAGAAGAGAACTCTTTGTTGTCATTATACTCAAAATGGAAATGGCTTTAGAAGAAATCCAGAAATACCTATATGAGATTGTTTTTTCTGTCTGTATGGATATACATCTGTAGGCAGTACTTCATGTTCCAACTAAAAGACAACGAAAAAATGATTCAACGTGTTTATAATAAAAATTTATAAATTTAAATTCTAATCGAATATAAATATTAAAAATTAATTTTAGTCCACTGATAGGGGAGGACCTTTTCCCTTTTTATTTGATGCTAGCCTATCAGGTATCATCAGTACTGGTTACATTGTGGCCTGGCAAGGTTGCATCCCACAGGAGGAGGCAATCAGAGAGCTTGTCATTGAGTTCATCCAAGAGAAAGCCCCTGCTCCCCTTACTAGGAACCTCACCTAGTAAGGCTACATCTAAGCCAGGGTTTTAGGTCCTCCCCATGCTTTGGGGTATCAGTCTCTGCAGGGCCCTCAGGGATCAGGTTTTTTTTTTTTTTTTCTTGGCTCTGTTGGTCTCATTTTGGAGCTCCTGTCCCCTCCAGGTCTTTTTATCTCTCCCTTTTTTCATGAGATTCTCTGAACTCTACCTAAAGTTTGGCTATGAGTCTACCCTCTGCTTTGATACCTTGATCAGTAGAGTCATTCAGAGGCTATCTGTGGTGGGCTCCTAAAGGGAAGGGGTATGGGGAAGAAAAAGGAGGGAGAGTGCTATTGGGAGGAAACAAGTGAGGGGGCCATAATCAGGATACAAATTGAATAATTGTGATAAATAATAATAATAATAATAATTTAAAAATTAAAAATAAAATTGAAATAAGAAGAACAATTAAAAATTAATCTTAAGCTGTATCTTAAAGTTTTGGTATTTGTGTATGCATGTATGTTCCTGAATTTGTGTAAGTTCTCACAGAGGCTGGAAGAGTACATTGGAGTTGGAGCTGTAGTTACAGGTGGCTGTGGGGCAGCACTGTGGTCAATAGGCACTGAACTTCAGTTGTCTGGAAGAGCAGTACACATCATTAGCCAGGACTCATCACAAAGCAAACTCAGAATCTAGAAAGGTGGTTCAGTAATTTTGAAAGAGTTAGTACTACTCTTGCAGAGGACTTGGAGTTCGTTTCCAACACTCATATTGCAAAGTTCGCAACTGCTTCTTATTCCTCTTCCAGGAAAATGTACACCTTCTTTTGACTGATGCAAATATTGAATTCTTGTTCCCAAACCCACACACAGATATACACATATAATTCTTAAATATTAAACTATATTATTTAACTGGAAATTCAAATATTAGATTTTTCTCACCTTCATTTTATATCAGAAAGCATTTGAAAATTTTAATACATATATATGTAAATATATAAAGCTACTCCTGTGAAATATAAAAGTGGACATAAAATAAATATAATTATAACTTAACTAATATTTTAAAAACAGTATATGTATTTTCATAACTTATTAGCTATTTCTAAATGTTATAGTTTTTTAAGATTTATTTTACTTTATGTGCATGTGTCTTCCCTACATGCATGTTTGTACTCCATGAGCATGTTCTGTAGCCACAGAGGTCAGAGGAGAGCCTTAGGTACCCTGTAACTAGAGTTCAGGGTGGTTCTGAACTATCATGTGAACGTGGGAAATCCAACCAGTGTAACAGGAAATAGAAATAAATGCTGTCAATAACTGAGCTATATCTTTAGTTCTATCATTTCTATATCTGAACATGGTAACATTCATTTTCTACTTAGAAAAGCCTAATATTATAAAAAAATTTAACATTTTCAGAGATGTTACAAATGTAATAACATTGAGTTCACATAACACAAGAGGCTGCTTCTTGTCATTTTGGCTATCTAATCAATAGCCGAATTCAGCAAAGTTATTTTCTCAATGCCCCTCTTCATTCTGTTTTCATTTCATTTACATTTATCTCAATAATGACCTTAATATCAGTTTATAAAAATGAATCCTTCTACTATGACCCTTGGGACTGTCCCTTTGCCTTTTGCTGTTACTGAACATGGAAGACAGCCTCATTAGAGTGACCTTTACAGCACTGCATCCTAAGCTGTTTAGGAATGCTTGTTACCCATTTTTTTCACTGATTTTACATCATTCCACTAATAGTAGAGATTATGAAGGAAATTCCCCTAATGTCAGAACCAGATGGGGAAGAATGGCAGGGGTCATGATCTCTTAAGGGATCTTCCTCACCATAACATGAAGGTGCAGTCGTGCCCACCCTCAGTAAGCAAACAGTAGACAAGGTCTCAGGAAGCTTATTCTCACAATATTTAACCCCTGTGTCTATAGAGCGCTACTGACAATGCATGAGTGTTAATTCGGCTGTGTGTATGTGTGTGTTTGCGTGTTTGTGTATATGCATGTGCATCTGTGTGTGTGTTTATGCATGTGAGGTAAATAGATTTCAAATAACATTATGAGATCATGAAAAATTTTATTCACATATATTCCTGTTTGTCATAGAACTCCTGCTATATCTAGGCTATGTCTTGACATGATAGATCACAGCAAATTTAAAGGTATCAAATTTGTAATGATTTTTTTTCTACAATATGTAATTCTGGCTACCAATGTCTACATTATATTTCTAACCACACAGTGTAAGCATTATCAACTTCAGTAATTAAATAAGGTATACAAAACAATATATTATTTTATTTTGAGTGAATATGACAGATACAGACACATGTACCTAAATTTACAAACACAAAACCTCATACATAAAATATTCTTAACAAATCTGTATTCTTTCAGTAGTGTGTATAAGGAGGTTTTTCTGTCACTAACTTTAAGATAATAGAATTGAATAGTTACAAGAAGTTAACTTCCTGTACTTAGTGCAGCCTAGGGACTCTCTCACTTCAATGGCACACGTGATCAATGCTGAAAGCAAAGAGCAGCTCAGCCATCCATTAATTGTTATACAGTTTCACTTTCTGTGAATTTCATACTCACCCCTAAGTCATAAAATCAACAAGGCATCACCTTGCAGGTACCCGGCCCGCAAACAATGTAGGCATCTGGTGCCTCCCTAAACATGCATATGTAGACAGGCAGATATGCAATCATGAATCATCTTTAAGTAATATTTTTTTCTGTAATAGCAATACAAAAATCGTTGTTACAGTCAACTACAAGGAATTTCGTTTCACCATTACGAAAAAATCAAATGATTGTACTACATTAGCACATAACTGTATATAGCTTTACAGTTTAAAAAACTAATCAAGAGGAAGGACTCTTGCTAAAATGCTCAATTCCTATCCAAAAAAAGAGGATGGACATCAGAAAAAGGAGAAAAGAGGGAACAAGTCAGGAGCCTGACACAGAGGACGTCTGAAAAGCTCTGCCCTGCAGACTATCAGTGTAGATGCTGAGATTTATGGGCAACCTTTGGGCAGAGTGCAGGGAATCTTTTTTTTTTTTTTTAATTTTTATTTTTCTTTTTAGTTACAATTTGTTAACTCTGTTTCCCAGCTGTATCCTGCTCCCTCATTCCCTCCCCCTCCCCAACTCCCTCCCTGGTCTCCTCCCTGCACCTTTCCAAGTCCACTGATAGGGGAGAACCTCCTCCCCTTTCATTTGACCCTGTTTTATCAGGTATCTTCAAGACTGGCTGCAAAGTCCTCCTCTGTGGCCTAACAGGAGTGCTCCTCCCCTGGGGCGGGTGTCAAAGAGCCTGCCCTTGAGATCCTGTTAGAAATAGTCTTTGTTCCCCTTACTTTGGAAAACTACTTGGTTACTGAGCTACCACGGGCCACATCCGAGCAGAAGTTCTAGGTTATATTCATAGATGGACCTTGGTTGAGTGTCAGTCTCAGAAAAAACCCTGTGCCCGGATATATTTGGTACTTGTAGAGCTCCTATCCTTAACATATCATACTATCTCCCCTTCTTTCATATGATTCCCTGTACTCTGCCAAGGTTTGGTTATGAGTCTTAGTGTCTGCTTTGAAACACTGCTAGGTAGAGTCTTTCAGATGCCTTTTGCGGTAGACTCCTGTCATACATTCAAGGCACATCCCATTTGTCTTTCTAAATGAGGATTGATCATCTTCACCCATGTCCACTTTCTTGATTATCTTCTTTAGGTGTGTAGATTTAATTATGTTTATCATATCTTGGAGGTCTTTATAAGCGAGTATATACCAAGTTTGTCTTTCTCCTTCTGGGATACTTCACTCAGAATGATCTTTTCTAGATCCCACCATTTGGCTGCAAATTTCATGATTTCCTCCTTTTTGATTGCTGAGTAGTATTCCATTGTGTAAAACTACCACAATTTCTGTATCCATTCCTCTGTTGATGGACATTTGGGTTGTTTCAGAGTTCTGGCTATTACAAATAAAGCTGCTACAAACATGGTTGAACAAATGTCCTTGTCGTGTACTTGAGCAAATTTTGGGTATATACCTAGGAGTGGTATAGCTGGGTCTTGAGGTAGCACTACTCCTAGTTGTCTGAGAAAGCGCCAGATTGACTTCCAAAGTGGTTGAACCAGTTTACATTCCCACCAGCAATGGAGGAGGGTTCCCTTTTCTCCACAACCTCTCCAGCATGTGCTATCACTTGAGTTTTTCATCTTGGCCATTCTGATGGGTGTAAGGTGAAATCTCAGGGTCTTTTTGATTTGCATTTCCCTAATGGCTAATGAGGTTGAACATTTAAGTGTTTCTCTGCCATTCGATGTTCCTCTTTCGAGAATTCTCTGTTTAGCTCTGTTCCCCATTTTTAAAGTGGATTACTTGGTTTGTTGCTTTTCTGCTTCTTTAGTTCTTTATATATACTGGATATTAGCCCTCTGTCAGATAAAGGGTTGGTGAAGATTCTTTCCCAATCTGTAGGCAGTCGTTTTGTTTTGATGACTGTGTCTTTTGCTTTACAGAAGCTTTTCAGTTTCATGAGATCCCATTTATTGATTGTTGCTCTTAGAGCCTGTGCTGTTGGTGTTCTGTTCAGGAAGTTGTCTCCTGTGCCAATGAGTTCTAGGCTGTTCCCCACATTTTTTTCTAGCCAATTTAATGTGTCTGGTTTTATGTTGAGGTACTTGATCCACTTTGACTTTAGTTTTGTCCAGGGTGATAAATGTGGATCTATTTTCATTTTTCTGCATGTAGACATCCAGTTGGTCCAGCACCATTTGTTGAAGATGCTGTCTTTTTTCCATTGAATGGATTTGGCTTCTTTGTCAAATACCGAGTATTCATAGGTGTGTGGGTTTATTAATGGGTCTTCTATGCGGTTCCATTGATCCTCCTTTCTATTTCTATGCCAATACCATGCAGTTTTTATTACTTTTGCCCTGTAGTACAGCTTGAGATCGGGGATGGAGATACCTCCAGATGATCTGTTGTTGTACAGGATTGTTTTGGAGATTCTGGGTTTTTTGTTTCTCCATATGAAGCTGAGAATCTTTTTTTCAAGGTCTCTAAAGAATTGAGTTGGTATTTTGATGGGAATTGCATTGAATCCGTAGATTGCTTTTGGCAGGAAGGCCATTTCACAATGTTAATTCTACCAATCCATGAGCATGGGAGATCTTTCCATCTTCTGAGATCTTCTTCCATTTCTTTCTTCAGAGACTTGAAGTTTTTCTCAAACAGGTTTTTCACTTGCTTAGTTAGAGTCACACCAAGGTACTTTATGTTATTAGTGGCTATTGTGAAGTGTGTTGTTTCTCTAATTTCTTTCTCAGCCTTTTTGTCTTTGGTGTACAGGAGGGCTTCTGATTTTTTTGAGTTGATTTTGTATCCTGCCACTTTGCTGAAGGTGTTTATCAGCTGGAGGAGTTTTCTGGTTGAATTTTTGGGGTCGCTCATGTATACTATCATATCATCTTCAAATAGTGACACTTTGACCTCTTACTTTCTGATTTTTATCTCCTTGATCTCCTTTAGTTGTCTTATTGCTCTGGCTAGGACTTCAAGTACTATGTTGAAGAGATATGGAGAGAGTGGGCAGCCTTGCTTTGTCCCTGATTTCAGTGGGATTGATTTAAGTTCCTCTCCATTGAGTTTGATGTTGGCTATAGGCTTGCTATATATTACATTTACTATCTTTAGGTATGTGCCTTGTATCCCTGATCTCTCCAATACTTTAAACACGAATGAGTGTTGGACTTTGTCAAATGATTTTTCGGCATGTAAGGAGATGATCATGTGGTTTTTCTCCTTCAGTTTGTTTATGTGGTGGATTACATTGATGGATTTCCATATGTTGAACCACCCTTACATGCCTGGGATGAAGCCTACTTGTTCATGGTGGATGATATCTTTGATGTGTTCTTGGATTCAGTTTGCAAGTATTTTATTGAGTATTTTTGCATCAATGTTCATAAGAGAGATAAGTCTGAAGTTCTCTTTTTTGTTGGATCTTTGTGTGGTTTAGGTATCAAGGTGACTGTGGCTTCATAGAATGAGTTTGGTAGTGTTCCTTCTGTTTCTATTTTGTGGAATAGTTTGAGGAGAATTGGTGTTAGTACTTCTTTGAAGTTCTTGTAGAATTCTGTGCTGAAGCCATCTGGTCCAGGGCTTTTTCTGGAGGGGAGACTATTAATGACTGCTTCAATTTCCATGGGAGATATAGGGCTATTCAGTCTTTCTACCTGATCTTGGCTTAATTTTGGTAGATGGAATCTGTCAAGATAATTATCCATTTCATTTAGATTTTCAAATTTTGTGCCATATAGGTTTTTGTAGTATGACCTAATAATTGTTTGGATTTCCACAGTCTGTAGTTATGTCCCCATTTTCATTTCTGATTTTGCTGATTTGGATAGTTTCTCTCTGCTTTTTAGTTAGTTTGGCTAAGGGTTTGTCTATCTTGTTGATTTTCTCAAAGAACCAGCTTTTTGTTTCATTGTTTCTTTGGATAGTTTTATTTATTTCTAATTGATTGATTTCAGCCCTGAGTTTGATTATTTCCAGCCATCTGCTCCTCTTGGGTGTATCTGCTTCTTTTTTTTCTAGGGTTTTCAGTTGGGCCATTATGTTGTTTGTATGTGATGTTACGAATTTCTTCTTGCAGGCACTTAGTGCTATAAATTTTCCTATGAGCACTGCCTTCAATGTGTCCCATAAATTTGGGTATGTTGTGCCTTCATTTTCATTGAATTCTAGGAAGTCTTTAATTTCTTTCTTTATTTCTTCCTTGACCCAGCTGTCATTGAGTAGTAAGTTTTTCAGTTTCCATGTGCGTGTCAGCTTTTTGTTGTTTCTGTTGTTGTTGATGTCCAGCTTTAGTCCATGGTGTTCAGATAGAATACAAGAGATTATTTCAATCCTTTTGTATCTGTTGAGGCTTGCTTTGTGACCCACTATATGGCCTATTTTGGAGAAGGTTCCATGTGGTGCTGAAAAGAAGGTGTACTCTTTTGAGTTTGGGTGAAAAGATCTGTAGACATCTATTAGGTCCATTTGATTTAGGGATTCTGTGAGTGCTTTTATTTTCCTATTTGGTTTCTGTCTAGTTGATCTGTCCCTTGATGGGAGTAGGGTGTTGAAGTCTCCCACTATTAATGTATTAGGATCAATGTATGATTTAAGCTTTAATAATGTTTCATTTACGAATGTAAGTGCTCTTGTATTGGTGCATAGATATTCAAGATTGTGATTTCCTCTTGGTGGATTTTTCCTTTGATGAGAATATAGTGGCCCTCCTTATCTTTTTTGATTAACTTTGGATGAAAGTCTATTTTATTAGATATTAGGATGTCTACTCCAGCTTGTTTTCTGGAACCATTTGCTTGAAAAACATTTTTCCAGCCCTTTACTCTGAGATGGTGTTTATCTTTGTTGCATAGGTGTGTTTCTTGGATGCAACAGAATGTTGGATCCTGTTTCTGCAACCATTCTGTTAGCCTGTGTCTTTTTATTGGTGAGTTGAGTCCATTGATATTGATAGATAATAGTGACCAATGCATGTTAGTTCCTTTTGTAATGGAGTCGGTGATCTTACCCTGTTTCATTGCTTGTTTTCCTTTCATTTTTGTTGGGATATTATCTGCATGCCCTGTTTTCTTGGGTGAAGTTGTTTTCGTTGGATTGGAGTTTTCCTTCTAGTATCTTCTGTAGGGTTGGTTTGCTGTGTAGATATTGCATAAATTTAGTTTTGTCATGGAATATTTTGTTTTCTCCATTTATGTTGATTGAAAGCTTTGCAGGGTATAGTAGTCTGGGTTGACATTTGTGATCTCTTAGAGTCTCCATGATATTTGCCCAGGCCCTTCTGGCTTTCATAGTTTCTGATGAGAAGTCCAGTGTGATTCTGATAGGTCTACCTTCATATGTTACTTGGCCTTTTTCCCTGGCTGCTTTTAATATATTTTCTTTGTTCTGTAGATTTAGTGTTTTGACTGTGATGTGATGTGATGTGTTTCTTTTCTGGTATAGTCTATTTGGAGTTCTGTAGGCCTCTTGTATATTTATGGACATCTCTTTAAGTTGGGAAAATTTTCTTCTATGATTTTCTTGAAAATATTTTCTGGACCTTGGAGCCTGGAGTCTTCTTTTTCATCAATTCCTATTATTGTTAGATTTTGTCTTTTCATAGCGTCCTTGTTTTCTTGGATATTTTGCGATTGGAACTTTTCTGATTTTACTTTTTCTTTGAGAGAAGTATCAATTTCTGCAAGTGTGTCTTCAGCTCCAGAGTGTCTCTCTTCCATCTCTTGTATTCTGTTGGTGATGCTTACTTTTGTGGTTCCTGATCTTTTCTCCAAGTTCTCCAACTCAAGGGTTTTCTCATTTTGTGCTTTCTTTATTGATTCTAATTCTGTTTTCATGCCTTGCACCATTTCTTTCATGTGTTTGAATTTTGATTCCTGTCTCTCCACGATGGTCTCTATTTCCTTGTTCATTTCCTTTTTATATGCCACTAATTTTATCTCTACTTGTGCCCCTATTTGTTTGGCTATGTTTGCCTGTGTTTCTTTAAGGATTTTGTCTATTTCTTCTTTCTTTACCTCCAAATGACTGGCCAACTCTTTGAAAGATTTGTTCATTTCCTCCTTATGAGCCTCAAATAATTGGGTAAGCATGGCTTTAAGTCATTTTCCTGTGCTTCTGATGAATTGGAGTATCCATCAATTTTGGGGTTTGCTGGTGAAATCATGATGTCCTGATTTATGTTGGAAGTGTTCTTTCACCTACCCCTGGACATTGGCTTATCTGAAACCTTCCCTGTTTGTTTTTGGATTCTGCAGATCAGACTGGTACTGTCTCTCTCTGGCGGCTGGAGAGTTCTTCAGCAAGCTGAGAGAGGTCCCGTGTCCTTAGCATGTGCTGAGGACTAGCTGTACCTGTGGGAGAAAAGTACGGAGGCACAGACGGGGTAAATGCAAGTGTGTGTGTGTGTGTGTGTGTGTGTGTGTGTGTGTGTGTGTGTAGGTGTGCGTGGATGTGCATCTGAAGGGACAGAATGATGGCTACTGTTGAACCCTTGAGTGTGTGGGAGAGGCTCTGCACTGTATATGTCGCAGGCGCTAGTGATGATTGCAGTGCAATTTCTGGCATTAACTGCCTTAACTCCTCAATTAGACCCACAGAGCAGGAACTTCAATGTCCCAAGTGCCCCTCTGTTTCCCAAAGTGGGTATATGGGTGGGAGGGGGTTCGATGCCTGGCTTCTGTTTTAGCAGGACCCAGGATCAGTGGAGCTGCAGATTCTCAAGGGTTCACTCACTTACAGGCAGGTCACTTGGCAGAGATCAGAGTATCCTGGCTCTCTGCTCTCTGGTTTGGCCCTGCTTCTTTGGTGTGCTCCGCCAGTTCTGTGCTGCTGTCACTGCCAGGTTATGAGGTCTTGCTGCAGCATTAGTGATCGCGATCCTGCGAAGCTAGTATGGCATCTAGCAGACTTGGGCCCTGGGAGAATGGTGCAGCCACTGCGCGGATTTGGGACTCCGAGACGGATACTGCTGGCCCTTGCTGCTAAAGGGCTTGGAGCTCCGCCTCAGCCTCTGCAGACCCCAGGCAGTTACGTCTTCCCCAATCAAGTCTCCAGGTGACCCAAGACCAAAGTTTTTGCCTCCTGAGATGTTCCCTGTTGTTTAGAAAGCCTCACCGTTGTTTTCCTGGGTTAAAGGTCCTTCCACTCACCAACTCAGATGGTTAGCACTTCCACATCTCAGAAACTGTGTGTGCTAGTCGCCATCTTGGCTCCGCCCTGGGAATCTTATGAAAGAAGTGGGAAACAATAAGATCTGGAGAGCACAGAAACTCCATAATGAGAGCAACAGAACCAAAAAATCTGAGCACGGGGGTCTTTCCTGAGACTCATACTCCAACCAAGGACTAAGCATGGAGATAACCTAAGACCCCTGCAGAGATGTAGCCCACGGCTATCATTTTCATCAAATTATTACAGCAGGTAAAGAAAGCACATCATGAACCACTAAAAACTTAGCAAGTGTAGCCCTCATTGTAGGCTCTGCTCAGGAAGAACATAAAATAACCTTAGCTGCCTGATCTAGGTAGTTCTATATCAACTTAACATGAGCTAATGTCATCCAAAAGGAGGGGGAACCTCAACTGTGAAAAGTCTCAATTAGATCTCAATGTAGAGAATTTTCATAATTAATGGTTTATGAGGAAAGTCAAAGCGCATTGTGGGTAGTGCCACTGCTGGGCTGGTGGTTTTGGGTTCTATAAGAAATCAAGTCATAAGCAGTAAAACTGTAAGCAACACCCCATGATGTCCTCTGCATCATCTCCTGCTTCCAGGTTCCTGCCCTGTTGAGTTCCTACCATGACTTCCTTCAATAATAAACTGCACTGTGGAAGTGTAATCCAAAGAAGCCCTTTCCCCTACAGCTTGCTTTAGGGGTCTTGAATTACAGCAATAGAAAAGTAACTAAACTATAGCCCATGCAGAAAAACCCGTGTCCAGTAGGTGCCATCAAGCTCACATAGATATGTTTTTTTTTTTTTCATTTATGCTTTTCATGTGTATCTGGCATTTCTATATTACAGTGAACTTGCAAATCAGGGAGGCAATTCTGTCTCAACTCATAAGAAAATCAGCAACTTTTAACAGGATCCTTTGCTTCATGATTTTTTTATTCTTCTTAATTTTTAAAAATTAGCTATATTACTCCTCCTTTTCAATTCTTCTTTCCAACCCCTCCCATGTACATACATTCCTTGATTTCTCTCAAAAATTTTGGTAGATTTTATATAAAGTAAATTTATAGAGAAATGTGTATTCTTAATTTTTACATTAATATGTTCTTCACCTGAAAGACTTGAAAGTGTCCTTTTTGTTCAAATACAGGGAATAATGAATGTGTTGTTTATAAAAGGTATAAATCTTGCAAATACAGAGTATTTATAAAATGTTTGTTGAGTCTGACTTGATTTGATATGTAAGAATATTAATAAAAATGATAGCTCATAGACTCGGTCTCAAAATGGGTATCCTAGTAAGGGGAACAGGAACTGTCTTTGACATGAACTCAGTGGCTAGCTCTCTGATCACCTCCCCCTGAGTGGGGAGCAGCCTTACCAGGCTACAGGAAGATAATGTAACCAGTCCTGATGAGACCTGACAGGCTAGGGTCATTAGAAGGGGGTTAGGACCTCCCCTATCAGAGGACTATGGGAGAGTGAGGGTGGGATTGGGAGGAGACAAAGAGGGGGTCAGAGCAGGGTTAACAATTGAATAAATTGTAATAAATGATAATAATAAAAGAAAAAAGATAGCTGTAATATTTAGGTATTTGAACATCTTAAATTAGATAAAATATCCATGTTTGTTAGCAGGATGGAAATTATAACACCTTTTAAGAGTTGTACACAATGAAACAACAAAAATCATCTAGACATTTTATCAAGCTACTCATTGATCCATGAGAGGAATAAGAATATATATTTCTATTTATTAATAATTATACAGTATTTAACAATACTGAAGAACATTTTACTGTGTTTTTAGCCTTCCTGTTAATTCAGGTTTTAGAGTGAAGTATGGAGAAATAATCGCATAAATGAGAGTAACTGTTGAAGATATATGTTCTCAACTTGAAGCCACTAAGACAGGCTACACAAATTTTGTCTTGCGTGTGGTTGCTGATAAGGACAATTGTGCATGAGCAAGTTACTGAACATTCTGTAACTGTCCTTTGCTGGTAGTAAATTATATTGTATAGCACAGTGAAAATATTGGTTCAGAAGCCATAGTCTTAGGAAATGCATTTGCATCATGTATCATATTTCTTGGGCACTAGTAACCAGAATGTATGTAGTAATTCATCCCTAACTGTTGCGTTTAATAACAACTATTTAAGTTGGAGGTTATTTCTCACACCACATGAAGCTAAGTGGAAAGCTTATGTCATACAAGGTGTTTCTCATTTACATTGACATTTCTCATTCTCATTGACATTTCTGTTCAATGTCTCGTGTGAACTATTCTTTTTACAGATCTCAAAACACAGTGATAGAGAGAAGTCAATATTCCATGAGAGCATGTTAGGTAGAGGACAATGCAGCCAATTTTGATGAGAACTGATAGACTAAGATCAGAAAGGAGAGGAGAACCTCCCCGATCAGTGGACTTGGGGAGTGGCATGCATGCAGAAAGGGGAAGGAGGGTGGGATCAGGAGGGGAGGAGGGAGGGGCTTATGGGGGGATACAAAATGAGTAAAGTGTAATTAATAAAAAATTAAAAAAAGAATAGTAAAGTAACACTTTTCTTTTTGTTTGTTGCTCACTTTTTGACATCTATTGAAACTCTAGACCTTCTCTGTCAAGTTGGACTAAAACCTCTGATACTATAGGACAAAACAAACAGTGTCTTTCTTTTTTAATAAATAAACACAATATTAATGACACCAGAGAAAATTACTTTTTCTTTCTATACTTCATTGGAAAATTCCTTTAGTCATGTTGTGAAGGATTTTATGTCTTTGTCATGTGCTATTTCTCCCTGATAATGTCCATCAAATTGGGACCAGAATTTGTCGTGTCTATCTTTGTTGAAGATTTGTAGGACAAGTTTTTTATTAGTGCTTAATGTCATGATGGAGGAAGAAGGTGACAAAACCAGAAATATAAACAGCTCATTCCCCAGTTCATCCTTTTTTGGGACAATAGTAGGGGAAAGGACACTGACAATAAGAACCAGGCTCTAATTACATAGAGATGCACTGTCTTGCTCCAAGTGACTACAAGGGAGATTGTAATAGCAGGTTCTATATTCTTGGCCCACATTGGAGGTGTTTTTCACTAGTAGCACTAACAAATTGTATATTGATTAGGAATGTATAAAGTGCTTCCGAGGCATTTTTATCAGGACATAAATCCAGAGCCTAAAGCTTAGTTAATTTGGTGAAGGTATTGAAAATAGAATATAATAAGAAGAGGTGTTTCTATGCTCTTGTATACTCTTCAGAGCCACACTGCTATTAATCACTGAATAGTTCCTAAATGGGCATGCCTAATGGATAGGAAGAGCATCGGTTTCCAAGGAGCTGAAAAACAAATGAGCCACTGGGGGCATGCCTTTTATTATTCAGCACCTAGAATGAGAGTTTTCTGAAACAGAATGAAGGGGTCTGCACATTGTACAGAGCCCAGGGCTATTCAAGCTCTTCAAAAAAGTGCAACAGCCAACAAGTGCACCCAGCTAATGTCAGCTTCTCAACGTTAAACAAATTCTGGGCAACTCAGCTTCTGATCAGATTCATCAGGACCTTAGGTACTGAGAACTATAATGAGCATTAGTTAGGAAAGTAGCAGGTAAAATAATCAGTAATATCAGTAAGAACTGCAAAGTCCCACGTGTGTTGTAACAATAAAGCACAGCCATTTCAGGATTAGCCTGTGTCTGTGTTATGAAGATCTTTGTTTAATACAGTATGCTAAAGCAATGATTCTCAGTCTGTCGGACTTGACTCTCGTGGTCAAACAACCCTTTCAGTGGGGTCACCTATACCATTGGGGGAAAAAAAATATATATATACATATACACAAAGATAACAAATTATAACAGTACCAAAATTATCAGTTATGAGATAGGAATGAAATTAATTTCATGGTGGGGGTTACCACAGCATAAGGAACTATATTAATGGGTCACCACATTAAGAGGATTGAGAATGGCCGATGTAAAGATTCTACTCTTAATGACATTTGCTTCCTGTAAATATTCATTAGATGGGTCTTGCAAGCAGTCTACAGAAATTTCTCATTAAAACCACTGTGTTTGTGTGTGTGTGTGTGTGTGTGTGTGTGTGTGTGTGTGTGTGTGTGT
>NW_026585689.1:7520830-7522294 GCF_907164565.1 Psammomys obesus | reverse complement strand
TGTGTGTGTGTGTGTGTGTGTGTGTGTGTGTGTGTGTGTGTGTGTGTACCTGAGGATATATAACTTCAGGTAACTTACTAAAAACAAGAAAAATACTAAAACCCTATAATCCTTAAATAAGTGCCTAATAGAACTGAAAACATAGGAGGGTTTAAGTTACTCAAAATGTTATCCATGAATGTTAGCTTTCTATAAAGAAATAATAATGTTTCCCCATAACTGTTTCTGAAGCACATAATATCATAAATTTTTTCTTTATGCATCTGCCACCATGATAATGAAGAGTGCAGTGATATATTTGGCTTGTAATTATTCATTTCAATACCTGAAAATTATCTCTCCAAATTTCAATTAGATCTAAAGCTCTCCCTTAATTCTGTTTGAACACAGCACACTTTAACAGATTCTATTAAGTTTCTGGGGATAATTATGGTTCCTAAAATATAACTCCGCGCAGTAAAATCCTGTTACAAGTGGTGTTCTGACTCTAAGCCTGACCCCCAGGAAGCAGCGTTTTAAAGAGCTTCCAGTGTTATTTTCCGTAATAAGGCCCGCCGGTTGGCAGAGCCCCTGGAAGCTGTGCACACAGCAACACATCTGTTCCCTAAGAGGCAAAATGCTGTTTTCAGCCGAGATATTTATTCCCTCATACAACAACACTGTGCAAGAGCAAGTACAGAGCTGGCTAGAAATCATGTTCCTGTCAAGCTTTGCATCTCTTATGGAAAGAGAAAATCCAAGTAATAAGTACATTTATGAACCCTTGCACTGTGGGTTATGATGCTTGAGGACTAGTTTCTTTTTTTTTTTTTCATAATCAGAAAATTATAATGCATTCCATAGTCTTACCTTTGCTTATGTGGAAACTCAGAAGCTGAAGAAGAACTAAAGCTCCTAAACACGAAGGGTAACTGTCAGGTTCATTTGTGAACTTATTTAAAGCTTTGCTTCCAGGAATCATTATTTGTTTTTAAGAGTAAGCCTTGGTTTGGGGGTACTTATAAATAGATAAAATGATTTTTGCAGTTCACACGAGCATTTGAACTTTATACCTTGATTTTAACTACAACAAAAAATCAAGTGCAGCCAAAACATTATCTCTTTTGAAATGTGACATATTCCAAATAAATAAAAAACAAACAATAAATTTTTATAGTTAAAACAATAATAAAACTCTCCTAACCGTTGTGTCATTGTGCCTTACAAGTATCGCGAAATGGAAGGAGTCGGTTTCCAATTTCAGCTTCAATCTACTTTTGAGCTTCAGTGAGCCTTTTCAAAAATACACACAGAATATTTGGGTATTTCCTGGCTTTTCAAGAGACAGCTGGTGAAAACTACCAGTTCTTTCCTTTTGAGCCCACAGTAGCTCTGTTCTCCAGCATACCTACATTGGGCGCATGTGCTTCTGGTGGGTTTTTCTTTTCTTTTCTTTTCTTTTCTTTTCTTTTCTTTTCTTTTCTT
>NW_026585689.1:7479943-7520820 GCF_907164565.1 Psammomys obesus | reverse complement strand
TTTTCTTTTCTTTTCTTTTCTTTTCTTTTCTTTTCTTTTCTTTTCTTTTCTTTTCTTTTCTTTTCTTTTCTCTTCTCTTCTCTTCTCTTCTCTTCTCTTTTTTTCTTTTCTTTTCTTTTCTTTTAAATCAGTATGTACAGTCTGAGGATTTGAACTCAGGTCATCATACATAGCAAGCATGAGATTAATCAAAGAACAACATCCCAGCTGTTCCACTTCTGAGACAGTGAATGTTATTTTAAGCATACAGTTACTCTCGCTGAGCAAACAGCATCGCTAACCTTTACCTCATCAACTCTATTCATCTCCAGTATTATTACCCACTTATCTAAAGCATTATTTTTTATATTTTAAAGCACATGAAGAGATTTTCAGTACTGCTTTCTCCAGTTTCTCCCTTTTCAGTTGTTTTCTGAACAACAGTTAAGTTACTAGCTCTATGCACCAAAATTTTACTAATTAGCAAAAAAGTGTAGTCGTTAACTTGGTATCCAGTTTAAGCTCTTACAGTGAAACAAGAAATCAGCACAAGCTGTTGGACGAGCTTGAACATAGAGAAATCCCTTCCATGACCTAGAGAATATGAACGACAACGTCACATACTGGAATGTGAGCAGGTGGAAGCATCACTTTCACTAGAGCTCAGACAGGCGAAAGCTCAAATGTGTTTGCCTTCTTGCTTTTCTCACTACCACTTGGGTAACTGAGCAAGTGACCGAATATTTCTGTCTTAATTGTCTGATCAGCAGAATGAAGATGGGGTTGTGGGGCTTTAACTCTCTAATAAGTTTAATGTAAGAATAAAATAAGTCATTACGCACAGACAAAATACATACATATATGGTACAAAAATATACTGTTGGTCTAGAGAAATTATTTGAGTTCTGTTGAAAGTAATCCAACATCTCCTTGGTCTGTCCAGTTGGCCACATGGTAGAAAGAGCTTGTATAATTCTCCTAGCTCGTGGTTCTCTCAGAATGGCAAGACACTTTTCCCTGGGCAAAACTAGAACTTGCTCTGTATATGCATGAACATCCTTATCACTATATCCCTATGTAAATTTATGTATAGCTGAACACTACTGCTGAATGTCTCAAGGTACAGTTTTCATGAATACACTACATTGTTTCTCTCCAATTTCTAAATCTCAATTCCATGTTTCATATTATTATTATTAATATTTTATTATAGTAATTATCATTATATTCTGTTCACCATATTCATCACTATCATTTATGAAAGCTTTGTTATAACCCAGGCTTCACAGTTAATCCTGAGAAAGATGATACATTTTTATTCCTACTTTATGAATGAGAAAGGACATTTGAGCAGAGTGAGAGTAGTTGTCAATGAACTTAGTGGTGGGTATAGTAACACTTCAGCTGCCAAATTCAGTCCCTTGACTCTGAAATCTACACTTAGCCTCTGTGTTAAGGTCTCACAGCAGGCCTACATTGTCATGAGCCTCTTATTGTATTGTATGATAGCCAACGGATTGTATGATAGCCATATTTTTATAGATATACGGATATAAATATATAGATATTATGATTTCTAATATTCAATTCTTTAAATCGAGGGCTTACAATAAAGGTTTTGAATTCATTCCTAATCAATGTCTAAATGAAGAAGTAAAGTTAAACCTGTAAAAACAAAGGCAAGGGAACGTGAAGGAAAGGAAATCTATCAGGCATCACCCCATCTAAATGGAAGAGGCAAAAGAGAAATGGAGGAATAAGGAAACCGAGACCGTGGTGAAGATGATTGAGGAGGGTACAGAGCAGCTGTCAAAGCAAATATCAAGCAACATTAATAACTTTATAGCTCACCATGAGACCTGCTCAAATATTTCCAAGAAAATGGAATCATTGTTGTTGTGCAGAGTGAGACGAATAATCAAGTGCAGATTTGAGGCTTTGTTATTGCATACCTTGAGCGACATAAGTAAAAGGAAAATAAAACAGAAAGAACTCTAGTAGGAAAATGCATGACTTGGAGGAAAATATTATTGCATTCTTGATGTTATGATTTGGGGCAGAATAGATAAGAAACAAGATCTGCCATGCCTGCCACCTGTTGTCTCGGTTGTTTGAATAGACAGACAATATCCTCAAACTTTTGACATGCGTCCAAACATAACTGCGCTGTGAGACTAAAGGCGAAAATGCTTCAGCTCTCCACAGGACTGATTTTACAAGCACTTTAACGTGGCCTGTAGATTTGAAAGTACATCTACATAGGCAAAAGAGAAAATGTGAGCTCAGAGGTTAATTTCTCTTCTAAATGTGGTATTTTTCACTTAAATAATTTGTTTTCTAAAGTAACAGTCTTTATATATACAAAAATATTTGTAATGAATTACCTAATTTCATGATTTCTAAATTGAAAAGTCTATGTAATCTGTCTTATTGCTATTGATTTATACATTTGTTCACTGAAGATAAGTGTTTCTTGAATTCTTTTATAATATATATGTGAGTCCTTTTAGGAATATGATGGTACAAAGGAAAAAGCAGATTTCATCTCCACTCTCATCAAGTTGATGTTTGCCATCTGTGAGTAACAGACATCAAAGAACAAATAGTTTTTATTGTTAGAGACATGCAGCTGCAGATAAAATCATTTTCAATAGAGGAAGGGAGATTGGAATTGCCAGGGGGCTACAACTGCAATACAAATTAAATAAATTTTAAATAATAATAAATATATTTATATAATTATATATTATGTAAATAATTATTTACTTTTTATAATAATAGTAATTATTATGAAAAAAATATGAAATTGAGTAGAATATATCAACATATGAATGAGGCAATGTGAATTTACTATGAAATCTCGTTACCTTTTTTTAACAATACAATGAAATCTCTTTACCTATTTTGACAAATTTGAAAACCAAATTTCAAAACTGCCATGGTAAATGAGTCGATGTTATTTTAATAAATCTCTGTTTTGACTCAACATTTTACTTGATTTTGTTTATAACAATCCAGAAGAATGTTCTAGAAACAAAAAAGAACAAATAATTTTATTGCATACTGAGTTAGAGCCATGAAGCTGAAGATAAAATCATTTTCAATTTCCACTATCATTTTATTGTATGTGGAAAAAATAAGAAAATTAGAGAGAAAGGAGAGGTAAGTAATGGAGAAAAACAAAAAACCAAGGATGAGAGGGTTTAAGCTGACGTGACAACAAACTATGATGGACTGGACATAGGCTTCCTGAAATCTAAAGTACCAATGCAAAGTTAAACCATGCTGTGTGTATTATCTAACATTACCTAAAATAATTCTATGAGTCTCCTTTCTCCTTCACTTTTGAACTTTAACTGTGTCCTGTTAAGAATCCCAGCTAACTTTACTTTTAGCAGGTTATGTATTCAAAATCCCTCCAAAATATTTATTTTTACTTTTATGAATAGGTGGTGCTCACAACCTGGGTCAGAAAATATTCCTATTGCAGAGAATAATTGTTAATAGAAAGACTCATAATTGCTTAAAGTGCCAAGGACAAGGGACTGCCAATGCTCAGCTATAAACATCTTCATCAGTCTTCTCCCATATCCATGGCTCAGACAGCATCATAGAAGGCAGAGCTGAAAGAACTTAAGAGCCTGAGGGTCAAGAGTAGTGTTAAGAAATGCTGTTCTCTGGACACAACATGATTGTGCCACACATAAATTCACTGCTACATGGGGACTTCACAAAATTAAGCCGTGTAAACAATATCCCACACAGCATGAGAAGGGGATCCCTTAATCCCACCCCAAATTGAGAAGCTAATGCCAGTTAATAGCTACTGAAGAAGGCATAGTTATTTCTCTTTGCAGTTTAGGGAAGGATGCATTACCAGATTGTCCCTGCCCGAGTGAATGGGTCCACACATATATACAGAAGGGCAGCACCAGCTGGACTAATAGAGTTATCATAAAATAAAGTGTCATGAAGATGGGAGGAAGGTAGGAGACTGAAAATAAGCCTCATAGCTGGGAGCAGAAAGTATGGTATGGATATGACCAAGACACTATATATAAGAATATAAATTTTAAAAACTTTTTTCTGATTTGGTAAACTTAACTTTGTAAATACACAAATGCTATTATTTTTCTGCCATTGATGCTGCTTATTGTTTAGACTTTTACTTTTATAAAGAATGTAGCAGAAGTAATTATATAATTAGATGTGCAGTATCATGTGTAAATATTAATCACATTCTTAATATTTTAGAGTCAATTTTACACTACTACATATTTGTGCTCTCTTTTTATTTTCAAAATCTTGCCAAAGAAAACAACTGATATTCATATATATATATATATAACTTCATATATAGATAACTTTCAAATAATACAAAAATACACACAAAAAAGGAAATATATTATACATTTGGAGTGTCCCGGTGAAGGCCCTGATAATCTGACATAGCTAAGAGCACACAATCACAGTGTAATATAACAGACTAATTTCAAAAATAAATAATTTGAAAAGAATATTATGCAGTTGATGAGCAAATTCACTTCTAAAAATTCTTTGCCACTATGATATGACTGATTATATCTTCAGTAGAGGGCATCATTTTAGTTCAGGGGAGTTTAAGCAACAACTGTTAGCCCTTGAATAAAGTAAAAATTTAAGAATGTCTAAACTAGTATATATCTAAATCTTTTCCTTTATAGTCTTTGCTACTGATGAGTGCTTGCTATTAACAAAAGTAACCATGCAAGGACTGATGCCTGTTTCCTTTTCTCTTTCTCTCAAAATAACAAAAGTGACAACGTTGACTTTTGGGGGGACAATATTTGATTTACCTCTTTCCAGACACCAAGACTTGAAGATTTTATCTTTTTTAAAATCAATTAGTGCTACATGCAAATCTTATTCCTTCTGTCCATGTGGTGAAGGATGCTGGGAGCTACAGGGGTTGGGGATTATTAGATATGCTTTTCTAGTGGGAAATAGTAAGACAAAATGGCCTGCCTGAAGTTACAGTTTATAGATTGGAAAAAGGCACAAACAATTAAAAGATGGAGCTACTTAGGGCAAATTACTTGCAATCAAGCGGCAGCTAAATGAGCTTCTTGATGAGGAAGCCAAATTTATGTTGTTCCAAAGCAGAGAGAAGCATTAAAAAGTTGAAAGGTGAGCAAACTGTTAGTAAAATGGAGTCCAGACAGGCCAATAAGAAAAGCTATAGAAGCAATTAGAGTGATGCTCTCTGAAATACACAGGAAGAAGTATCTACACACCCTTCTACAGTCAGGCACAAAATACCGTGAAGTAGAAAATCGCATGCACCTCTTACTCTCCCCTTCATTTAGGTTTCCTGCAGATGCCCCATCTTATCACAAAAGCACTGTGTCTGTTGACACCCAATCACAAAAATATAATCATTTTCCTCTTCCATCTGTAATTTACCACAGTCATTTCATTTGAAAATGAAGTATTGTTTTTACTCGAAACAACTGTGTTTTCCTTTTTTTTTTTTTGTTCCTTCCCCTCTCTTAAATTATCCCTTGGTAGCTCTGTGAGTTGATTTTGAAAGGCTATATTTGGTAATGAATTCAGAACTTACACAAAGCACAAAGCTACATGAATGTCTAAAATGTGAAATACCCAAGTTCTCTGTGTAGTTTCATGGACATCTTTGCATTCAGGGCTGTATGCATCAATTTCACTGAAAGCAGGGTATTGTCTACTTCTGGCTCTCTGAAAGGAATAAGTTTCAGAACTTTGTAACTGTAAATGGCCTCAAGCTAAGCCATCCTTCATCCCATTTCTGTTGCATTGGAATAACAAGGCAAAAGAAGATAGACAAAAGAAAGGTATAATACAGATTTGTATTGGCAGTCAGTGAGTACAAGTAAGTGTAGAAAAAAGATCACTTTCTGCTGACATTTTTCCCTATCCATTCAATGCTCTGGTTTTGCATGAACACAATCTTAAAAAAAAAAAAAAAAGAATTAACTGCCTTGTTTGTGATAGACAAAAAGCTTTCTCCTTCAAATGATCTCTTCTAGGAAGAAAATTGCTAAAATTCAGCAATTGAAAAAGGACAATAAATACCCAATTCAGAGTTAAAAATAAGTTAGTGATTTGGAATGTCACATTGTTAAAAGTTCCCTGACCAGGTCTGTCCTTAAAACATAGGCCAGTAAAATGTTAAAATATCCACAGTGATTATTCAGGGTTCCTTTCTTCAGGATCCTTTCCAAACCTTTCATATAGCAGAGACTAAATAGAAAATATTTCCTAGAATACTGTACAAAAGTCAACTTTTGAAAATATGTCTATTCTCTTTTTTTCTGTGAAGTTAATTTTCCGTATCTAAAGGATTTAGGTGAGGTGTCCTGTTATGGCCTTTGGCAAAAAAATTGGCAAAGTAAGTAGTTGATGTTCTAGCCTGAAATTTGTAAATTTTTTCAAATTCACACTATTTTAGTATGACAATTCGACTTAGAGGAAAGAAAAGCACGCAAACACAACAAAAAGTCCATTGTTAGCTATCCTACTAACTGCCAGTAGCAGGACAAGAGTTGGGTGACAGGGTGACTTTTGTCTTAAGGTCAGCTTCAGATGAAAGCTTAAAGAGGCAAGGTAACTCCAGAGCATGCTAGGGGGACCCTGATGAAGTGTCCTCAAATTTTGGACCACCAGCTACTCATCAAAAACAAGCCCTGCTAAAAGCACAGCACTAGAATTCAAGTGCCCTAGATTCTACCCAAAATGGCATCAGTGTCTAGTGTGGAATACCTTCTAAAAATATCTCCTCACTTACATATTGAAAGGTTTGTACTATATATTCTCTCAGAAATCAAGAACTATCTGACTAAAATGTGAACTCTAAAATCCTAAAGAGTTTCTGCCTGGATAACACCATTTTTAGTTAGTCAAAAAAAAAAAAAAAAAAAAAAAAACAGAATGCATTATCTGTGAAATGTTTTAATCATTTTTCAAAACTTCAGGCTACATCTACTACTATATTGTACTAAGTGACACTTAGCTGGCTCTTGAGTGCAAAAGCTAAAGGCTTAGAGTTTGCGAACTTGTCCCTGTCTTCTATACCCTTAAAAATCCCTTAGAAGTCTTTTATTTGACTGATACTCAAACCAAAGACCATGCATGGAGATAGCCTAGAGATAACCTAGAAACTCTGCACAGATGTTGCCTATGGCAGCTCAGTATCTAAGTGGTTTCCCTAGTATATGGGAACAGGGACTCTCTCTGACATGAACTCAGTGGCTGGCTCTCTGATCACCTCCCCCTGAGGAGGGAGCAGCCTTGCCAGGCCACAGAGGAAGACAATGCAGCCAGTCCTGGTGAGACCTGATAGGCCAGGGTCAGAGGAAAGGGGAGGAGGACCTCCCTATCAGTGGACTGGGGAATGGGCATGGGACAAGAAGAGGGAAAGAGGGTGGGAAAGGGAGGGGCTGAAAGAGGGGGCTACCTCTGGGAAACAAAGTGAGTAAACTATAATTAATAAAAAATAAAAATTTAAAAAAAAAGAAGTTATGGTAAAGAACTTACTTCACCCTTGTTTTATTAAGTAATGTCAAAACTTAACTCTCCTTCTCGCCCATTGTGAGGTGATAACACATGTCTGTGGGAGAATAACCAAGATATTGAGCTTATATTATTAAAAAAAGAAAATTCTCATTACAACTTACTCAGTGACCTTGGAATAAATACTCAACGACCTTATTTGTACTTCATAATTCCCAGAAGCCTCTTTCATTTTTCTTCCCTGAACTTGTTTCATCTCATAGACAGATCTAGCCATTTGTTAGCATAATGCAAGATGGATCCTACTTGCCTATATAGTTTTTTACATGTAAACACTACTCTTCATAGCTGAGTTTTACAACTTCTTAGGTCATCATGAACAAAGTGTTAGTCCTTCCCCTTGTAAATAAATAACTTTGTTATAACTTTCTAACATGTTATCCACCGCAAGGTACCAACCGGTTTCTTATTTAATGGCTTCCAATAAAAGAAGCAATGTACAATGTAACATTGCTCTCATACTCTGGATTGGCCAGGTACTTCATCAGCTAGCATTTTCTGGACGCCTCTCCACATACATACACACATACATACATACATACATACATACATATATAAATGCATACATCATGCATACATAATACATACATACAACCATGTACACACATAAATGTATATATACATGCATACACACATATACATGTATGCATGCACATACATACATATACATTCATAAATATATACACATACATACATAAACACATGTATATATACATATGTACACACATATACACATACATGGATACATTTGCTTCTGTAAATAGGAGGATGCTGCCAGTAGCAATGTTGTTCTATAGGTGAGCACATGACCCAAATAAAGTTGACATATATGTGAGGATGACTCTCTATACCACATTCCAGTTTATATGAGAATGCCCCCTTTATCACACCTCTGTGAATATGGGATTGCCTTCTGAACCGCATTCTGGTGAATGTCAGGATATCTTATATTAATTAAAGTATTTTCCGAGGTAATCTCAAAGTCAAGTGATTAAAATAGCTACAACATTATGTACTTTAATCCTTGTTAGAATGACAGTGTTAATTGACAGGGACAGTCCCTTTCTCCTTTAAAGGTTTTAAAAAGCCTTTACTTAGGAATTTTTATTTTATGTGTTGACTGCTTGTCTGTCTGTCTGTCTGTGCATCACCTGTGTTCCCCATGCTCATGGAGGTCACAAGAGTTTGTCTGTCCTGGAAAAGAATTCGTAGATGTTTATATGTCACTATGTCATTTTGGGGAATTGAATCTAGGTCATCTGAAAGAGAAGCCAGTGCCTCTCCAGAACAATAATGTACTTTATTTTTCCTATTTTTTCCTTTTATTGAAAGTAGATTCCTTTATCATATAATAAATCCTGATTATAATTTCTCCTCTCTGTACTCCCCTAGCTCTTCTTCCCCTCTCCCCTTCATATCCACTCCTCCATTTTTGTCTTGCATTAGAAAAAAAAAGGCTTCTTGTAAATGATAACAACCAAATATGACAAAATAAAATACAATAAGATGACCCAAAAACTATCAAATCAAATTTGGACATGGCAACCCAACAAGAGAAAAAGGGTCTCAAGAGCAGGACTTGTGCATACTCTTAGGATTCAAAGTTTTAACATGCTCATGGCATCAGTAAACATTTGGTGAATAAATAAATAATCACAGTGGATTTGTTTCTTTTTATTTTTAAAAATCGCAGTGACTATAACCAGTTAAAAACAATAAGATTTTATTATTACATCCTGTTTGCCTTTCAAGATGTTTATCAAAAAGAAAAAAAAAGTTAGAAACTATAGAAACATATAATCCATAGTTTTATTTAAATATTACTGAGTATTTACACTGTGGATGGAATTTGGGTAATCAGTTTTTACTGTTGACATAGAAAGTCCACAGGAAAGTAAAATAATGCACTACAAACTTGTAGGCTTACTCTTCCACCTACTATATTTCTGTCATGATATAGTCTCTAACAAGCCCTAAGTTAATGTGTCATTTAAACAGTATTATTAATTAAGAGCCTTGCAAATATATAAACGTCAAATACAGTGATATGGTAGCTAGCACACAA
This sequence comes from Psammomys obesus, assembly GCF_907164565.1. Classification (NCBI taxonomy): domain Eukaryota; kingdom Metazoa; phylum Chordata; class Mammalia; order Rodentia; family Muridae; genus Psammomys; species Psammomys obesus. The sequence continues at coordinate 7,511,189 of NW_026585689.1, read as the reverse complement.
TTCCTCTAGTCTGAATAAGAGCTTCTTGCTGCCCCATTTCCAGATGCTTCAGCTTGGCCAATACGTTCTCAGAGGTCCCTTGCCTGTCTTCAATCCAGGAACAATCCTTTATATTCTTTCCACATTTCTTTGATTTCCTAATCTAGTCCCACCAAAGCAAAATGCCTTGTTTTAGGACCTTAATAAATATTTTGTCCCACGCGCTAATGATGTAAGCTGCTCAATGCAACTTAAAGTGGAACCATAAAAATTATTTCTGCAGATTTCCCTTAGCAAGGTGATATGACATGTAATATTATCAGGAGCCAAAGTTCTGGAGGACATAATCATGTTTATTAATTCTATCGAATATTAAAATTTGAGCTGATTAAGATAAATGTAGCCTTTAAGTATAGGAAGGAATTGGATAATAGTATGAGCTTTGTAATGTATTGGCTATGAGCTGATGGCTAATTCATTTTTTCCTAAATATACTGTAAAAATTATATTTCAATGAAAGGCAATTGTGTCTACCCTATTATTCACATATTTACTTTGTATATACTTACTGTGTATAATTGCAGGAGTAAGGTTTTCCTCCTGTCTTTAAGCTCTCAGAATAACAACTCATTAGCTTCATTAAATGTTATACAAATACCTAGCCCATAGAGCTAGGTTCTTCTCTGACTAGCTTATAACATAAAATAACCCATTATACACTAATTTATGTTTGCCATGTGGTTGGTTACATGGCTTAGGTACCATATTTTGATGGCAAATCTCCTGCTTCTGGCTCTCCCAGAATCCTTTCTTACTCTCAGATATTTCATCCCTATTTCCTGCTTCAGTTATAGCTACACGGAGCTAGGCTCTTCTCTGACTAGCCCATACATTACAATAACTCATTATACTAATTTACATCTTGCCATGTGGCTGGTTACCTAGGCTCACTTACCATGCATACTGTCCTCCTAATGCCTTGGCTGAAAATCTTCTGTTTTTGGCTATCTTCCAGAATCCTTTCTGCATGGAGAGCCACTTGTTTGTCAGGCTGCTTTGTTTTAAGCTCTCAGCAAACAAACAAACAAACAAACAAACAAAACATGTCTTCACCCTGGCCTGGACACAGAGATAGGCAGGATGTCTTGCCAAATTTGCTTCCTTCTCTTTCTGTGAGGATCACACAGAGAGGTGGTCAAGGTAAACAAGCTTCACTTCTGCATGAACCCCTTCATTATACCAAGGTGCTTTGCTCTGACTGTAAAAAGGGACAGTGGAATAAACCAAGGCAACTGTTTCTACTGACAGCCCTCTTGAACAGATCCCATGTGTAGTGTGTTGGTTTTTTTTTTTATTCTCTTTCAATCCTCACTCAAGAACTATTCAAATCTGCCAGCAGACTTCAGCATTTCTGCCTCCATCTCTTTTTACCTGCCTCAGCTATAGGCCAATAGCTTTATTATTGACAGGTGCTACTCCATACAATACGCAAAACAGTCTTTCTACAATGTATCATCACAAATATTTTTCAAATATATAGAAGATTAACAAAGTGCTTGACAAGAATAACAAAATGTAAAATGACTAAAGGACTACCGTAAAGTTATGAATTTAACTTCTTTTAAAAATTTGAATAACAAATTTGGGAAAAGTTTATTAATCTTCAAATAACTATCTTCCTCAACTTCACAAAACTTACCCATGGTAAAAATAAGAATTCAAAGTAAGTGGTTTTAGAATTCCAAATATATCATATAGATCTCTTTCCTAAATTTATTACATAAACTACCATTTCATATGCTTAATGCAGTCTGTCAGTATTGATTCTGTGATCAGTAAAAACATTAATCTTATTAGAGTGTATTATCTGATAATGTTATTTGTATCTGGGGAAAATATGATATGAAAACACATAATTAGTCACAGTGCCTACAGAAATTGTGTATGTTTGATTGCAGAATGAATTTATCATTTCAAATCATTTATTGATGACCTCTGCCATAGTTCCTTGGAATGTAACTCTTTTTTATAGACTAGAACAATAAGGAGATAAGAAAAAAGGACCTAGTAGAGTAGAACTTAATGTAGTCTGGTATTCTTCTAACTGTCAGTCAATACACAGAAAGACACCAAAGAGCTGTGCACATAGAAAAAAAAAAGAAAAAAAAAACAGACAAGAACACTGCAAAAGGCTCTTTACAGGCAATGAAGGTAGCTTCAGAAGCAGCCAAAATTATAACATCTTCATTTTGGACTGTTAACTTCTTTAATTTTTAATTTAAGTCATTCAGCTTTTGTCAATGTCTTAGGGGAGCCCTAAGAAATTATACAAAAAGTATAACATTAAAAACAATTACCTCAGATGGAAACTTGAAAATTACCAAAATAATTCAGAATAACTAGTATTCTTAACATGGCAATGGTTTTGAAGTTATTAGTATCAGGACAAAGGAATGAGAATTCTGGAAGAGTAATAGAATACAACAGTGCAATGGCTTACAAGGCCGCACACACACCTGTCCTTTGCTTTCCTATATAGCATCACTATATGATTAAACAGTGCCAATTTATTAGCTAAATTTACAGAACACTGTTATATTCCTCTTTTATGTTACATTGTTCATTTGTATGTTCAGAGTAAAATACTCTTTAGTAAGCTCCTTCTGGGAAATGCGTTATATTTAGGAATTATTTACTAATTCACTCAAATAGTATGTGCTGAGGGACTACTATAGCTAGCACATGAGTGCTAATGGATACATAGCTAACTGCCAGGACACATTCACATTTAGAAAGATGGCCATAAGCAAACAACACATATTTTAACAGTGTTAAAAATGGTCCAGTAAATATTGCATAATGGTAATTCTAAACATGAGTTTGAATAATGAAAAAAAACAAGCCTTATAAATCTTTTGAAAAAATTAAAAAAAATAAAGATAAAATGACAAACACACACTAGAGCCTTGAAATACGCACATTATTGGTGTGTGCAAAGAAATAGCAGAAATAATAGTTGTTGCGGATGGGAAGAAAATTGTAGAAGGTGGAGTTGGAATTATAATTAAGAAAATATTTCATGGAGGGTCATGGTGGCCATAGAAAGGACTCATATGTTTTTGCTTTTTAATTTTAGTATCTCAGTACAATATGATAATCACAGTGATAATGAACTTGAGTTTTGATTAGAATATACTGGGATGGGAAAAGCTGAGTTTGGATGTGGTAGTTTGAGACGCATTCATTTTCAATGTGTACTCACTAAACCACTCATCTCATCTTCTGGTAAGGATGATTGCACCATTATTTGGATTAAGCAAATAAGTAGATATCCATGTTTCTTTATGAATGAGATCCATTGGAACTAGGTAGATTTAGGGGTCGGGGACTGAGTTCCAAGTTAGCCATGCCAGAGATTGAGACCCTCAGAACATCACTAAGTGAAAACACCCTTTTGTAGACAAGAGTCCAAGGATGAAGTTTAGAATGGTGATAAAAATCTAAGTTACTAGTTGTATGAAGTTGTCACATTCTTGGGAAGTAACACAGTCACCTAGGCAGTAAAGAACACAAAGGAGTAAAATCTGATCATAAAATTCCAAGGAAGTCCAAATCTAGAAAATTGAAGGAAAAAAAAAGAAGTTGCTAGAAAGACTAAGTTGGAAAAGTCAAGGTAGCCATGGATTGCCTTAAAGGAAAAATGATTCAAAAGAAGGTCAAAAGAAAATTAATTGTCAAGAAACAGTAATGACTAGCTAATTAGATTAAATTCTATTTAAAAACTGAGTAGGTTGAAATCTAATACTTTTTTTGTGGAAGTCATTTAAACTCAGATAAAGAAATCATTTACCTACAGGAGAAATGGAATAATAATCTGTTAGAACAAAAATTATTTTGCATTGACATGTCTTATATTATTGAGAAAATTTTCAATTTTATTACAAAATGAAAATCAGTGAAATATAATTAAATGTTAGTGCCATTATGTTTAGCTGTTTTTTTTTTTTTTAATTCAAAAGGTCTCAGAAAATGGAAATTTAAAATCTCCTCTTGGAGGATTTACTTCAATGAACTTGTTTTCTTGAGTGCAACTATAATAACTGAATTTCACATAGTCCAAGTTAATATTTTTGAAAGGGGAAATTTTAGGCCCATTAATTAAATTAAATGAGATTCATTGAACAAGTACAATATCTCAAAGCTCATTAAAGATTATCAGTAAATGCTTTTAAACTTTCAAATTTAAATTTACTTCAAAATTCTCCTGTGACCTTGCAGAATGTAGGCATTTACTGAGTGGTCCAAGTTGCCACGTAGAAAGTTGTCCATGTCCTCATTTTATGGCTCAAAACAGCACACAAAATAATGCATCAGTTTGGAGTTTTGTGTTTTACCTTTGTCTGAAAAACCATCCTTATCCTAATTTCTGTTTTTTTTTTCTCAAAGGAGATGCTTCAAAATTATGAGTTCAAGATAATCACTATATACATATATATATATGCAAAAGGTTATTAAATTTAAGTCCTTACGTTTTTTTAATTTTAATTTTATTAATTAGTTTATTCACTTTTTATCCCAGCTGTAGCCCATCCTCTCCCAATCCCACTCTTCCTCCCTCTACTCCTATGCCCCTCCAATGATAGGGGAGGTTCTCCTCCCCTTCCATCTGACCCTAGTCTATCAGGCCTCATCAGGACTGGCTTCATTGTCTTCCTCTGTGAAGTCTTTATATCTTATACTTGCAATTTTTAAATACACAAGAGTACAAAAACTTTATTTATCAATAGCCAAGGATATTTTCAACTATGACATCAGAAAGGACCTTACAGAAACATGAAAAATAAGAGCTATATCTATGGAATTAAATAAACAGGCTTTGACGTTACATTTACTACTTCAGAAGAATAAGATCATGTATATGTAATTTGTACTATTATACTATATACATATTAGAGGAAAACTTGAAGTATGTTTCCAAAAGTAGCCAGCACCAAATGTCTTTCAACCTTTGTAGTGTGGTCAAAGCATGCCTGCTATATTGGAGGCTGCCAGTAGGTGGCAATATGACTCATAAAGACATTTAAGGAGAAATGTCAAAGAACAAAAAATCTTAAACAAATGGAAAACCTTCCTTTTGTTTTAATTTAATGATCTAGCAAAAAATGGAGTGTTGTATTCAGAACTACTTTTCTTTTTAAAGGAATGAAAAAAGTATCTGTATAAAGAAAGAAAAATTCTGAAAAGCATATGTACTTTCCAAATCGAGTATCTTAGAATTTTATCATTTGTATCAACTTTACTATTTATAGTTCAGTCAATAAATGCTAATCTTTAAGCCATAGCCCAAAGATAAGTATTATATTTCATTTTATAATATGTTGATAGTAATTACTCAGGTACATATAAATAACTAATTCATTAACTATTTATTGTTTCAGGAGCAGAGCACCTGACACCCAAACAGAAAATGAACTATTAGGGAATAGCCAAAGTACATTGGAAAACACAAAAGAAATGGGAGCAGTAAAAATTCAATGCACATGTAAACTAAAAATTCTATGATAACTAAATATGTCATTTCTTAACTTTATGTAACTGCATAAACCAAATAGAAAGGAGAAGAAACTATGGAAGATGATATTGTTAGATACATGATGATGGCTACCAACCAACTAGAACAAAGACAAAGCTCAACACAATACTAGTTGACAGATTTCACACATGCCACACTAAAAAAACAAATATGCACAATTTAAGATACATTGTTCTTGGGTAATTTAATATAAAATTGAATAGTGAACATCCCAAAAGCCCATCGCATCATTACTATATAAAATCAGGCACAAAGTCTCTAATGATAATGGCAAATATATTTCAGTTCAATGCTTCATAAAAATAATACCAACATTTTAAAGATTTTAGAAAATATTTGTGGGTTTAAAGAAAGTGAAACATATTATTTGAAATATAATCAGGAGAACTGATATTCAGCATGCAATAAAGTCTCTTGTTTTGTGATCTTCTCTTGTCCTTATGTTTAACCCCTTTCCTTCCTATCAAAGTCTAACAGGTTGATAGTCTAAAGAGTAACATGTCGTGACAAACTTACTAAAATTTGCCTTATAAAAGGTGGCTGAGTATCTAAGGAGCTTCCTGTGACTAAAGGGTGTCAAAACAAAAAAACAAGTCCTGACTTATAGAATGATAATATTAAGGACATTTTCTTTTTTTTCCTGTTTTTGCAACAAAATTTTAGACATTTGCAGACATGAAAACAACAGCTTCCAACGACTGTAATAAAATTTCTAATATGCTTCCGTGGAAGAGTCTCAAAATAATTTTATAGATTTAAAAGTTACCTGAGATCTAGCTTTAATGTTATGCAGAAATTTTAAGATAAAACCAGATATTGATGAAATTTCACAAAATTACTAGGTAAAATACTTCATAGTGCAAATCAGTTGTGGAAATTTCTAAGAGTTTTTTTTTTTTTCTGGATTCACACATATCCTGTTGTTCATATCTAACTGAATTTCTTACAAAATAAATAGGAACCAAGTGATATTTTAAGTGGTTTAATAATAAGAATAGATAATTATTGTGAATTATATCACAAATACTGTTGGAAAAACATAAAATCTATTTCTGCATAGTTGAATAAGACTTCTGTAAACATAATACATACATTAATAGGAAACACATGACTTAGAATAGTCAAAAAATTATGGTTGAATATATGTATATAATATAAATAAATATTATTTTATTAATATTTATATATTTATTTATATTATATATATATATCCTCAAAGTTCACATATATATTGTGGAAAAACATTTGAGAAAAATGTTGAAAATGACATTTCTAAAATGGTTGTGTATTTGCTAAAAACATAGAAAAATTGCTATTTGATAATTCAGAGAATCTGTGAATGAAATAAATGCATCCTCTTTCATTTAGAAAAGATATTGAAAAGCTGCAAGTGTTCCAAAGCAGACTGGAGGAGAAAGAAAGTTTAGAAAACAATATCTTACCCTTTAGTGTTAACTCTAAGTTTCAATTATTTAGTTACTATGACCAAATTCCTTAACTTTTCAAAGCCTCATGTTTCTCATCTGGAGAAAATGAAAGCCGCTGAAGAGGTTACCAGTAAGAACCTGAAGTAGTTCTACAGAGAGCATTGCCAAGTTTTCAACATTGTCGAAGTGCCTGAAGTTGTTTTTGTTTGTTTGTTTGTTTTTCAATTTAACCTAACAAACAGAACTTTTGGTATACATTTTCACTAAAACTGATTATTTAATGAATTATGATGATTATTTTAAAAGTATATAAAAGCATACTTTCAAAATGATGTGAACTTATTAATTATAGGCATGAAAAAAAATTGCTTTTTTTTTTTTTTTTTTTTTTTACTGTCAGTGGTGTTATCCTGGCAATATTGATACCTTTATGACGTGAACATGGATAAGAGCTCTGTGGTCCAGAGGAGCATTATACTCATTTCCTTTATTCATTCCTTCATTCTTTAAGTTTTTCCTGTTATCCTTCACACTATACCTAAGGCAGTATTAAGAGTATTTATTTATTGAAACCTATAAGATACACTGTTGATTTTTAGTAATGTGAAGTCATAAAAATATAATTTCTGCCTTTATAAAAGTGGTTTAAATAAAAAGGGTGTGTCTTTAGAAATATACAACACTTTTAAATAGTGTATGTGATGTTTGTTCAATTAAAGATACAGAAAGATATTAATGATGTTTCATATTTTTGTTTTTTAAGTGACTTTTTTTAATTTTTATTTTTTTATATTAATCACAGGTTATTTACTTTGTATCCCAGTCATAGTCTTCTCCCTCATTCCCTTCCAATCCCACCCTCCCTCCTTCAACTCCTCCCTGCCCCTTTCCAAGTCCACTGCTAGGGGAGGTTCTCCTCCCCTTCCATATGACCCTAGCTTATCAGATATCTTAAGGACTGGCTGCCTTGTCCTCCTCTGTGGCCTAGCAAGAATGTTCTTCCCTCGGCAGGAGGGGGGGAGGTAAAGGAGCCAGTCATTGAGTTCATGTCAGAAATAGTTCCTGTTCCCCTTACTAGGGAACCCACTTGGTTACTGGATGCTTCCTTTTTTAGATACCATAATTGAATATGTATATTGCTTCAACCAAGAATGTATATCATACTTGGTAGTTTAGGAAATCCTAGTTCATATTAATCCAGATGGCCTGACGTTTTTCCCAACTCACATTGTCTGAAATCTACAAAGTCTAAGAATAGTAATTTACTACTCTGTGTGTAAAATGAGAAAGTAAATGTGGCATGAATGTCTTTTCCCTTATTTCTATGTGTGCTAAAATTATATTTAACCAAAGCTAGAGGAAAAATATCGGAGAGTCTTCTGAATGTATTTTTTAAACTACTTTTTCATTCATTAAAAACAAATGGCCTCCCAAGGGTCATTATTGCGAATATTCACCTTTCTCTTATTGCAAAACATGTCCAAAAATTCAGTCAAAACAATTACACTGTGTAGCAACAAAAGACAAAGAGCAAAACTGATGTGAATGACTGAATGATTGTATCCCTGTAAGTGCTGCCATTTGCAGATGGAGATAGAACCTGTTCTCAGCCATTTTCAGCATTTCTAGGGTATTCTTGGATCTTTATGTCCTCCATCTTATGTTGGCTGGCATGTACCATACACAGGCTTGAAATATGGAACTGTTATGACACTCATATGAAATGACAGTAAAAGAGAAGGCATGCTGTTTGTGTAAAGCAAAAGTGTTGCTGGATTATCCTAAATGAAGTAGGAACCTGTAATTGTGAACTGTGAGAAAACTGTGCTGTAATCTGGAATGGATTTATAGTTCAGTGGAAAATATCAATGTTCTTAGTGAGCTAAATGACTAAGTTTTCTCCTTTTTAAAAATTTATTTATTTATTATTTATTACAATTTATTCATTTTGTATCCCAGCAGTAAACCCCTCCCTCATAACTCCCTCTTCTCCTCCCATGCCCCTCCCCCAGTCCACTGATAGGAGAAGTCCTCCTCCCCTTCCATCTGACCCTACCCTATCAGTTCTCATCAGGACTGGCTGCATTGTCTTCTCTGTGGGTTGGTAAGACTGCTCTCCCACCCCACAGGGGCAGGTGATCAAAGAGCCAGCCACTGTTTTCATGTCAGAAAAGATCCTGTTCCCCTTACTAAAAAATTCACTTGGAGACTGAGCTGCTATTGGCTACATCTGAGTAGAGGTTCTAGGTTATCTCCATGCCTGGTCCGTGGTAGGAGTATCAGTCTCGGTCTCTGCAAAGACCACTGGGCACAGATTTTTTGATCCTGGTGGTCTCTTTGTCGAGCTCCTGTCTCCTCTAGGTCTTTCTATCTCCCCGTTCTTTCATAATATTCTCTGCAATCTTCCCAAAGTTTAGCTATGAATCTTAGCTTCTGCTTTGATACCCTGCTGGGTAGAGTCTTTCAGAGGCCTTCTCCTTAGATGACAAAAAAGCAATTGACAAAACCAGTTTTCTCCTTATCCAGGGTATGAAAACCTAGAAATTCTGGAGTCACAAAATGAATACTTGGCTTACCCTTCCTTTTCAAAAGAAGCTTTCAGGCCACAGAGGAAGACAATGGAGCCATTCCTGATGAGACCTAACAGATTAGGATCAGAAGGAAGGAACAGAAGACCTCCCCTACCAGTGGACTTGTGGAGTGGCATGCATGGAAAAGGAGGAAAGGAGAGATTGGGAGGGGAGGAGAGAGGAAACTACACGGTAGATACAAAGTAAATAAAGTGTAATCAATAAAAATAAAAAAAGAAGAATTTTCCAGACTCTGAAATGCAAGAGGTCTCCTATTTGTGTCCTGTTTGCTTAACATAGCATTCCTAAACTTCCTGGTATTGTGACCTTTTAATAGTTTGTTGTTGTTTATTTTTTATTTTTTACTTTTTTGCCAGGCAGTGGTGTCACACACCACTAATCCTAGCACTCAAAAAGGCAGAGTCAGTTGAATCTCTATGAGTTCCAGGCCAGCCTTCTCTACAGAGTGAGTTCCAAGATAACCAAGGCTACACAGAGAAAACCTGTCTCAAAAAACAAACCAACCACAAACAAAAATAGTTTCTCATGTAATGGTGATTTCCCCAACCATAAAATTATTTCATTGCTACATCACAACTGTTATTTTGCTATTGTTACAAATAGTGATTTAAGTATCTGATGTGCAGGATATCTAATAGGAGAATCCTGTAGGCATTGCATCTCATGACTTTGTTTCATCCTGCTATCACAACTTGTCTCTGTTACAATTAGAAGAAACAATTAATACACATGGATTGCATCTTATTCAGATTCACTCAGAGAAGCTAACTTGAACTAATCAGAGTCATGAGAATCAGATAGCCTTTTGAGAAAGTGAAAAATAATCAGAGAAATGTGAAACAAAATGTTTCTACCTGAGAGGTTAAAAAAATAGACAAGTTTGAGTCCTTTTTCTTCAGTAAAAAAATATCATAGATGTATTATGGAAATAAATATTTTAAGGACTTTGGACCATACAAAACATATAAAATTGTTCAAGTGAAAACATAAATAAATAATGCACATTTAATTAGCACAAAAATCTGTTACATACTTAAGTGAGTGGAATACTAATACTCATACCTAGAAAAATTATGCAGGGAGGCATTGGATAGTAACATAATTGTTAAAAATTACAGTTACTGAAGTTTAAATATATCTATGCTAGGATAAAGTGAAAGATTACAAACAGTATACTATTAGAGAATTGTGAATTGAAAATCAAAACCTTACCCAAAATTTGTTATAAAGAGATAATAACCTTAAAATAAAATATGTAAGTACTTGTGTGTGCATATGTGATAGATCATGAAAAATTGTAGCATGAATGGAATTAGATAATCATACAGAAAATATGTAAGGTAAGAATATACCAAGGCCAATGAAACACACTCATTCACAAATATTAAGCCAAATAAATACCAAAAGTGGCAAACTTATAAAATATAAAAATAGAAGACATGAGTGGGTAAATATTCTAGTTCAGACTACAAAGTAACTCATTCTAAGTCATGCTTAAAAGGTAAAACTATGAAGTAAAAGAAAAAACCCTTTATTATCTTCAAAACAGTTTTTGATGTTGGAAGAATTTGGCCACAGTTATAAATGTTAAAGCATTATTTCTTTTAACTTATGACATGTTCTAATATGGGTAATATATTAATGTTTAAGAGAAAAACATACTCCATAGAAATTAAATATGGATGCACTAAAAAGCTTTTCATGTTTACCATTAATATTCATAGAAACATAAATTATGGCAAAAAGAAATGGCATTAAAAAACATGCCGGAAAAAGATAAATATGCAAATATTGTTACTGATGTTGAAAAGAAGGAAACATTATACATTGATAGTAGAATTTTGATTGGCTGTAGTCATTTAATGAATCAGTTTTTTCATTATTTGACAATATGAACTAATTTCATCATGTTAATGTAAATTTCTGTGTATGTAAATGTCATGTTTAAAGAGAAAAATGTATGTCCATTTGTAAAATTTATGGAAGTGAAATTCAAGGGACAGAATTATTTCTAATAATAGTAATTTAAATGGGAAATTACAATATTTATAAATATAGACCTTGGGAAATTCTAGCATATTTACTCATTTTCAGTAAAAATGCATGAATTGCATGTTTAGGCTGTGTCACATATAGAAGATACTTAAATATAATAGAATCTATAATCATACTTGTTAAAAGAAATAAACCAAATGTTGCTTAATGATAGCTGTACTTGTAAATCTATATTAAGTAGGAAGATTAGTAATAATCAGAAAGTTCAAAACAGTATTCTTTGTGAATACTGTTTTTTAAGCCTTTATCTGGGTTTTAATATTTATTTATGTGCTTATGTGTCTTATGCATGTGTTTGTGCGTACAAATGTAGAAGGGGATTTGAAGACAACACGGGGGAGTCAATTTTCTGGTTCCAATAATCTGACTCTTTCACTACACTTGGAGGAAAGTGCATTTACCAACTGAGCTGTCTGTGGTTTTGCGGTCCTATTCCTGAAGTGAAGGAAAGAGTACATGCTAAGACAAAGAGTGGCAGTGAAGAAAACTCAAGGCCTACATACCCACAGCCACCATAGGAAAAATATGGTCCCGTACTGTATGCTCACTTTTTCTAACTCCCATTCAAGGCTGTAAAGATCAAATAAGGATCTGATTCCCACTAACGAGTCAAAGTTGATTTTATGACTAAACTTGCCAAATACAATAAAGGTTGCTCAGTTCAATTTGAATTTCAGAGGAATAATTTCATAAATACAATTAGGTTCTTAGTATTACATGTGACATGCTTTTAATATCCCTGCATACAAGCACACACACACACACACACACACACACACACACACATACACACACACAGTCATCATCATCATCATCATCATCATCATCATTTTTATCCACTGTCACTGGAAAAACAGCTTTCTTGAATTCTGTTGATATTTTACATTTTTAACTGCTGAACATTCAGTAGTGACTCCATTTTGCAATAGACATTTATTAACAATTAATTCAAGCACAAAGTTAGAAAAAAAATTAACAGTGACCAAGATGACCCTGCAACTGTTATTCTCGTAGTCACTGAAACAAAGTCATGCTCTATCGTGTGCTTTCTTGTTTTGAATTAATGCCAAAGAGACACTCAAAACCTTCATGTGAATCAAACCATACAAGGACTTTCTATAGCCTGCTTCCTGATACACCCACACAGGCCTGTATATTTTAATAAATAAAAAGAGCCTATGTTTAACATGGAATGAAAGGGAATCAATGTTCAGTTGATAAAATCTAAAATGATGCTAGTAGAGTTTCACTGAGAGTCTCACTTTGTATCAGTTATAAAACACTCAAGAAGATGTTCCTTGCCTAGATATAAATTGCATTATTGTTCATTTCTTTCTTTTAGGGTAGTCTCTTTAAGCATAGTTTAGGACTTAGAAAGGGGTAGGGAAAATATGAGGGAGGGAGAGATTGGGAGGGAATGAGGGAACAGGATACAACTGGGATACAAAGTTAATAAACTGTAACTAATATTAAAAAATAAAAGTTTAATTAAAAAAACATAGTTTCTCTGATGGAAGAGCAACGTAGTTCACCATTTAAAATACGAATTCCCCCAATACTGTAAGAGCTAGGAATTTACGTTTATTTTCTTGATATAAAAGCAATGTTCATGTTTCTCCAAAATATTTTGAAACTTAGAAATAAAAACATGAACATTATGTATGTGAAATTCAAGAAAAGTAATAAAATTAAACATTGTCTAAGGAGAAAATATCCTGTGTCCCCAATGATATTTTCCCTCAGCAGTATTGTTGCTATTTTGTGAGTGTACAGAATAAATACTAGTTCACACAAATATATTGATTTCTTAAGTCGTTTTTCTGTTTATATATGTACTGTTCTGGTAATCTTTCCAGTTTATTCCATTTCTGTGCACATTAGCATAAATAGGCCAAATTTAATAAGGCAAAATTGAGTAACAAAGGGCTAAGGTCAGTGCATTATATGGTGATTCTACTTATAATGATTTCATGAACCTCAATTCTGTTTTCCACTGTGGCTTTACTAATTTACATTCTCATTAACAGTGTGCAAGAGTTGCTTTTCCCTATATCCTCAGCAGGGCAGGTTATCTTATCTTCACATAATAGCCTACCTAGTAGGTATGGTTTTAGCACTTTATAGGTTTATTTTGCATTTTTCTGATAGTCAGTGATGTTTAGTATATTATTATATCTGTTTTTAAACTTTGAATTTTTATATTGTATATTTAAATTAGATAAAACTCTTATTTATTAATATTTCTTTTCTGATAATTCAATTGAATTATTTCATTTTCTTCTATTTTGTTATTTAAATTCTTTACATGTTCTATATATATATTATCTTCTAAACAGATAGTAGTTTGCCAATAATTTTTCCTTTTCTGGAACACCTTTATCCACTCTGAATCACCTATTTACATATGTGTATATGTATGTATGTATATGTTTATGTTTAGATAGTTTTATATATATATATATATGTATGTATGTATGTATTCTCCATTCCTTTACTTTTTAAAATATTTTTATTTTTTATATTATTAGAGTTTATTCACTTTGTATTTCAGCTGTAGCTTCCTCCTTTATTCCTTCTCAATCCCACTCTCTTTCCCTCATCTCCTCCCATGCCCCTCTCTAAGTCCAATGATAGGGGAGATCTTCCACCACTTCCATCTGACCCTAGCCAATCAGGTCTCATCAGGACTGGCTGCACTGGATTCCTCTGTGGCCTGGTAAGGCTTCCCCCCCCGACCCCCGTCAGGGGCAGGTGATCAAAGAGCCAGCCACTGAGTTCATGTCAGAGACAGTCCCTGTTCCCCTTACTAGGGTAACCACTTGGAGACTGAGCTGCCATGGGCTACATCTGTGCAAGGGTTCTAATAAATAGAATTATGAATATTGAGATTTAAGGCCAACATTATTTAATGAATGATCAAAGGGTTGTATTTGATAAAGTAAATATATAAGAATCAACAATCAAGCTATATAAGAGAAAAGCCTCAAGAAGCCAAAAGATGCCTTACATAAAAACAAACCAAGATATCAAAGGAAAAATAAAAGATTTCTTAGATGACCTTCTTTTTTTTCCCCTTAAAGCTTTTTATTCTGAGACATCATGAAAAAACCCTTACAGGCAGACATGGAGAAGACATGATAAGAGAATGAAATAACATAATTAGTAGCGCCAATGCCTGTTAGCTTAACAGTAAAGTTGAGTCTTGTGTGTTTGACATGATACAGGAGCTCAAATAATGGATTAGTTAGCATTCCTCTCCTTTTTTCTTGAGCTCTCCTTCAACAGAATCCACACCAACCTCCCCACAATATTTCTCCAGGTCAGCCATGTCCCCATGGGCCTCAGAGAACTCTTCCTCTTCCTTGTTCTCACCCACATACCAGTGCACAAAGGCATGTTTGGCATACATCAGACTAAACTTGTGATCCAAGCGAGCACAGGCATCAGCAAGGGCTGTGGTGTTGCCCAGTTTGTACAAAGTTCTCTGGACCTTGGCCAGGTCTTAGAAACCAGGCACCACAGTGGGAGGCTGGTAGTTAATACCAACCTTGAAGCCTAGTCCATAAACTGGATACTATGCTTGGTTTTGATGGTGGCAAAAGTAGCACTGACATCTGTGGGAACCACATCACCTCAGTACAGCAGGCGGCAGCCATGTATTTACCATGGGTCATATTTCACCATCTGGTTGTCTGGCTCAAAGCATGCATTGCAGATCTCTGCTACAGAAAGCAACTCATAGTAGGTTTTCTCAGCTGAGATGACAGGGACATATGTGGTCAGAGGGAAGAAGATGTGATGGTAGGGTACCAGGTTGGTTTGGAATTATGTCAGATCAACAACATTCATGGCCCCATCAAATCTGAGGAAAGTTGTAATAGAAGACACAATTTGGCTAATTAGGTGGTTAAGGTTATTGTAAGTTGGATGCTCAATGTCAAGTTTTCTATGACAGGTGTTATAGATGGCTTTATTGTCTACCTTGAAGGCACAATCAGAGTGCTCCTAGGGTGGTGTGGGTGGTGAGGATGGAATTGTAGGTCTCAACCACAGCAGTGAAAACCTGGGGAAGGGGGAAATGGAGAACCCCTGTTTGGACTTCTTTCCATCATCAACTGAAAGCCTCCATCAGCACAGGGATGAAGACAGAGCCAGTTACCCCACCAAAGCTGTGGAAAACCAAGAAACCTTGAAGACCCATACACTGGTCAGCCAGCTTACTAATTCTGTCCAAGACAAGGTCAAGGATCTCCTTGCCAATGGTGTAGTGGCCATATGCATAGTTGTTGATAAAATCCTGCTTGCCCTTGAACAGCTGCTCAGGATGGAAATGCTTGTCAGTGAGAACCTCATAAATAACTGTGGGCTCCAGGTCTATGGAACACTGCTGGGAACACGTGTTTGCCAGCGCCCATCTCACTGAAGAACGTGTTGAAAGAATCATCCCCAACCCCAATGGTCTTTACACTTGGCATCTGGCCAGCAGGCTGGATGTCATGTTCCAGACATTAGAGCTCCCAGCAGGCATTGTCAATCTCAACTCTATCATGGCCAAAGTGGATGGAGATGCACTCACGCATGGTAGCTATGAGTTAGGAGACAAGGGTAAGAGAAGCAGAAACCAGGTCCTGGTTACCATTCCAATAACTAAGGCTCAAGGTAAGTACTGCAATGAGGCCTTAGATGACCTTCTTAATAGAAATGTACAAATGAGTCAGTCCCAGAAGAACTTCTACGCCTGAAGATAAACAGAAAATATAGATATTGGCAAAAACTAAAAATATCTTAAACATGTAAGTTAACTACATAGGTCTTTGATACGTGTTTTATGAAATTAAGAGGAGAAAAAAGTAAGAAAAATATGTCAATAGTCAAACTTAATGCCAGGCTATTACAAAAAAACCTGCATATCAACAATGTAGAATTCTCAGAGGAAATCAAACACTCAAATATGAAACAAAAACACCTAGGCATGACATTTAAAAAGTAATGAATATCCGAGGAAAAAGCAAGATAGAATCTTGCTACCTTCCTATAATAGACCATTCAGCAGATATGCATGTACTGAAGGACCTCCCCGAGAGCTAACAGAATCTCTGCTGAGTCTGTGGCCACCAGACCACAGCAGAAACAAAGCCTCTGGGACCTGAACTCTACCCAGTGCTGAAATGTAGAAGTGAGTAAGTTAGAAAAACCAGCTGTCTACATAGAATTTCTGGAAAGATATATATATTTGGGAAAAATTGTGATAAATTTCACAAGGCAGGTGCATGATGCCAAAAAGCATCCCACATTCTCAAGAAATCATGACTTTACTTTTGTCTATACACAATAAAGTGCCACAAACTGACTAGATAACACTTACTGTGGAGGAAACCACAGCTGTGCTTCTAAAATGCATTGCTTTTAAAAACTCAAAGAAAAGATAAAAAACTATTTTTAATATTTTATCAGGAAAACATTTACAAAAAGAAGAAAGTAACTGAAAGGTAAATGATTATACTTGAGGTTAATAATAAAATGCTCAGCCAAATAAAAAATGTGGTGGGAAGCATCAATAGGAGTACCGATCAGATAGTAGACAGAAGACACAAAACCATAGAAATTTTTAAGTAATAAAAGTCATATGTCTACTCTCAGAGCAAAATAAAATAAAACCAGAAAACAGTAACAACACAGTAGAACACATAAACAGTTTACAATGTACTTTTTTAATCTTTTTAAAATTTTATTAATTATACTTTTTTCACTTTGTATCCCCCATAAGCTCCTCCCTCCTCCCCTCCCAATCCCATTCTCAGTTCCCCTTCTTCACGCTGCCCCTCCCCAAGTCCACTGATAGGGGAGGTTCTCCTCTCCTTCCTTCTGATCTTAGTCTATCAGATCACATCAGGAGTGGCTGCATTGTCATCTTCTGTGGCCTGGTAAGGCTGTGCCCCCCCTCAGGAGGAGGTGATCAAAGAACAGGCCAATCAGATTATGTCAGAGGCAGTCCCTCTTCCCATTACTATGTAACCCACTTGGACACTAAACTGCCATGGGCTACATCTGTGCAGGGGTTCTAAGTTATCTCCGTGCCGGGTACTTAGTTGGAGTATGAGTCTCTGGGAAGACCCCAAAAGGATCATTCTGAGTGAGCTGTCCCAGAAGAAGAAAGACACACATGGTATATACTCACTCATATAGATAGATGACATAGGATAAACCTACTAAAATCTGTACATCTAAATAAACTAATTAAGAGAGAGGACCCTGACTAAAATGCTCAATCCCCATCCCAAATGGAAAAGAGGATGGACATCAGAAGAAGAAGAAAACAGGAAACAACCTAGAAACCTGCCACAGAGGGCCTCTGAAAGGCTCTACCCTGCAGACTATCAAAGTAGATGCTGAGACTTATGGTCAACTGTTGGGTGGAAATAGTAAGATCTAGAGAGGACAGGAACACCACAAGGAGAGCAACAGAACCAGAAAAATTGAATACAATGTACTTATAAATAATATAATGAAATAGAAAAATTTCAGGATAAATTAAAGTATTTTTTTTTTACTGCTTTTTTTTTTAACTGTGTCCATCAGGTGCCAGGTGAAGACTGTGATACAGGTTATGCTAGGGTTCAAGCAGAGTAGAATAACATTATTAGTGTCAGGGAGTGCTTCTCTACCAAGGATGGGCCTCAAGTAGGACCAGTTCTTGGCCATTCCCTCAAACTCTGCTTCATCTTTGTCCCTGCACATAGTATAGACATGTCAAAGATTTTGTGGGTGGGTGGCTGTACTTATTTCTCCACTGGAAGTACTGCCTGGCTATAGGAGGTGGCCACTTCAGACTCCATATTCCCCACTTCTAGGAGTATCAGCTAGTGCGACTCCCATAGACTTCTTGGGACCTCCCTTATCCAGTGTCTCTGGCAGGTCTCGGAGATGCCCTTACCATCTCCGAGATAGAAAGATTTCTATACTTTCACCAGACCCCCTCTCCACAGCTTTCCCTACTCCTAATTCCTACCCCTGCTCCCCTTCCTATCTGCTCTACTTTTCAGTTCTCTCACTTTATCCACTTCCAATGCCTACTTTATTTTCTCTTCTGAGTGAGATTCAAGCATCTTCCTTTGGGTCTTCCCTGTTACTTAGTTTCTTTGGGTCTTATAGCGTGGTATCCTGTAATTTATGGCTAATATTTATTTATAAGTGAGTACATACAATGTATGTCTTTCTGAGTCTGGATTACCTCACTAAAAATATTTTCTAGTTACTTCCATTTTCTGCAAATTTTATGATGTCATTGTTTGTAAAAGATGAGTAATATTCCATTGCATGAATGTCCACACTTTCTTTATCCATTCTTTAGTTGAGGGACATTTAGGTTGTCTCCAGTTTCTGGCTATTACAAATACAGCTGCTATGAATATAGTTGAGCAAATGTTCTTGTTGAATGGAGGGGCATTTTTTTTGGTATATGCCCAGGAGTGGTATAGTTGGATCTTGAGGTAGAGGTATTCCAAATTTTCTGAGAAACCCCCCAGAATGATTTCCAAAGTGGTTGTACAAGTTTGCACTCCCAGCAGCAATGCAGGAGTATTCACCTTTCTTCACAACTTTGCCAGCTTTTGCTGTTCCTTGAATTTTTGATCCTGAAGAGTGGAAGATGGAATCTCGGATTTTTGTTGATTTGCATTTCAGTGATTACTAAGATTTTTTAACATTTCTGTAAGTATTCCTCATCTAATTTCTTGAGTTCTTTGTATATATTAGCCCTCCGTTGGATGGAAGATTTTTTTCATTCTGTCTCCTGCTTTTTTGTTCTATTGACAGTGTCCTTTGCCTTACAGAAGCTTTTCAGTTTTATGAGATCCGGTTTATCAAGTGTTGATCTTAGTGCCTGAGCTGTTGGTGTTCTGTTCAGGATGTTGTCTCCTGCGCCAATGAGTTCAAGGCTCTTCCCCACTTTCTCTTCTAGTAGACTTACTGTGCCTCGATTTATGTTAAGTTATTTGATCCACTTGGATTTGAGTTTTCTGTAGGGTGATGAGTATGAATCTATTTGCATTTTTCTACATGGAGACATGCACATGCAGTTAGATCAGCAACATTTTTGAAGATGATTTCTTTTTCCATTATACGGTTTTGGCTTCTTTGCCAAGAAACAGGTGCCCGGAATGTGTGTGGGTTAATTTCTGGGTCTTCAACTCAATTCCATTAATCAACGTGTCTGTTTCTATTTCTGTACCATGCAGTTTTTATTACTTTTGTGGTATAGTAGAACGTGAAATCTGGAATGATGAAATCTCCAGAAGTTCTTTTATTGTACTGGATTGTTCTAGCTATTCTGCATTTTTTTGTTTTTTCCTACAAGGTTAAGAAATTTCCTTTGAGGGTCTATAAATAATTGTGTAGATATTTAGATGGGATTGGATTGAATTTCTTGATTGCTTTTGGCAAGATGATTTTTACAATGTGAATTCCACCAATCCATGGGAATGAGAGATATTTCCAGCTTCTGATAACTTCTTCGACTTCTTTCTCTATTTCCTTAAAGTTCTTGTCATAGAGTTCTTTCACTTGATTGACTACAGTTATACCAAGATAATTTACATCATTTGTGACTATTGTCTACAGAAGCTTTCACCCAAACTCAAAAAAATATACCTTCTTTTCAGCACCTCATGGAACCTTCTCCAAAAGAAACCATATAGTTTGTCACAAACAAGCCTCAACAGATACAAGAAGACTGAAATAATCCCCTGTATTTTATCTGACCACCATGGACTAAAGCTGGACCTCAACAACAATGGAAATAGCAAAAAGCCTACACACACATGGAAACTGAACAATGTGATAGTCAATGACATCTGGGTTAAGGAAGAAATAAAGAAAGAAATTTTAAAACTTCCTAGAATTCAATAAAAATGAAGGTACAACGTACCCAAATTTATGGGTCACATTGAAAGCAATGCTCAGAGAAAAACTCATAGCATTAAGTGCCTTCAAGATGAAATTTGTAACATCTCATACAAGCAACTTAATGGCCGAACTGAAAGAAAAAAGAAGAAGAAGAAGAGGAAGAAGAAGAGGAAGAAGAAGAAGAAGAAGAAGAAGAAGAAGAAGAAGAAGAAGAAGAAATTAAAAGGGTGGCATAACTACAGACACTGAGGAAATCCAAACAATCATTGTTACTACAAAACCCTATATGCCGCAAAATTTGAAAAATCTAAAAGAAATGGGCAATTTTGGTGAAAGAGTCCATCTACCAAAATTAAGTCAAGATCAGGTAGAAAAATTGAATAGTCCTATATCCCCTAAGGAAATAGAAGGAGTCATCAACAGTCTCCCATCCAGTAAAAACCCTGGACCAGTTGGTCTCAGTACAGAATTCTACCAGACCTTCAAAGAAGTGCTAACTCCAAATCTCTTCAAAGTATTCCACAAAATAGAAACAGAGGAGCTTTACCAAACTCATTCTATGAAGCCACAGTCACCTTGATACCTAAATCACAAAAAGACCCAACAAAAAAAGGGAACTTCAGACCTATCTCTCTTATGAACTTTGATTCAAAAATACTCAATAAAAACTAGCAAACTGATTCTAAGAACACATAAATGATATCACTCACCATGACAAACCACCAGGCATGCAGGGGTGGTTCAGTATACAGAAATCCATCAATGTGATCCAACACATAAACAAACTGAAGGAGAAAAACCACGTGATCATCTCTTTAGATACCGAAAAAGCATTTGACAAAATCCAACACCCATTCATGTTTAAGGTCTTAGAGAGATCAGGGATACAAGGCACATACCTAAACATAGTAAAAACAATATACAGCAAGCCTATAGCCAACATCAAATTCAATGGAGAGAAATTTAAATCACTCCCACTGAAATCAGGGACAAGACAAGGCTGCCCACTCTCTCCGTATATCTTCAACATCGTACTTGAAGTCCTAGCTAGAGCAGTAAGTAAAGGAGATCAAGTAAAGGAGATCAAGGGGATACAAATTGGAAAGGAAAAGGTCAAAGTTTCATCTTTCCCAGATGATATGATAGTATGCATGAATGACCCCAAAAATTCAACCAGAGAACTCCTTCAGCTGAAAAACACCTTCAGCAAAGTTGCTGGATACAAAATTAACTCAAAAAAAAATAAATAAGAAGCCCTTCTGTATACCAAAGACAAAAGGTCTAAGAAAGAAATCAGGGAAACAACACCTTTCATATTAGCCACTAATAACATAAAGTACCTTGTGGTAACTCTAACCAAGCAAGTGAAAGACCTGTTTGAGAAAAACTTCAAGTCTCTGAAGAAAGAAATTGAAGAAGAAATCAGAAGATGGAAAGATCTCTCGTGCTCATGGATCAGTAGGATTAACATAGTGAAAATGGCCATTCTGCCTAAAGCAATCTGCAGATTCAATGCAATTCCAATCAAAATACCAACACAATTCTTTACAGACCTGGAAAGAAAAATTATCAACTTATATGGGGAAACAAAAACTTAGAATTTCCAAAACAATCCCATATAACAACAGTTCATCTGGAGGTATCTCCATCCCTGATCTCAAGCTGTATTACATAGCAAGAGTACAGGCTTAAGTAAGACATTTTAATTCTTTGAATTTCCTCAGTGTTGCAATGCCCCCCTTTTTATATCTGAATTTGTTAATTTGCACATTGTCTCTACCTTTTAGTTAGTTTTTCTATCTTCTTGATTTTTTCAAAGAATCTGTTTTTGGTTTTGTTGATTCTTTGTATTGTTATCTTTGTATTTTATGTAGTCTATTCCTCTTAGCTGTGTTTGTATGTTTTTTTTTGTAAAGATTTCATGTGTGCTGTTTAATTGCTAGTATGAAATCTGTAGAGAAGTTGTAGAACTTCATTGTGAAGAAAATTAGTGCTTTGAACATTCTTTTTAGCACTGCTTGCATTGTGTCCCATAATTTCGGATATGTTGTGTCTTTATTTTCATTGAATTTTAGTAAGTTTTCAATTTCTTTATTCCTTCTCTGACCCAGTGGTCATTGAATAGAGAGTTGTTCAGTTTCCATGAGTTTTTAGGTTAACTGTTCTTTCTGTTTGTAGAAGTCCAGCTTTAAACCAAGGTACTCTGATAAAATACAAGGAGCTATTTCAATTTCTTGTGTTTGCTGAGACTTGCTTTGTAACCAGCTATATGTTCAGTTTTGGAGAAGATTCCATGAGGTGCTGAAAAGAAAGTGTATTCTTTGTGTTTGGGTAAAAACTTCTGTAGATATCTGTTAGGTCCATTTAATTTAGTAATGCTTCTTTTAAAAATGTAGGTGTCCTTTTATTAGGGGCATAGATATTCTGAAATGAAACTGGTGTGTTTTTTAATGAGTATGACATGTCCTTCCCCATCTTTTTTTATTAATTTTGATTGAAATTCTATTTTATTAGATATTAGAATGGCTACTGCAGCTTGCTTCTTAGGTCCATTTTATTGGAAACCTTCTTTTATCCTTTTACTCTGAGGTAAAGTCTACCTTTGATGCTGAGATATGTTTCTTGTATGCAGCAGAAAAATAGATCCTGTTTTCTCTTCCATTTCTTTAGTCTGTGTCTTTTTGTTGGACAGTTGAGTTCATTGATGTTGAGAGATATTAATGACCAATGATTGTTAGTTCCATTATTTTGATGTTGGTGGTGGTTATATGTGTGTGTGTGTGTGTGTGTGTGTGTTTCTCTTCTTTTGGTTTTGCTGCAGAAGAGTTATTTATTTCTTGTGTTTCATGTGTATAGTTAACTTCCTGGGGTTGGTGGTTTCCTTCTGGTATCTCTAGTTCCTTTTCTCTTTTCTCCCATTTACCCACAAGATTTTCTATGGAATTAGAACCCCTGCTCCAATGTAGCCCATCGTAGCTCAGTATCCAAGTGGGTCCCCTAGTAAGGAGAAAAGGGACTATTTCTGACATGAATTAATAGCTGGCTCTTTGACCTCCCCCCTTATTAAGCCTTACTAGGCTTTACTAGGCCACAGAGGTGAACATTGCAGCCAATCTTGATGAAATCTGATAAGGAGGATCAGATGAAAGGGGAGGAGACCTCCCTTATCTGTGGACTTAGAAAGGAGCTGGGAGGAGATGAGGGAAGGAGGGTGGGATTGGGAGGGAATGAGGGATACAAAGCTGGGATACAAAGCTAATAAACTGTAACTAATATTTAAAAAATAAAGTAATATAAACTCCCCCCAAAAAAGAGAACTTGCACTTTGTATAATCATCCTCATCAAGAGTATAACAAGAGACTGTTCATACAGCTCCAGGAGATCTGACACCCTCTTTTGGACTCCATGAGTTATGTTTTCAAAGTTGCCCATCCTCACACAAACAGACATACTCATAACTCAGAAAGAAATATTTTCAAAAGACATGTACACCCTTTTAAATAAAATCTTTTAAATACCCTTTTAAATAAAATAAAATAAAATCACATGGTAACTAATGTTATCCCCAGGTTTCAAGGATAGATTAATAATTATATATCTGAATATAGATATCTGAATATATATGACTATTTATATGTACATATAAATATATATATGAAAACTCAGTGATGTTACATTTCAATGGGATCTGAACTGAGAAAGCAAACATTACTAACAGATTGAAAGGACCTTCTTCCCATTCATGTTCACCACTGACTACTTTGCTGTAAGTTTATCACTTTTTTATATTTTACAAATCAAAACTTAAAAAAAAGTTAAAAAAAAAAAACAGAAAAGATCATCCTGAGTGAGCTAACCCAGACTCAGAAAGATACTCATGGTATGCACTCACTTATAAGTGTATTCTAGCCATATAATACAGTGTAAGCATACTAGAAGGCAAAGACCCAAAGAAGAAAAATAACATATAGTACCCAAAGGAGGATGCATAAATCTCACTTGGAAGGAAGATAGAGTAGACAGAGGTAGTGGTTGAAGAAAGGAAACAAAGCAGGAGAGGAGGCATAGAAAGTTAAGAAGGTGGAGATCAAACCTGGGAAGAGGACAGAAGGCCTATAAAGAAAAGAAAATCTGAGGGTGGAGATATCTCTATTGTTAGTTGGAGACCTAAGTCACGGTAGAGTTCTGGGAGGATATGAGGGGTACTAAAGCAGAAATTCCTAGTAGCCGAGGCCATAGAGACTAAAGGGGCTACCCTATGAACAGACTAGTCTCCTAGTAGAGGGAGGGGAATACAAACCCACCCACAAAAACTTTGACCAAAAATTTACCTCAAATTTACAAGGTATGCAGGGATAAAGATAGAACAGATAGAGTAGAGATTGATTTAATAACCAAACAATGCCTGGCCTAAAAAAAGACCCACCCTATGAGAGAGTGCCAGCCCCTGACACTATAGACAATACTCTGCTAAGCTTGCAGACAGGAGACTATCAGAGTTGTCCTCTGAGAGACTCTACCCAGCAGCTCAAATCAGATTCTGTATTTCTTTAAGAGATTAATTTGTTTGCTCATTAAAGGACTCTGTCATATACATAAGAATATATTAAGTGTTTCTCTGCCATTCGATGTTCCTCTTTCGAGAATTCTCTGTTTAGCTCTGTTCCCCATTTTTTAAGTGGATTACTTGGTTTGTTTCTTTTCTGCTTCTTTAGTTCTTTATATATACTGGATATTAGCCCTCTGTCAGATAAAGGGTTGGTGAAGATTCTTTCCCAATCTGTAGGCTGTCTATTTGTTTTGATGACAGTGTCTTTTGCTTTACAGAAGCTTTTCAGTTTCATGAGGTCCCATTTATTGATTGTTGCTCTTAGAGCCTGTGCTGTTGGTGTTCTGTTCAGGAAGTTGTCTCCTGTGCCAATGAGTTCTAGGCATCGAATGGCAGAAAAACACTTAAAGAAATGCTCAACCTCATTAGCCATTAGGGAAATGCAAATCAAAACGACCCTGAGATTTCACCTTACACCCATCAGAATGGCCAAGATGAAAAACTCAAGGGACAACACATGCTGGAGAGGTTGTGGAGAAAAGGGAACCCTCCTCCATTGCTGGTGGGAATGTAAACTGGTTCAACCACTTTGGAAGTCAATCTGCCGCTTTCTCAGACAACTAGGAGTAGTGCTACTTCAAGACCCAGCTATACCACTCCTAGGTATATACCCAAAATTTGCTCAAGTACACAACAAGGACATTTGTTCAACCATGTTCATAGCAGCTTTATTTGTAATAGCCAGAACTTGGAAACAACCCAGATGTCCATCAACGGAGGAATGGATACAGAAATTGTGGTATTTTTACACAATGGAATACTACTCAGCAATCAAAAAGGAGGAAATCATGAAATTTGCAGGCAAGTGGTGGGATCTAGAAAAGATCATTCTGAGTGAAGTATCCCAGAAGGAGAAAGACAAACTTGGTATATACTCGCTTATATAGACCTACAAGATATGATAAACATAATGAAATCTACACACCTAAAGAAGATAATCAAGAAAGTGGACACAGGCAAAGGTGACTAATCCTCATTTAGAAAGACAAATGGGATGTGCATTGAACTTATGACAGGAGTCTACCACAAAAGGCATCTGAAAGACTCTACCTAGCAGTGTTTCAAAGCAGACACTAAGACTCATAACCAAACCCTTGGCAGAGTGCAGGGAATCATATGAAAGAAGGGAAGTTAGTATGATATGGAAAGGATAGGAGCTCTACAAGGACCAAACATATCTGGGCACAGGGTCTTTTCTGAGACTGACACTCAACCAAGGACCATCTATGGATATAACCTAGAACTTCTGCTCGGATGTGGCCCGTGGTAGCTCAGTAACCAAGTAGTTTTCCAAAGTAAGGGGAATATGGACTATTTCTAACAGGATCTCAAGGGCAGGCTGTTTGACACCCCCCCCCCGCCCCTCCGGGGAGGAGCAGTCTGTTAGGCCACAGAAGAGGACTTTGCAGCCAACCCTGAAGATACCTGATAAAACAGGGTCAGATGAAAGGGGAGGAGGTCCTCCCCTATCAGTGGACTTGGAAAGGGGCAGGGAGGAGACCAGGGAGGGAGGGTGGGGTTGGGGAGGGAATGAGGGAGCGGGATACAGCTGAGACACAGAGTTAACAAAATGTAACTAAAAAGAAAAAAATAATAAAAAAATAAAAAAAGTATTAAAATATACTGTATGGGATAATTTTTCACTTGTGTGAGATACAATTATTCTTCAAGATTTCTCTGTGGATTTCTTTGTATCTTATAATTCTTTTACTTGTAATTTATTAACTTCATTATAAGGTTACTTTTTTGGTGTTTAGAACAGATGGGATACAAAGGGAATAAACTGTAATTAATAAAAATAAAATGTTATAATAATAAAAAATGTTACAAAAAATATATTAAGAACACTTTCTTGTGTTTCAGTTGTGTTAGTGTATCCAAGACTTGCTGTAGTAGGATAGTTAGTTTCTGGTGGTGTCATATTTCTTGGGATCTTTTTTTTAATTTTTTAATTAATTACTGTTTATTCACTTTGTATACCAGCTGTAGTTCCCTCCCTCATTCCTGCCCACTCCCACCCTCTCTTCCTCATCTCCTCCCAATGACCCTCTTCAAGTCCACTGAAAGGGGATGTCTTCCTCCCCTTCCTTCTGACCCTAGCTTATCAGGTCTCATCAGAACTGGCTGCATTGTCTTCCTCTATGGACTGGTAAAGCTTCTCACCCCTCAACAGGAGGTGATCAAAGAGCCAGCCACTGAGTTCATGTCAGAGACATTCCCTGTTCCCCTTACTAGGGTATTCCACTTGGAGACTGAGCTGCCATGAACTATATCTGTGCAAGGATTCTAGGTTATTTCCATGCATGGTCCTGGATTGGAATATCAGTCTCAGAAAAGACCCCTGGAGGACATAATTGTTTTCTTTCACTGGCCTTTAATCATCTGGTTGTTCTTATTTGCTGGGTTCTTCTGGTACCTGTTGGACTCCTTGTGAAGGTGAGTAGGGTCATGGGCTACAGTCTGGATAATCCTGGAGTCTGACAGCCCTCCTTGGGAGGATGTGGGGGACTTTAATTTTAAAATAAAAATTTTAAAGAAATTTTATTTCTTTTAAAATAAAGAACTATTATAATATAAATGCAGTCATTAGACAACTACAATGCAAGATCAATAGTCTAAAAATAGAAAAGAACTTAAAATGTTAGAAGATTAAATTTTACAAGATAGAGAATAATTTTACATTATGAACAACTGGCATTTAATCCAGATATACAAGACAAGTTAAATATTTGAAAAGCTATTAATGAGGAAGGATGATTCATTGCTAATGGAAATGCAAAATTGTATTATCACTGGAATAAATTTTGGTGGCTTTTCAAACAAATAAATGTATTATTACCATAAAATCAGCAATCATGTCCAAATAAATTTGATCCTTATATCTACAAAAAAACCTGCACAAATCGATATGAATAGCAGTTATAATCTTTTTCAGCAGCGAAGTGGGCATAGACCTTATTATATACAGACATGGATTAGTGTTCTGTGACAAAGAGAAATAAATCATGTAAAGACATGGAGGAAACTGAAATGCAAATTATTAAGTATATAAGTCAATTTCTAGAAGTTACATACTGTATGATCCTAACCAAATGATGTTCTAACAAAAATGTCAAACTAAAGCCTTATAAAATGATTGACGGTTGTTAACATTTAAGAGGGAGAAGAGGAAATCATGGAAAATATGACTTGTGTAACAGTGAATCTGTGGTATATGATACTACAATGTAGAATATACATAATTCTAAATTTACTGAACCCCATAAAAATGTATAACATCAAGGGAGAACCCTGATATAAGTGACACAGTGTGAGTGATAATGTGTGACTCCCTGATTATGATAAATACATCACTATAGAAGTAGACAGATTATGAAAATCACAATGTGAGCTTTGGGGCTGGAAGCCCATAAGAAGTCTCTATATTTTGGGCTGACGTTTTCTGTAAGTACGAAATGACTATTAAACACAGGGTCTATTTAAAAATGATGATGGCGGTGAATGCAACTAGGACCAAAATGCAAATGTGAATTAAGACAAGATTTTTCACTCTGCATAAGGATATGATGAAAACTAAATTGGCTGATAGGTGTTTGTTTCCCCATATTAATTAGTCATACTCTAAATGATTACTTCTTTGGGATGGTATCAAAACTTCAGATGCTCAGTGCTTAAATAGACTAGACAACATCAAAAAAATCACTTTGAAGCCTGTCTGGATGATGTCAGAATTATTTTTTAACTCGGTTTCAATTTTTTTATGATAATTAATCTCAGCACTATTTGAGTGTCTTTAACATTCACGTTGTATATTAGATATGATAAGAAATTTCTGATCCTTCAGATGTTTGACAGCTACCTAGTTTTATATAATTCTACTTTCATAAATACATTGGTATGTAATCACAGCCTTTTTAACTTAAATGATATTTTCTTTGAAGATTTTACCTATATATATATATATAATTATAAAGTATGACAAATTATATTATAAATCAATAGACCCAGTTACGATTAAATATAGCCAACGGAAATGATCATAAAAGTCAGCTAAAAAGACTAGTAGTGATTATGAAAGAAGAATAAAGGGGGGCATATTCCCAAAGGTTGGCAAAGACAAAAGGGTGACATTAAAGAAATTGTCATAAAAGAGAGAGATGAGATTTACAGAGAGGAATTCATCAAAAGTGGGAGAATAGAGGCATGAAAGATAAGTGCAGCTCAGATGACTGGAGCATATCCACAACCACTGAGAATGGAGAAGGATGAGAGCAAGTACGCCCTGTTTGGGTATGAATTAACATTAAAATTGAGCCACTCAGCCTCAAAGGACAGAATTTTAAGGCAGATAAAGGAGAGGGAAACTTCAGGGTGATTGACATCAGAAACCCGAGAACAAGATGCACAGGTAATGTGTTCCATTAACATAGAGAAGCCACCCAAAACATAAAATGGAAAAGCAACCCACAAGCTGACAGCAAAGAACTGCACTGGAGTGCGCTAGAAGAGACTCCTTACTCTGAATGTGCTTAGCAATAACACGGAGATGAGTGTCTGAACTAATCTCTCTATATTCCACATTCCCCCTCCCCATCCACCTTTTCAGAACAATCATTTACTGTCCTATATTAACCTACCCTTCTACCTTTTGAATTATCACTGGGTATTTAGCAAATGCATGCAAATATAACATTATTTTTTCTTCAAACTCGAGTCAAATGACACTGTTGAACCTTCAAGGGGGTTTGCAGAAGAGATGGAAGAGAGTGACTGCAGTTCTGCAAGCAACTTTAGTATCAGCAGTGAATGTGAGTGCCCATCAAAGGTTAGGAAAAGGGAAAAGTCACTACTCTCTTTCTTTTATGGGCTTTTAAGTATTCAAATCAAAAACACAAAATGAGTGTTCAAAAAGAATGCAAATGTACAAAGTAAACTTTGCTCTTTTTTTTTCTTTTTATTTTGAGCCAATTCAATGTAAAATGAATGTCATCTTCTATTTCTAAGTATTTTTCTAAGTTATATAGCATAGAAAATCCAGCCAACAACTGAATCTTCAGAAATTGTTAGAATGTAAAATAACATTAACACGTAAAAGTACATAATGATCCTTATTGAAACTGTATAGAGACTGCCAAAACAATATAGGCTATTGCTGTTGATTTCTATTTTCTCTAAGAGGGTGAAAATAAGGCCCTATTGCCGAAGACATACTTAGGACATTGTACCCCAGGGTGAGACCTGTTAGCATTCTTCCTGTGGTATAGCATCTATGGCAGCAGAAAGCACTATGCAAACAGCCAAGAGAGGGAAGCAATTCATAGTCCTGTTTAGCTGCATCTGTAATATATAAAAAACGACAAGCATTGTTAAGGCATCTGTAAAGATGGAATAAGTAGCACTCAGGGGGAACCAATAGCTGTCTAATTGGACTCAAGGCCCACTCAAGGTAAGGAAATTATGTTCAGTGTTAGAAACACAATTAAATTCCTAGGGATGATAAGGTCATGGACCTTAGAAAAGAACCCTTACTGCCATTTTGCTAGACTAGTATAATCTCTGCCTACATTCTAAATTGTATCATACACCAACACATATGTATAGCTTCCACCCCTCATCAAAGAAGTTTCTCTTTATAGCAATGGAGAGCATCTGGACACAGCGCAGAGATCAACTCACCGTGGGGAGCATAGCTTCAATGTATATCCACATCATACTCCCTGCATCTATGGCTCAGGAACCATCACTGAAGAAAAGGAAGAACGATTGTAAGGCCCAGAATACAAAAGAGCCTGCTGTGAAAGTGTCTGTCTTTAAAAAGTGGCTAATAAAGCAACACCAAAACATTAGCAATAACAATAGCTATGATAATGCGATATAAGGAAAAGTTTTTCACACAGTCCCACCCCTAGACAAAGAATCATAGGCAATTAATAACTGTTGGGAGAGGGAAAATTTGCCTGTCCCTGGGATGAACACTCTTATTGGTTATCCAAGACAAAGTTATCTTATTGGTTATCAAAGACAAAGAAACCACACATATGCGCACACACACACACACACACACACACACACACACACACACACACA
>NW_026585689.1:7456074-7479933 GCF_907164565.1 Psammomys obesus | reverse complement strand
CACACACACACACACACACACACACACACACACACACACACACATAACCTCTCAGTATGTTATATTTCTGTATTTTGATGTGCTGTGTGCTTGTGTGTGTGTGTGTGTGTGACAGTAACAATCAAAGAAAAGAAAGCTATTAATTGAAATGTGAGGAAGCAGGAAGGGGGGGTGGAAAGTTTGATGTATTACTGTTTTAACTTAAAATATTCTTTTATAACTATAATCCAATTAAATTATTTTCACTTTCCATTTTCTTCTTTCAAACTCTTCGGTGTAACCTCTTCCCCTCTATGTAACTTAACTACATTTACATAACTACATTATTTTTAATTTAAAGACAAAGGAAAATACTGATTTTCTAGTATACCTCATGAGAAAGAAAGATCTCATTTATCATGATATAGACAAGTAAATAAAAAGGAATGCATAATTAAAGTGAGGATTGAACATGCAGTATTTTCAATAGGTTTGGCTAATTTTTCATTTTCTTTTCATTTTACATAAATGTCAAATTTGCCATCAATTTTATGAATCATTGGTCAATGTTGCTGAAATAAATCAATAACATAAAAATAAATACTCAAATAATACATAACAAAAATAAAAGAAGGTTATTATATTCATTTATGAACTGTGAAAATAACAGTGTGATATTTAATATTGACTGTCAACTCATTTAGAGAAAGTTTTGGCTGGGAGATTAGTGAAACTCACTGATCTATTTCCACAGTGATTAGATCATAAGAGAATTTATTAAACCAGTCTTTCAGTTCACTGGATTAAAACATGAATGGACTACTGGGCACTCAGAGACTGGTGAGGGTGGGGTCTCTATGTTGAAAAGAACCATGGTTCCATTGATAATTGTTGCTTCTTAACCCTAGCCCCTTCTTGCTTTTTTGAATGCTTCTTGGTTGTCATGTAGTGAACATCTCTGTACTACACCCTCCACATTACTGTCTCTCACTCTACACCATGAAGCTAGCTTATCATGAACCAAAACAAATCTTCCTTCCTTGAAGCTCTTTCAGGTAATCGTCTGCATCTGACAAATTAAAAGTCTAGCTAGCTCTGCTATCATTGCTTTGTTTGCTTAGATATAAAGAAACAACTTGAAGGATGAGACAGATTACGTTAAGTCAGTGGTTCTTAACCTGTGGATCATGACCACTTTGCAGGCACATATCAGATATCTTGCACATCATATATTTACATCACAATTCAAAACAGTTGAAAATTATATTTATGAAGAAGCAACAAAATAATTTTATGGCTGGAGTCATTATAACATGAGAGACTTATTAAAATATCACAATGTTATTTTCACAGTTCATAAATGAATGTAGTAATTATCTTTCTTTTTGTTATATATTAATATTTGTTTATTAATATAGTTATTGATTTTTTAGCATTATTGACCAATGATTCATAAAATTGATGGCAAATTTGACATTTATGTAAAATGAAAAGAAATTGAAACATTAACCAAAATAATTTTTTAATTTTAATTTATTATATTAATTACAGTTTCCTCACTTTGTATCCAAGCTGTAATCCCCGCCTTCATTCCCTCCCAATCCCACCCTCTCTCCCTCATCTCCCCCCCCCATGTCCGTCTCCAAGTCCACTGAGAGTTGAGGTTCTTCTCCCCTTCCATCTGACTTTAGGCTATCAGGTCTCATCAGAAGTGGCTGCATTGTTCTCCTCTGTGACCTGGCAAATCTGCTCCCCACCTCAGGGGGAGGTGATCAAAGAACCAGCCACTGAGTTCATGTCAGAGACAGTCCCTGTTCCCCTTACTAGGGACACCACTCGGAGACTGCTCGGAGACTGAGCTGCCATGGGCTACATCTGAGCAGGGGTTCTAGGTTATCATCACA
The DNA here is from genome assembly GCF_907164565.1 of Psammomys obesus. Lineage (NCBI taxonomy): Eukaryota > Metazoa > Chordata > Mammalia > Rodentia > Muridae > Psammomys > Psammomys obesus. Next base: position 7,478,050 of record NW_026585689.1, on the reverse strand, counting down.
TCATGGTCCTTGTTTAGGGTATCAGTCTCAGAAAAGACTCACAGATTTTTTGTTTCTGCTGCTCTCCTTGTGGAGCTCCTGTACCCTCCATGTCTTACTATCTCCCCCTTCTTTCACAAGATTCCCTGCACTCTGCCCAAAGTTTGGTTATGAGTCTCAGCATCTGCTTTCATGTACTGCTGGGTAAAGTCTTTCAGAGGTCCTCTGTGATGGATATTAGACATATTATATAGGATAAACATACTAAAATCTGTACACTTAAAGAAGCTAAACAAGAAAAGAACTGGGTAAGACGACCAATCCTCACTCAGAAAGAAAAATGGAATAGACTTTGAAAGAAGGAGAAAACAGGAAACTGGACAGGAGCCAAATAATTTTATAAGGTTGGGGTCATCACAACATGAGAGACTGAATTAAAGGATTGCATCATTAGCAAAGTTTATTGCCATTGCCCTAGGTCATTCTTATACTAGAAATGAAGGACTGATATATTTTCAAGTGATAAGTAATTAATGTTGTATGTAGAGAGAAACACATTCTGAATTAAGCAATGAGGCTGTCTTCTTGGTGGCTTCCACAAATCATGGTTTATAAAATATTGCAAAGATAAACAGGGTGCAAATGGATTCTATTTACTGTGTCTCAATAAATGCTTAGAAATAAAGCCAGGAAAACTGTCAGGCTCTATTAGCAGTTTCACTAATACAAACACTGAAAACCTATTCCAGATGTGAATATGGTTTGAATATTTTTACATTCACCTACTCGAATTGCTAAAATATTTTTGAGGATTACATTGTTCATCATCCTAAGCTGTCCCATATTTATCATTACAGCTTTTATGATTACTAATTTTTAAATATATTTTAAAATTAAAATGTAATATGTAGTCATTGTGATATACGGTCTATATATCAGGACATAAATGTATGTGTGTATATACTTGAATATAACTTTGACTCATTTAGCTAAACATTACTTTATGAGTCATTTTGAAATTTACTACTATCACGTTCTCTAGACTCAAACGTTAAAGATTTTCTTGTGGAATCATAAGCAAATCAAAAGAAAATCCTTCAAGAATTAAAAATATATATAATAATTTCATTAAACTGCTTCCTGTTAAATTATAAAATTATTTCTTCAAGTCATGAGAATCATTTATTTATTTTATCTCACTTTTAAATTCTGAAGATTTTCATGCCAGTTACAAAGAAAGGCATGTTATCTGTGATTGCTTGGGGGTGAAGTAGCAGAAAATAGAAACATCAATGGCTTTCCTTCTTTAAAACAAAACCAAAACTAAAAACAACAACAACGAAAAAACATGTCTTGTTTTTCTAATGTTTGTAATTGGTAAAACATTGTGACTTTTCATACTAGTAGATAAATGCAAAGATTGGGTATGTGTTATAAAAGAATTCATCAAAGCCTGCAATACCCTCTGATAACGGGGTCTATATGAATTAAAGTATTAAAATATATGTTATTCTTACATATAAATTACAAAAAAGGTAAATTATTATGAATAAAATAAGAGATATACCAGTAGAATTAATAGCATAGTGTTAGGGGTCATAATACTGATGGGACCTAGCTAAGCAAACATTTCTTAACTCTATGGGCCAGGATGGAAGAAGAGACCTGTAATTTGCTATTTTTTTTTCTATTTTGGTGGCTATCAAACAAAATTAACTGGCATTCATTTCTTAATGAATAATTTTCGGGATTTCTTCTAACATGCAATGTCTTTGTACGTTAGGTCTTCATCTGTTTAAGGAAAAGGTAAGGGCAATCAAATAGTACTCTCAATGCCTGTGAATGACTTTAGGCATAGCCCTGGACTTGGTATTCACCAGAGAAACATGAAGAACTGAGAACCCCAACCCGATGATGAAAAGTACCAGTAGAAGCCTCAAGGCCACAACTGAAACCAGATGACACTCTTCCCAGGCATGCTCTCTGGGTGCCAACATTCCTGTAATTGTTATTAACTTGTGATGCCACAATAAGGAACAGTTCACCGAGTTTGCTTTTCCTCATTTATGATTTTTTTTCCTCTTGCAGAAACTATTCCTTTTCATCTGACTTGTTGTTCTTAGAAAACTGCTTCTAGATTTCTGATATTCATTGATCTCATTCGGGGAAATGTGAAACGTTTAAGCTAGAGGCACAATTGTCATTGATCAGCAAGAAATGAAGACTTGGTAATTCTAGCTGAAATTCATTGCTCTGAGGGTAAGATATATTATCTCCTCTTACCTGTAAGAAAATAGAGACGAAAATGTTCAAGTTGTTGCCTGAAGCAGTATGGCTTAGTAGAACCTGGGTGAGACATAGGAACACTGGGAAGAGTTTTTGAATATTTTCAACAGGAATTAACCAAAGCAATACATTTTCTAGTAACTGTGAATAGAGCTTATGACCTAGAGTTCCTAATTTATATCAAACTAGCATGATAAGGAATTTAACACACAGAGTAAACCAAATTCAGGAGTTCATGCTTCTTTTGTTCTTTTCAGATCTGTGAAGCCTCAGCCCTAAGCATGTTCTTAAAATGTTATTATGCCAGCTGGAAATGGGCAAAGCTTTGAGTCTAAGTCAGAGCCTCCAGACCTTAGTTTCTTTGTCTATTCCACAATGTCATCTTTTCCTTTTATATCCAAACAATGCAATTTCAGTCATCCAGCAGGTGGAGTTAGGTCACCTAATATTCCTAAGTTGCAAAGAGACTGCTGACAAGGTACTGACCAAGCAGAGCAGCCTGGGCCCATACAATATCCCAAGAATATGTTTCCTTTTTTTTTTTCTGATGCTGACTGAAATATTGCGATTTCTTTTTGTATTATTAGCAGTATAGGAGTTTTTATGCTCTCTAAGTTTACTTTAATATGTCTCATCCGTTTGAGTAAAGAACAAAAATATGTGGAGAGATTTCTTTACTTTACTAAATTTGATTCTATCTGATGTGCCTGTTCAGAAAATAATGTCAATGTATATGTAGGGAAAAACGATTATAAATGTATTTATGATAGCTCAAGACACAAAAGCAAGTCCAAGTCGTTCTGTATGTCTCTCTCTGTCCCCTCTGTATGTGTGTGTTTGTGTGTGTGTGTACTCACACACGTGACTGTGGAGGCTAATGACCAATGTCAGAACTTCCTCTATTGTACTCTATTTTATTTTTATTCTGATACAGAATCATTTGTGGAACAAGGAAATGGCTAATTCAATTAGACTGGTTGATTCACCGGGGAGGAAGGCACCTCTTATTCCTCCTTTTATAGCACGGGGATTACAGGGCTGGGCCACCATGCCAGCTTCATCTATGTGTGTGATGGAAAATTGCAATCTATCCCACATGTTTAACTGCTAAGCAGTGTACCAACTGTTCCATCTCCTCAGCCCTAGCACCCATTCTTGTCATGAACTGACACAAATCTTCCACTTGCAAAACAAAGTGATCCCAGAATTTCAATGACAAATGAGTCTAAGAATTGTTATGTATCGCTGTGCGCTGGAATGAGGTGGAAGTGTATATGAGTGGTAATAATGGTAACACAACAGTTAAAGACTAAAACTGTGCACTTTCCAAAATAAATATGTCGTGGATACCTGGTAGAGGTCATGGGCCAATTCTATACTCAGGTCCTGCATACAAACTACATGCCCCAATTACTTCTGCTAAACAGGAAATAACAAAATCACATGTGATATGAGTTTCTAATTAACTGCCTATAATTTTTTTTTCTGCAGTTACTGTACAAGGTGATGTATAAAACATGCTCCTTGGACCTAACAAATCATTTGGTGAAGGTCCAGAGGGGGGAAAAAAAGAAAGAAAAGCATTTAATTATAGAAGATAGATAATCTTGGTTTAAATGCCTGTGGCTGCTTTTTTCACAGAACTTTGTATAGAATAATGGCTTGTGCAGTTTTATTTTTATTTTTTTCCACTAGGGCAGAGGGGAAAATAATTAATGTCTCATCCTTCTATTAGGCACATTAACTCACTTTTTTTTCTTCTGAACTCCTACTCCTCAACTGTATGAACATTGGGTATACTGTGGGAATGATGAGGGAGAAGATCTTTTCCTATAACTGTATTTCTGTATATAAATTATATAAAGAACATGTGACCAAGAATCATTGCTCTAGAGCAATTCTTCCTTTAGTGTAGGATTTTTATGTGTGTATTGAGGAAACAAAATTTTCCATGCTGGTGAGATTTATTGCAAAAGTTCTGCCATGTTGTACAGATAGTAATGCTAACATAAAAGAAGCAGTGATCTGGATTAACATGATGGAACCTCATAGTATCTGAGAGAAAGAAAAATGGAATGGATGCATATTTGCATTTCCAAGCACAAATGCCATTTCATAAGATTTAAAACCCAGTCTTTTGCATGATTGTAGTAGTATATGGAGTTCACATGCCAGTATTTAAAATGTGGCATGTTTTGATGGTGTCCTTTTACAAGTTCACCTTATACGTGAGGACTTTGCATTTATGAAATTCAAACAAAGATATAATTGAAAAGCAATAAGAGATATGCTAGCAGATAGATAGTTGACAATAATTCAAATAGAATTTTAGCAAGTAACAGCTAGCAAACTCTCAGGAGACTGTTCTGAAACTTCATGTTCCAAATTTCCCATCATCCTCCTGCTCTCTCATACCACACCTTTCTCACTCAGTCAACTCTTCCCTAGATGATATTCCTTTTCTGTTATTTTCCAATGGTTGGTGAAAATTTGCTCCAAAACTGCTCCCCAGAATCCTCATTTCCTCTCATCAAATAAGTGTGTCAGGTGCCTCTGCCTAAGGTAAGTTCATGATGTCTTTAGCTATGGGGACTTGTTGACTGGTTGAACTAATTCATGTCTAAGAAGCAAGTAGACTAAAGGAATGTCCTGCAAAGAACACTAAAGAACATTCAAAGTAATTTTTTCCACATGGCAGGAGGAAAATGCAAAGAAAATATATTTTCAAGAAGGAATATAGTTTATTGAATATAGTTTGAAATGAAATCTGGCGTGTTCTGTATCTAATTTAGGAGGAGTATGTGGACCATGTTGTCTCAGTTGTATACTGATCTTACAGAATAGCACTGACTGGAATAGTTCAGAAGAATAAAAAGTACAAGATCTTTGAGTTGCAACTAATGAATTCTGCGTGATGTTCTGCATCAGTCATGGAAGCTGTGAGGAGAAAGAAAAGGGAGGCAGAGGAGGATGGGAATAAAGAGAAGGGAATAAGGAAAGAGAGGAAGGGCAAAGAGGGAGGGATAGGGGAGGATATCAATGTAACTTTTGTCACAAACCCATTCCTACAATGATTACATGCGTTCATCTGTAAGAACAAAGCTAAGAATTTTTAAATTTTTTTATTATCATTTATTACAATTTATTCAATTTGTATCCCAGCTGTGGGCCCCTCACTAATCTCCTCCCAATCTCATCCTGCCCCCCCATGCCCCTCCCCTAGATGTAGCCTAAGACTCAGTATCCAAGTGGGTTCCCTAGTAAGCGGAACAGGGACCATCTCTGACATGAACTCAGTGGGTGGCTCTTTGATCACCTCCCCCAGGGGTGCAGCCTTGCAAGGCCACAGAGGAAGAAAATGTAGCCAGTCCTGATGAGACCTGATAGGCTAGGCTCAGATGGAAGAGGAGGAAGATCTCCTCCATCGGTGGACTTAGCTAAGCATTATTTAAAAACCTTTCCTTTTAGTACTGTGACATTGAGAATACATATGCAGCACAGGAATTTCAGGGCCACATTCAAACTTTAGCTTATAACTTTTTATTGCCTGTGTGTTTAAAGAAAATCAACTAATATAAAAAAAGGGCAAATGGAGATACAGCCTGTAGTTTCACTTGTGTTAAGGGGCAGTTTTCTCTCTCTCTCTCTCTCTCTCTCTTGAGCAGGTGTGGTCTTCCTGGTGTATTCTTACAAGAATTTCTGGCTTCTATTCAGATTACTCATAAACAACACCTGTCAGAGACCAAAGCCTGCCATCTCCCCTTGAGCAGGAATAAGAATGTTTTGACTCTTTTATTCTTTTATGAGTTTCAATTTTAAATGTTTGTTTTATCCACACCGAGACCCAGACTTCTTTTGAGAACAAACTCATTACCAGTGCTGGAACTTGCAAAACCTGTTGCCGGGTTTGGAACAAACACAAGCTTACCTATCAGTTTCCACCCCTTCCCTACACCTCCCTCCTCTCAACTTGTTTCCAGTAGACACCCAACCCACTCAAGGAGATTTGGCAAGGACTGCGTTTGTGCACTGCTGTAGTTCAAACAGAGCAGAACAACAAACAATGAATCTATTTTCCACACATAACTGCCAGTGAGAAAATCCATTCCACTTATGGGCACACACCCAAGTCATAGGTAGAGGTGGAATGAGAATATCGTACCACTTAAAAGCCCGCATTTAAACTATTCCCTCTTAGTCAGTAGGCCCTTTCTTCTTGCCATCTTTCTTTTGTGGGTATGTTTCCCCATGCTACTTTGAGGATAAACATGGGAAAATATATGTATAAGGTATAAAGAATAAGAGGCAATAAAATGCATTTCTATAAGTAAAAATTCTTAATTTTAAATTTAATAATATAATCTCAAAGAAGTCACCCACACTTTCACAGAGAGGTCTCCAAAGACCATGTAGCTCATTCTCTAATCCCAAATAGCACAATAGTGGAGGGATTCATTCTCATAGCCCTTAGGCAAGGTTGATCAGAACAACTTTTTGTACATTTCTTCTGGTGTTCCCATCTTATAAAAATTCTCTGGTTTAGACAAGTGTTCAGAATTTAACTAGATAGCAGCTTCAGGCAAATTCACCTGTCATGAATGCTAAAAGATATTCCTGAGTTTTAGCTTGAGTCTAATACTGTGCTGAAGTGGTGGCACCATGTCAAGTTTTCTGACTTTCACTTTCAAGTTTTTATCTTTGGTCATACTCTCCTTTGAGTAGTTGAGTAACTTAGGCAGATTTCTGCCTATTGTTTCTTGTTGTGAGTTTGTCAGGCAGCAAGACATGCAATTAACTCCCCAGAAGTCAGCCAGGTAATTATATCCAAACATTCTGAGTGAGACAATGACTTTCTTTGAGAGTAGCAAAAGTCCCACAAACTTATCAAGTGTTTTTGGTCTTCATACACTCATATACACACACACATGCACACATACACACACACATTCATACACATACACAAGCATGCTCGCGCACACACACACACGAAACACACTCACATGCACGTACACAAAATTATATATATATCACATAAATGAAGAGCTTTAATTGCTGTTTGCTATAAGATTAATCCACATCACCAAACTCCATTGAAAATAAGTGTACTCAGATAGTCTTCGTTTTCCACAAATTAATATTTACTCTTTAATTAAGAGTGCTACTAATTTTAAGTGATACACACTGGAAGCAGCTGAAGAAAGGGAACAGGACAGGAGCCTACCATAGATGTCTTCTGAAAGACTCCACTCAAAAAGGGATCAAAGCAGATGTACAGACTCATAGCCAAACTTTGTGCAGAGCACAGGGAGTATTATGGAAGAGGGGAAGGATAGAATGATGGGGAGGGGACAGGAGCTCCACAAGGACATCAACAAAGCCAAAATATCTGGGCCCACAGGGCCTGCAGAGTCTGGTGCATCAACCAAGGACCATGCATGGAGAGGACCTAGACCCCCTGTTCAGCCCATAGGCAGCTCAGTCTTCTAGTAGGTTCCTAGTAAGGGGAACAGGGGCAGTGTCTGATGAGAACTTGGTTGCCTGTACTTTGATCACTTCCTAATGGTGTGGCACCCTTGCCAGCACACAGAGGAAAGGATCCAGGCAGTCGTGATGAAGCTTGATAGGCTAGGGTCACATAGTAGGGAAGGAGGACTCTCCCTTTCAGGGGACTAGGGGAGGAGTATTGGGGAAAGGGAGAAAGTCTAGGAATAGGAAGATATAAAGGAGGGGCTACAATCAGGATATAGAATGATAAATTATAAAAATTAAAATAATAAAAAATATAATAAGTTGGACATGGTGGCACACACCTGTAGTCCTAGCACTCTGAGAGGCAGAGGCAGGTGGCTAGCTGTGGGTTTGAGACCAGCCTGGTTTAGAAATCTAGTCAAGGACAGCAAAGAATACACAGAAAACCTCTGTCTCCAAAAATCAATATTAATAATAATAATAAGAAGAAGAAATGAGAAATGAGGAAAAAGAGGAAGGTAGATAGAGCTGCATAGAGAAGAGAAATCTGGTAAGTATGAAAGAAGGCATCATTTATCAGGTAAGATATCAGTAGCTTATCACTTGCGTAATAAAATAAGAAGGCTAGGGAAATTGTTCACAGGTATTTTTCTTACAATCATGCACACCTGACATCAATAGTCCAAGCAGCACAACACCCTCTTCTAGTGTCTAAGGACATCCACACATGTGCCACTCATCCATGTAAAATATTTGTAATTAATTAAGTAATTTAATTAAACATAAAACTAAGATGGGTAATAAAACTCTGTGGTAACCTAACATGTAAAAGGCAGGGATGAAAGCATGGATTTTAACATGAAGGCTAGTGTGGTAGAGACGGTAGTATCCTTGGAGCTTTCTATGAAGCCACAGAAACCGTGAGAGATCTTGTGAAAAATGAAGGGGCTACTAAATAATGACACTCAAGATTTGCTTTATGGTTCCACACATAACCACACGAATATATAAGCTTCCCCCTATCTCAACACAAATATGAACACTACCACGACCACCACACAAGCACATACACACAAAATTAAGTTAAAGATGACGATTTTTTTCTTTTGTTTTTTGGTATTTATTTATTTTATTTTTTTTATTTTTAATTACACTTTATTTACTTTGTATCCCTCCTCTAGTTCCCTCCCTCCTCCTCTCCCAATTCCTCCCTTCCTCCTCCTTCTCCACATATGCCCCTCCCCAAGTCCACTGGTAGGGGAGGGTTTCTTTTCCTTCCTTCTGATCCTAGTCTATCAGGTCTCATCAGGAGTGGCTGCATTGTCTTCCTCTCTGGCCTGGTAAGGCTGCTCCCTCCTCAGGGGGAGGTGATCAAAGACCAGGGCAATCAGTTCATGTCAGAAACAGTCCCTGTTCCCATTACTATGGAACCCACTTGGACACTGAACTGCCATGGGCTACATCTGTGCAGGGGTTCTAGGTTATCTCCATGCATGCTACTTGGTTGGAGTATGAGTCTCAGGAAAGACCCCTGTGTTCAAATTTTTTGGTTCTGTTGCTTTCCTTGTGGACCTCCTGTCCTCTCCAGATCTTACTATTTACCCACTTCTTTCATATGATTCCCTCCATACTGCCCAAAGTTTGGCCATAAGTCTCAACATCTGCTTTGCCAGAATCCCCTCAACTGAAGAATGGATACAGAAATTGTGGTACATCTACACAATGGAATATTACTCAGCAATGAAAAACAAGGAAATCATGAAATTTGCAGGTAAATGGTGGAAATTGGAAAGGATCATCCAGAGTGAGCTGTCCCAGAAGCAGAAAGACACACATGGTATATACTCATGCATATAGACATATAACAAAGGATACACCTACTAAAATCTGTATACCTAAAGAAACTAATCTAGAGCAAGGATTCTGGCTAAAATGCTCAATCCCCACGGGGAAAGGCAAAGAGGATGGACATCAGAAGAAGAAGAAAACAGGAAACAAGTTAGGAGCCTCCCACAGAGGGCCTCTGAAAGGCTCTGCCCTGCAGATTATTAAAGATGACAAATTTAAACATTTTTGTGTTTTCATCGTGCTTATTTAAAAATATTTCAAATCCAGTCATTTGTTATTTATGCAATTTTTCACTTCTCAGAAATGTGTTACATAGCACTTGCATACATTATTTTATTTTGTGTCAAAATGGGAATATCAACAGAATGGAAGTATTATAGTCCTTTAAGAATAATGACTGGCCAATAATTTTAAAAATATATAGCATAATCAAGTATTCAGGGCTACTTTGGCAAAACAAAAAGAAATTCTGAATAATATAGATTGTGTCTATAATTATTATTGCTTGATAGCAGAATTGTTTTTGTTTTCAAAACTGTCTGAGCATACTCACTTGGGTAACTAAATTTTGGTGCTAAGCCTTCTAACATCTGATGCACATTTCTGTGTGGTACACAGAGCCCTGAACCTCCCTAGTAGCTCAATCTTATTTTCTCTGTGTAATGGACGCTTCAAAGCAAATCCCTCAAGTTTAAAATATTTGATAAAGAAAATAAAGGAAAAAAAATCTACATTTCTCTAGAGCCATGAACACTTCTATACAACAACTCTTTCTCCAGAAAAGGAATGAAAATGAGAACTGTCTTCTCTGCTCATATTTGGCCTTCCTCTTGATAAACACTAGATGCTTTATGCCAGTAGTATGATGGTTAGAATAGATTGATGGTAATAGGTTTATTCCTGTGAGTGTGGTTATGCGACTCTGTAATTCAAAGTTGATAGACGTAATGTTATGACTATTGACAATTTATATTCAAAGTTCCTTGAATAAGAATAGCTTCTTCAAGGACTATGTATGGATATAACTTAGAACCTCTGCTCAGATGAAGCCCATGATAGCTCAGTAACCAATCTTTCCCTAGTAAGGGAAACAGGGACTATTTCTGACATGAACTCAGTGGCAGGCTCTTTGACCTCCCCACCCCCCAAGGGAGGAGCAGGCCTGCTAGGCCACAGAGGAGGACTTTGCAGCCAGTCCTGAAGATACCTGACAAAACAGGGTCGGATAAAAAGGGAGGAGGTCCTCCCCTATCAGTGGACTTGGAAAGGGTCAGGGAGGAAATAAGGGAGTGTGGGATTGGGAGGGAATGAGGGAGCGGGATACAGCTGGGATACAGAGTTAATAAATTGTAACTAATAATAATAATAAAAAGAATAGCTTACAAGGTGCTAGATATCAAGATCATTAACATTAGATAGTTTACTTGTGAACTTTTCTATACTTTAAGACATTATGGAACATTTTATAACAGAAAAGTAGGTATATCAAAATATAAGAACATATCCTCCCAAGCCAAATTTTAGTTCTCCTGTATTTGTGTCATTTTGAAAATGCAAGTAAATATATATTCATCACCAAGGGTGTATACAACATCTACCTTCATGTTATTTTGCCTGCTAGTAGCCATTGTTTCCTTAAACTAAAAGTTTATGATATATTTATAATCGGGAATTTCTGCAGGAATATGAAACATGGTATTACTACTAGCAAGAATATCAATTATCATAAACTGCAAACTGATACCCATTTTTCACCCCAAAGGGGAAAAGTACAGACTAAAAACTAGGCTTGTAAAAAAGCTTTTTTGGCCCAGCAGTGCAAATCAATTCTTTCCAATGAAGTTTACCTTTGCAAGAAAAGAGGAGGAAAAAATTTCTTCCTCAGTCCTAAATGTGATGCCAACAGCTTTTTCACTTCTGAGGACTATTGGAAACAGATTCTGCTATCCAGAATAGCCATCCCAAAAACGTAAGGAGTCTAAACATTATACAGATGATAATGCAGTAAGTTCAAGTCTTTTTGTCCTGCTGTATATTTATATAAAAAGTGATCAAAACATAATAACAGAACTCTAGAACTTTAAAATTGTTTTAGTAAGTCAAGTATTAACTGTCTCAGGATTAATATATAAATATCTGTGTGAACTGTAATAAATCTTTTTTATTTCAGTTTATTTCCTTTACCCACTCCCCTCGCCTTTTTTATCCTAGTCCCCCCTTTCCCTCCCTCTTCCTTCCCCTCTCTCTTTCTCATCATAAAAGGGGTGCCCCCATCTGCTGGTATCAACGCTCCCCAGCACATCAAATCGTATCAGGATTCCTCATTCATTGAAGCCAGGCAAGGGAGCACTGCCAGGGAGAAGTAATGCAAAAGCAGGTAACAGAGTCCATGTTAGAAACAGTTCCCCCCCCCCCCATCCAGTGCACTCATCAGGCACCACATATGAAGACCAGGTCGCCATTTGGCTACTCTTTAGTTGATGTCTCAGTCTCTGTTAGCCACCATAGGACTGGGTTAGTTTTCTCTGTTGGGTCTTCTTGTGAGGTTTCTCTTCCCTCCAGGTTCTTCCATTTGTCCTTCAACACTTCCACAGGACCCCCGGATCTCTGCCCCATGCTTGGCTACAAGTCCCAGCATCTTTCTCCATCTGCTGCTGTCTGGAGCCTCTCAGAGAACAGTCAAGTTAGGCTCCTGTTTGCAAGCATAGCAGAGCATCATTAATGGTGCCAGGTTCTCTACTGAGGGTTGGGTCTCAGTAATTGGGTTGGTTCAGTTACTGTTTGGACCATCTCTCAATCTTTGTTCCTTCTTTATTCATGCAATTCTTGTAGGAAAGGTAATTTTTGGATCAAAGGCTTGTCAGTGGGTTGTTGTGCTCCTCCTTCCACTATTGCTGCCTGGCTAATGGGACATCACTTCAGTCTTCATAGCTCCTTCTTCCCTGCTAGGAGTCTTAGCTATAGTCACACTAAATACCTTCCACACTAAAAACCTACCCTGTCTCAGGGCCTCAAGATTGACAAAGAGAGGTCCCCCCCATCAGTTTCCCTTTTGTTTCTAGCCCTCTCACCTACCACCTCTTTCTCCCACATCTGATCCTCACCATTCTTTCCCTCTCCTTTCCATCTCCTGCCCATTTCACTCTATTCATCTACTTCTGCTATCTATTTATTTCTCATTTGGAGCGACATCCTTGACACCCTCCTTGAGCCCTCCTTGATAATAGCTTCTTTGAGTCTGTGGCTTGTGGTATGGTTACCCTGTACTACAGGTCTAATATCCACTTCTAAGTGAGTACATATCACTATGGACTTAGTTGGGCAAGTGTCCTTGTTGTATGGTGGAGCACGTTTGACTATATGCCCAGGGGTGGTATAGCTGCGTCTTGAGGTAGAGTTATTCCCAGTTATCTGAGAAAGTGTCAGAGAGATTTCCAGAAATGTACAAGTTTGCTCTCCAACCAACAATGGAGGAGTGTTCCCCTTTCTCTACACCTTTGCCAACGTGTATGTCATTTTAGTTTTTGATCTTAACCATTCTGACAGGTATAGGATGGAAACTTAGAGTAGTTTTGATTTGCATTTCTTTGGTGGCTAAGGAAACTGACCATTTCTTTAAGTGCTTCTCAGCCATTTGAGAATCCTCTATTGTGAATTTTCTGTTTAGCTCTGTACCCCATTTTTAATTGGATTATTTGAATTGTTGGTGTTTAAATTCTTAAATTCTTTGTATATTTTGGATATTAGACCTGTCTGATGTAGGGTTAGTGAAGATCTTTGTCCAATCTGTAGATTACATTTTGGTTCTATTGACAGTGTCCTTTGACCTTCAGAAGCTTCTCAGTTTCATGAGATCCCATTTATTATTTGTTGGTCTCAGAGACTGTGCCATAGGTGTTCTGTTGAGGAAGTTGTCTCCTATGCCAATGAGTTCCAGACTTTTCCCTACTGTGACTTCTGATAGTTTAGAGTTTCTGATTTTACATCAAGCTCTTTCATCCATTTGGACTTGAAATTTGTGCACTGTGTCTATTTGCATTTTTCCACATGCAGATATCCAGTTGAAGATGCTTTCTTCCATTTTATGGTTTTGGCTCTTTGTCAATAATCTAGTGTCTATAGGTGCATGGATTTATTTCTGAGTCTTGAATTCATTTCCATTGATCACAATATCTGTTTGTATTCCAATATCATGTAGATTTTATTACTGTTGCTCTGTAGTATAGCTTGAAATCAAGGATATTTATATTGATGGAAGTTCTTTTATTATACAGAATTGTTTTGGCTATCCTTGGTCTTTTATTTTTCCACATGAAGTTAATGGTTACTCTTTCCAGGTCTGTAAAGAACTGTGTTGGTCTTTTGAAGGGGATTGCATTGATAATCTGTAGATTGCCTTTGGTAAAATGGCCATTTTTACTACATTAATCCTAATGATCCATGAGCACGGGAAATCTGTCCATCTTCTAAAATATTCTTCAATATCTTTCTTCAAAGACTTGAAGTTCTTGGCATACAGTTCTTGGCTTTCACTTGCTTTGTTAGTTACACCATCTTATTTGTTGATTTTGTGAAGAGTACTATTTTCTTAATTTATTTTCAGCCCTTTTGCCACTTGTATGAAAAAGGACTCTTGATTTTTTGAGTTTATTTTGTAACCAGGAACTTTGCTAAAGGTGTTTATCAGCTGTAGGAGTTCTTTGGTATGAACTTGGGGGCTACTTATTATGTCATCTGTGAAAAGTGATACTTTGACTTCTCTTCCAATTTGCATCCCCTTAATCTTAAACTACTCTATTGAAGAGATATTTTGAGAGTGGGCAGCCTTACCTTGTCCCTGATTTTAGGGAGAAAACTTTAAGTTTCTCTCCATTTAACCTGATGTTGGCTATTGGCTTATTGTATATTGCTTTTATTGTGTGTAGGTATGTGCCTTGTATCCCTGATCTCTCCAGGACTTTAAACATGAAAGGGTGTTGGATTTTTGTCAAAGGCTTTTTCAGCCTCTAATGAGATGATCATGTCATATTTTTTTTTGTTCAGTCTCTTTATATGGTGTATTACATTGATGGATTTCCATATATTGAACCATCCCTGAATTTCTGGGATGAAACCTACTTGGTCATCATGGAGGATATTTTTAATGTGTTCCTGGATTCGGTTTGCAAGTATTTTGTTGAGTATTTTTGCATCAATGTTCATAAGGGAGATTGGTCTGAAATTCTCTTTTTTGGGTCTTTATTTGGTTGAGATATCAAGATGACTGTGTCCTCATAAATTGAAGTTTTCAAAGTTCCTTCATTTTTTTTATTTTGTGGAATAGTTGGAGTATTGGTATTAGTTCTTCTTTGAAAATCTGGTAGAATTCTGGGATAAAACGATCTGGCCTGGGATTTTCTTTGGCTGTGAGGCTTTTGATGACTACTTCTATTTTCTTAGGCATTATAGATTTATTTAAATTGTTAACTTGATCTAGATTAACTTTGGTATGTGGTGTCTATCAAGAAAAATCATCCATTTCATTTAGATTTTCCAATTTTGCGTCATACAGGGTTTTGAAATACAGTCTAATGAATATTTGAATTTCTTTGGTTTGTTATATGCCACCTTTTCATGTCATAATTTGGATACTCTCCTTGTGTTTTTTAGTTATTTTGGCTAAGGGTTTGTCTATCTTGTTGATTTTCTCATAAAACAACTCTTGGTTTTGTTGATTTTCTGTATTGTTATCTTTGTTTTTAGGTTTTTTTTTTATTTCAGCACTGAGTTTGATTATTTTCTGTTATCTACTCTTCTTGGGTATGTTTTCTTCTTCTTTTTGAGCTTTCAAGTGGGCTGTTATGTTGCTACTATGAGCTTTCTCCACTTTCTTCATGAAAGCACTTAGTGCTATGAACATTCCTCTTAGCACTGCTTTCATTGTCTGCCATAATTTTGGGCATGTTGTGTCTTGATTTTCATTGAATTCTAGTGAGTCTTTAATTTCCACCTTCATTTTCTCACTGACCCAGTGGTTATTAAGTAGAGAGTTGTTCGGTTTCCATGAGTTTGCATGCATTCTATTGTTTCTGTCTTATTGAAGTCTAGCTTTGATCCATGGTGGTCTGATAGAATAAAAAGTGTTATTTCAATTTTACTGTTTTGTTTTTGTATGTGGTCAGTTTTGGAGAAAGGGTATATTCTTTTGTGTATGGATGGAATGTTCTGTAACTCTACGTTAGGTCCAACTGACTTATAATGTCAGTTAGTTTAGTTATTTCTCTGTTTAGTTTCTATCTCAATGATCTGTTTATTGGTGGGAGGGTTCTGTTGAAGTTTTATACTCTTAACATATCAGGTTTGATGTTTAATGTATGATTTAGGTTAAATAATATTTCTTTTACAATTGTGGGTGCCCTTATGTTTGGGACAATACCAAATCTTTTTCTAACTGTTCTGTATGCCAGAGATATGATGTTGTATGAACCTTAAGATTTTATTCCATGGCAGATCAGTCTCCAAGTGGGTTCCCTATTAATGGGAACAGGGACTGTCTCTGACATTAATTCAGTGGCTGGCTCTTTGATCACCTCCCCCTGAGGAGGGAGCAGCCTTACTAGGCCACAGAGGAAAATAATGCATCCAGTCCTGACGTGACCTGATATGGTAGGGTCGGAAGGAAAGGGAGGAGAACCTCCCCTATCAGTGGACTTTGGAAGGGGTATGGGAGGAGATGAGGGACAGAGGGGATGAGAGAGTGGACTACAGCTGGGATTTAAAGTGAATAATCTGTAATTAATAAAAAGTAAATAAAAAATCCATCCTAAAAATGCCTAGTAAACTCAGTGTGTCATCTTTTTATATCCTTCTGTACATATTCTGTGTATCTGTAACAATGAAGGTATTTTCTTAAGCTTTCATATTGGAATAGATAATAATTGCATTAATTTTTACATCAACATTAATTCATGTCTTACTTTCTTTGACTCAGTTTTGTTCTGACAAATTGAAAAAGTCCTGGGATCTCTAAGTCTAATGGCAGCTATTCTCTGAAGCAAACTTTGGTCATGTACCTGATTCATTGGCTATATCTTTACCTAGTCAGTTCCTTTATTCAGTTGTTCCAGTTCCTATATCACAAAGGAAATTTTACAATTTTATAACACCTTTCCATCACAATTATCATTTCAAACACAATAAGAGAAAAACTAAATTTTGACCCATATTAAAATAATTTAGTAAAAGACTTCATATTTTTTATTTGAAACAAATAGAAAGTTACACTTAACTATTTATTCATTTTCTTACCAGTAGATACAATTAAAATTAAGAAAGTAATTTACTTTGAAAGACTTAAGTTTTGTTTAATCTATTAGATAATTTCATGAATTGAAGGAGTAAAGAAAGTACATGAAAAAATTGGAAAAGAAACAATAAGCATGAAAGTTAGACACTCAAAATATTTCTAACTTCTGGGTTTTGGTTTTTAAAACTTTGTTATTATTACTATTATTATTATTATTATTATTATTATTATTATTATTATTATATTATTATTCAATTTGCATCCACTTCATAGCCATCTTCCTCATCTCCTCCCATTCCCACCCTGTATACCTCTTCTTCCCCTATCCCTCTTCCCTAGTCCACTGAAAGGGGAAGTCCTCCTCCCCTACTGTCTGACCCTAGCAAATCCAGTCACATCAGGACTGTCTGTATCCTCTTCCTCTGTGGGCTGGCTTGGTCACCCTACCAGGGAGATGTTGTCAAGGAGCAGGCAACCAAGTTCATGTCAGAAACCATCTCTTCCTTCTCTTCTTACTAGGGAATAGACATGGACACTGAATTATCTATGAGCTACATCTGAGCAGGGAGTCTATTCCCTCTGTAGGCAAGATCTTTGTTCATAGCAGTTTTGTTTGTAATAGCCAGAATCTTGAAACCTAGATGTCCTTCAACTGAAGAATGGATACAGAAATTGTGGTACATTTACACAATGGACTATTACTCAGCTATTAACAATGAGAAAATCATTAAATTTGCCGGCAAATGGATGGAACTAGAAAAGATCAACCTGAGTGAGGTATTCCAGAATCAGAAAGACATGAAACACTTAGAAGTGGATGTTATCTATATAATATAGGATAAACATACTAAAATCTACAGATCTAAAGAAGCTAAACAACAAGGAAGACCCTAGGTAAGATACTTAATTCTCATTTAAAAGGGAAAACAGGATAGACACTGGAAGCATTAGAAGAGAGAACAGTATTGGAGCCTACAACAGACTAAAAAACTCCACCCAGCAGAGGACTGAGGCAGATTCAGAGACTCTCAGCCAAAATTTGGACAGAGAGTAGGGAGTCTTATGGAAAAAGGAGGATATAATAGCACTCCAGGGACAGGAGCCACACAAGGAGACCAACAAAGCCAAAAAGCAGGGCCCAGTGGGGACTAATATTTTTCACTTGTTCTTCGAGTTCTGGTGTTTCATAAAGTAGTAGATATGTGTTTGATTACTGAACAGAACCCAGATCAGACTGCTAAATGTGTAAATGTCCATTAGTAGACCACATTTTCAAACTCATGCTACCTATTCCTTTGTGTAAACATCCTGTTTTTTATTTTATTTTATTTTTTGTTTGTTTGTTTTGTTTTTTGGTTTTTTGTTGTTTTGTTTTTTTGTTTTTGGATTTTTTTGCTTGGAACTGGAGGGCAGAATGGCATGTTCTAGGAAATCATGGGTTTATTTTTAAGTCTAAAACTGAATCCTTAGAGCAAGTACATATCCTGAAAAAGCAGGAATGAATCTGGGTCTTAGCTAGGAAAACCAAGAGATAAATCGGTTATGAAGTTTACCGCTGACACAAGTGACTACAGCAGTTGCCTATGTGAATAAGAAAGCATTAAGCCAAATACAGGAACAATATTTCGATAGAAGAACCTCAGTTATTCAAAAGAATCTACACCAGCTCATTTGATTTTTTGCCTCTGCACTTATATTTAATCTTTCAAGCTTTACCTTTCTTAACTCTTGGCTTTGTCAGAGAGAAACAGATTCTTACTGTGTGAGTCCCTGCTGCTTGTTACAGTTTGGCAGTGGTCTTAGATCTCATCTCTGAAATTTAAATTTTGTAAAAATATACTTTTATGTAAGACATTCAGTTTAGATTTATAGAATTTTTTTCTCACACTGTGCACCCTAGGCAATTCCGTTAACTTTTGAAATCTTGGTTTCATCATTTGTGATACAGGACTAAAACAATACTACCTGCTTTGCATAACCGCAATGAGAAAGACATGCCAGTGTAACTTTCAATCAATATTTACTGAGTGTCAATGGATTACACAACATTGTCCTATTCTCTGTCAATACAGAAAACCAAACAAGATCCTTATCTTCCCAACATTCAGGTTATTATTGGTGAAAAACAATTGGGTAACTAAAATATAAATAAGATAACAGAACATCAAGTCTGGTAGTCATGAGAAAGAAAAACTGAGGTCAAGTACTACATTCATGGGAGATAACAAGAAAATCCTTAAGAGTATAGACAAGTGAGATTACAATAAGAAATGTACAATACAACATGTATTGCCAAGTAAGTTGTTACATAGAGCAGACCTGATTCCCAATCAGGCACTTCTGATTGTCAATTTAGAGTATATGAATAATAAACCCATATTAGACTCAGATGTTGGTGTATTCATGCCTAAATTTCCATCAGTCACTTGCTGAAGAGTACTTCTTAGACATGATTGATTTCTTAGAACTAACTGCCCATTCTAAATACCAGAAGAATGAGAAACACGAAAGATGTACACGCTAAATAGATGGATGTCATCATTAAATAACACATGTTTTATTAGTACCTTCAATAAAGTGAGGAGTTGATACACAAAATATCTATGAGGGATCTAAAACAGGAAAACAGAAAGTTCTGAAGTCTTGGTGTGAGGTAAGACTTGGCATGAATGTGACACAGTAATAAGTCAGAATGTGAGGATGCTACTGCTATTAGAATGGACAAGCACTACGGTGACCACATGAAGCACTCCACAGGCCGGGATAAGGGATCTAAGTGTTGTACCTACAATCTCCTGATAAGTTTCTAAATAGAAGGAAGATAAATCAGACAAAGTTTTAAAGGTTCCTATTTAATGGTGCCTATAGACCATTAGAATAAGAACTTTACAAATTATGGATTTCTTGTCACTATTAAAGAAGACATTACTAAATTGTTAAAAATTCAAGTCTTGCAGATGGGATGCACATTGAACATTGACAGGAGTCTACTGAGCGCATTTGAAAAACCCTAACTAGCAGTGTTTTCAAAGCAAAGACTCATGACCAAACCTTTGGCAGAGTACAGGGAATCATAAGAAAGAAGGGGAGTTAGTCTGATGAGGAAAGGATAGGAGCTCCACAAGGACCAAATATATCTGGGCACAGGGTCTTTTCTGAGACTGACATGCAACCAAGGACCATGTATGAACGTAACCTAGAACCTCTGCTCAGATGTAGCCTGTGGTAGCTCAGTAACCAATTGGTTTCCCATAGTGAGGGAACAAAGACTATTTCTAACAGGAACTCAATGACTGGCTCTTTGGCCTCCCCACCCCTCAAGGGAGGAGCAGTCCTGTTAGGCCACAGAGGAGAGATTTGCAGCCAGTCCTGAAGATACCTGATAAAACAGGATCAGATGAATGGGGAGGAGGTCCCCCCTATCAGTGGACTTGGCAAGGGGCATGGTGGAGATGAGGGAGGGAGGGAGGGAGGGAGGGAGGGAGGGAGGGAGGGAGGGAGGGGGGGAGGGACTGGGAGGGAATGAGAGATCGGGACATGGCTGGGATACAGAGTTAATAAAAAGTAACTGATAAGAAAAAAATAAAATTCAAAGAAAAATTCAAGTCTTGATCATCATCAAGAATTTTAAAGAGTTTATATTCAAAGTAAATCAGAACTGATAATATCATAAATGGTTGGTAATATTTTAGCTTATAAAATGTAAAATTCATACAGTTATGGTATATAGTTTGCTCATTTAAAAAAATCAGAATTTTGTAATACATCTAAATTTAGAACAATTTTGGTAATACTATGAACAAATGTTTGAGATGACATATTTCAAGACAATTCCATCAGATACTGCATATTTAAACCTATATAATGAGATTACTTGTGTGTAGACTGTAAAACTAAATAAAAATTTACTTTAATAGTCATTACACATGGATTCTGAAGTTACCACTTTAAACATATTTCCTGAACCTACATTTTGAATGTAACCCTTCATATAAGGCTAAGTTGATAATTTCCACTCCGGTACCAAATAGTAAAAAACTTCTGGACTTCGGAACCAACTAGCTTTTGTATTGTGGATTATAGGGGTTAGTCTTTCACTGGAATAGCACAAAAATTCAAGCTGTTTCCATCATCAATTGTTACTCAAGCATTTCCCAGCATTGGGCAAATCACTAATCTACCATCATCTCCCCAGATTTGCCTGGTATTAGTATCTAAATGTTTTGTACATGTTGAACCAAGGAATATGATAGGCAGGCTTTTGTCAGTGTTTTATGTCAAACTTTTGTGACATATTTCAAAGTTCATAATGGTTTCACAGGCATCATTCATTTTATTGTGGAATAGTTACGTACTGTATGGACATATAATGGTAGACATTAAGATATTTGAATTATTTTATCTGTGATGAGTAACATTGTTATAAACATAGGTACACATTTTCGATTTATATGTCTTTATTTTTTCTTGAATATACCTAAGCCATAGACTTGCTTTGGTTCTGTGGTAACTCTATATGTAACTTTTGAGAAAATGCCAAAGTCTTTTCTGTCTTCCATCTGAGGTCAGACATTTTAAAAATACAATATCCAAGAGAAAATTCTCTTAACCATAAAATCCTCACTGTTTATGTTTATCACAAATCTCTGGAAAGTTTACTACACAACTACAGCGAAAGTTCTACTGATACAGATGACATGTTATGAAGGAAAAAATAAGTGTCAACACATGAAAGAAATTTCTGTTATAAATCTAATTGTGGAGGGGTTAGTTTGAAGTAAATTTAAAGGTGGAAATACTTTATGGCACCTGTATTATAGCTAAAAGAAACTAATGGTTATATCAAAATGTTTGACAGCACATGGATTCTAAAATAGGATAGCGGCTTGGTGCATACAATTAGAATCCATTAGAATAACACCACATTCCATGTATAGATTAAAGATAATAGGAAATATATATAATATATATGTATGCATTGAGAAGTGAGGGTTTCTAGGAATAAGCCTTAGAACAAATCAAGATTTTACAAAATGGTAAGACTTCAAAGTTGAGAATAGTAACAAATTGATACTTGAAAGGAAAACATGTAAAGATGTTCTTTTTTTT
>NW_026585689.1:7404312-7455974 GCF_907164565.1 Psammomys obesus | reverse complement strand
CAAAGAGCTAGCCATTGAGTTCCTGTTAGAAATAGTCCTTGTTCCCCTTACTTTGGAAAACTACTTGGTTGCTGAGCTACCAGGGGCCACATCCGAGCAGAAGTTCTATGTTATATCCATAGATGGTCCTTGGTTGAGTGTCAGTCTCAGAAAAGACCCTGTGCCCACATATATTTGGTACTTGTAGAGCTCCTATCCTTTCCATATCATACTAACTCCCTTTCTTTCATATGATTCCCTGCACTCTGCCAAGGTTTGGTTATGAGTCTTAGTGTCTGCTTTGAAACACTGCTAGGTAGAGTCTTTCAGATGCCTTTTGAGGTAGACTCCTGTCATACATTCAATGCACATCCCATTTGTCTTTCTAAATGAGTAAGTGGACAAAAGGCTTGGAAGAAAAAGTTCCTGCTGATTGTTAAATGCTACAGAAAAGATGAATAAAGTGTCGATCATGGTTATTGTTTACACAACCAAGAGACCATTAATGCTATCTAGTGATTTCCAAGCAGCGATTATGTAATTTGATGGGCATAGCTTGAACAGCAAATGATATTTTAAAGATTGGGAATGTTTTTTTCTAGAATAGAGGGCAGATATATAGTCCCTAAGGAGATATGTGCTCATGGTAGTTTTGTGTTATGTTTGCCTCTTTATTTACTTGAAGTCATTTTTTTTTTTTTTTTGGTGTGTGTGTGTGTGTGTGTGTGTAAAGGTAGAAGTTGGAAATAGTAGTAGATACTAGTTGAAACACTGTATCACTACTGGAGCAAGTCCTTGTAACTTAAAAACAATACAAAACAGGAAACAAAGAAGAATAAAAAAAATGGCAACCTAAAGCACAAAGTAGATCATTAACATGGGGTTAGTATATGAACATGGTAACTCCAGGGACCTGATGAGCTACCAATAGCCCAAGAGCTGATGTTGAAAATAAATGGAAAAAAAAAAAAAAAGAAAAGAAATGGAATTCAACTTCTGGTTGCTTCCATTTTCTCATTCTATAAGAAACAGTTATGAGAAGGGGAAGGATGTGTTAAAGATGTACTCTTAAGGGGTTATAAAACACGTAGAGAATGAGACAACGCATGTACTCAGGAAACCAGTGGGTTTGCAATCAATCAAAGTAAGTGGTCAAGCCCAGGGCCTGGTATATCACAAGCACTCAATATTTGTGAGTAGTTTTATCATTACCTAAACCCACTTTTTTTTTTTCAGGCGCTTCTGGGATGTACCTCCCACTCACACCAGACATCTTGGCAACCACACATCTCCTGGTTTTGTTTTCACATTTCTTGAAAGTTAAAAGGCACTTTCACCTTTTAATTCAACTACTGAACTCTTACACCTAATTTGATTTGTAATCCAAAAAATAATAATAAAAAAATCACTCTTCAGAGAAGGTTCTTTTTTACCTCTTAATGACATTTACTTTTCATTTTCCTTTCGGTTTTCATTGTATTCAAACTCATTAACAAACATTATTTGATGCAATTACTTGCTTAAAAGCCTTGATAATCTCCCACTGGCAAAGAATAAGTTCTAATTGTCAATTGGGAAGTTAATATGTGGTCTGTTCAATTGTCCCTCACTCTAGGACCTTGAGTGGTTACTCTCATGTCCTCAAAGCTTGCAAAGGTTGTTCCTGGGTCAGTAACTGCATGCTTGAAATTCACTCTACTTAACACACAATCTCCAGTTCTTTGCATATTTTAGGGTTCACATGGTTGGATCCTCAGTTCAAATTTTTTTTCACATTTTTTTCTTCTTTTGTTATTCTACTGTGTATTCTATCAAAATGTTACTTGAGAACTAGTAGGTCACTTGTGACGATATTCTATGTTAAAACAATTACCTGGATGTCATCTATTTACCCCACTAGCATATAAATTTCACGAAAATGTGAGTCATCCCTAGTATAATGAAAAAATTAACTTATAAAAGTTGGTGCAAGGTGAAATAATTTCTCAACAAATGTTTGTTTAAAAGCTAAGATACATAAACTCACGATGCAATTATTTCTTTTATGTCAAAGAATAAGAAACTTGGGCTACAGTAGGTGGTCATTAAATTAGAGACCTATGGATGGATTTCCTCAGGGCATTACAATGAAGTCAGAATTCCTAGTGGGAAAATCTTCTGTAGGCTACTCTAGGTATCTAGTACATAGTTATGCCAGGAAAAGGCCGCAAGTATCTCAGGGACTAAAGTGCTTCTAAATAGACAAACTCTGGGAGAGAGACAGCCTTCAGTGCTGCTGCTCCTCTAGTCATTGTTCAGGAAAACTGAAGCACCTGCTAGTCTTCCTCATTCATCATTTTACAGGATCAGTGCCTACCATTTTCTCTAAGGCATTTCTAATACCAGCTTTGGAACTTGCTTTCTGGTTCAGCTGTCTCTCTTGGGAACTTGCCAATGTAATAATCTTAATGGGGATAAACACACCTGGAGACCAACAGTACTTCTCACAATTCCCTTGTTATTTACTAGCTGCATGACCAAAGAACCTACCATGATGACCTCAAACTCCTATGTCACTTCTTTCCTACTTTGCTTCTTTGATTATGTAATAAACAGACTTGTTGTTGCTACACATCTTTCCTTCTGCTAGCTTCAACCCCTGGCCACCTGAATCACCATTGCAGAACCTGGAACAGAATGGCATTTGGATTTAAGAAAAGTTCATTTCCTTTCCAAGGCTTCCTTTCCTTCCCCTTTGCATTCTCATGTGTGTTTGCAGGACCTATGGAGTGCTGGGGTAACAAGACATTTGGGGAAGAGATTGATTACACAAGAATCCTGCCTTTGAGTGTATGGTTCTAAAGCAATATGAACAAATAATGTTGAACATCATTATGGTTACTATAATAGTGATATAAGGGTTGATAAGCAATCAGATCTGGACAAGATAGTATTTATTTTTAGAACAGAAAACTGAGTTAATATGTGTAGCAAACAGAGAGGCATTTTTTTTTCCGTCTTTATGATCAATGTTTATGAAAACCATCATAATGAACTTGAAATTTCTTCTTCCAAGAGCTTAAAAACTCCAAATATCTTTAGTTCTAGATTTTCATTGCTTTGGTTTGGTTGGTTGGTTGGTTCCCCCCCCCCCCCGCTTTGGATAGAGTACAAATTTCAAAACTGGTTCGCATGGCTAGCATGCAGTAGAAGCACAACATTTACATTCATTTTAAATCATATGTAATTACATAATCATTAATGGCCAACACTTATTAGAATATTTGTTCCCTAACTTTATGTTGTTTTATTTTACATTTGCTTTGTCATGACCTTAAATAAAAGAATCCAAACATTTCTTAGTTTCCTTATAATAATGAGAAATTCATCTTTTTAGATTATTGCCAAAATTTAAGACTGATTTTTATATCTTAGAAGATTTTTCTTTTCAAAAAAAATTAATTATTTTCATTTTATTTTTTCCTTACAACCATAGTCTGCAAAGTGTATGGTGCCTCAAATAGAAACAAAGAACTGTAGGCAGCTAAAGAATGCTGAGACATAGTCTTCCCCAGGGAAGAGATAACACAACATTGATTATCCAGTACCAAATGGTCATCCCTGAAAACATGCATACAGGTAGCATAAACAGATGGAGGTAATATTTAAAAATGTTTGTATATACGTATGTGCATGTAAACACATTTAATGAAAAGTAAAATGAGATCATGAGTTTGAAAAATGACAGGAAGCAGTATGAGAGAAGGTTGGGAGGGAGAAAAAAGAAGAAAGAAATGGTGTTATTATAAAATTTCAAAAATAGAGAAAAATGTCAAACAGTGATTTGGAGGCAAATTTACAAAAATTGAAAATAATTTTTACCACCATTTTTAATATTTTATTTATTACAACTTATCTCTCTGTATCTCAGCTGTAGCCACTTCCCTCATTCCTTCCCAATCCAGCCTTCCCTCCCTCTTCTCCTCCCATGCCCATTCCCCAGTCCACTGATAGGGGCAGTCCTCCTCCCCTTCCATCTGAACCTAGGCTATCAGGTCTCATCAGGACTAGCTGCAATGTCCTCCTCTGTGGCCTGGTAATGATGCCCCTAAATCAGGGAAAGGTGATCAAAGAGCCAGCCACTGAGTTCACGTCACAGACAGCCTCTGTTCCCCTTCCTAACAGAGTTCATTTGGAGACTGAGCTGCCACGGACTACATCTGTGCAGGGGTTCTAAGGTTATCTCCATGAAAGTACGTTGGTTGGAGTAATCAGTCTCAAAACAGACCCCTGTGCCCAGATTTTTTGGTTCTGTTACTCTCCTTGTGGAGCTCCATTCCCCTCCAGGACTTTCTATCTCTCCTTTCTTTCAAAAGATTTCCTGCACTCTGCCCAAAATTTGGCTATGAATCTCAGCATCTGCTTCTATACCCTGCTGGGTAGAGTCTTTCAAAAGCCCTCTATGGTAGGCTCCTGTCTTGTTCATTCTTTACGCCCTCTGCTGATGTCTATGCCATTTGCATTTCTGAATGAGGATTGAGCATCTTTCCTAGGAACCTCCTTCTTGCTTAGCTTCTTTAGGTGTACAGATTTTAGTATGATTTTCCTATATTATATGTCTAATATTCATTTATAAATGAGTATATACCACATATGTCTTTCTGTTTCTGGGATATCTCATTCAGCATGATCTTTTCTAGTTCCCACCATTTGTCTGCAAATTTCATGATTTCCTTATTTTTAATTGCTGAGTAGTATTTTATTATATAAATGTACTACAGTTTCTGTATCCGTTCCTCAACTGAGGGATATCTGGGTTGTTTCCAAATTTTGGCTTTCACAAATAAAGCTGCAAAAATTGTGGCTGAGCAAATGTCCTTGTTGTATACTTGAACATAAAAAACTGAAAGTCTTAAATGCAAGCTAAATATATACTTTTGATTTTCTATTTTTTTGTTGCTGTTCTTTTGATATTAATCCAAGTAATGAACAATTTCTAGAATTTTAACGTTTCTGTTTTTCTCTATTTAGTTTTTTTTTCTTTGAATTATCCTTTTTTTTTAATTCATATTTTTTTTTTTAACCAAGGACCATGCATGGAGATAACCTAGAACCCCTGCACAGATGTAGCCCATGGCAGCTCAGTCTCCAAGTGGTTCCTTAGTGAAGGGAACAGGGGCAGTCTCGGACATGAACTCAGTGGCAGGCTCTCTGATCACCTCTCCCTGAGGGGGGAGCAGCCTTACCAGGCCACAGAGGAAGACAATGCAGCCACTCCTGATGAGACCTGAAGGAGTATGTGATTGGGAGGGGATGAGGCAGGGGGCCACAACTGGGATACAAAGTGAATAAATTGTAATAAATTTTTGATTTTCTAAACCATGTTAATACTAAATGATTCTTTCTTTTTTATTATTTCTTTGAGAATATTGTACAATGTATTTTTATTATATTAACCCTTCACCGAGTCCTCAAAAAATCCACCACTCCTTTCCCACCAAATCAACTTTTTGTCCATTCAAAAAAAAAAAAACTAAACTAAACTAAAAATCACTCTTAAACAGAAAACCATAAGATACACTTGCTATCAGAACCTGATATCATAACATAATGTAATATCGTAACATATTCCACAGAAAAATAAGAAGTTGCATGGCCTATTCTGGTGTAATTTTGTGTGTTCATATCAAAAGCAGGCAGGTATAAGAAAGGATAAAGTGGAAAATAGTCATTTAATGAGTATTTGAGACCCCCAGTAGTCTGCTCTTGTGTTACACGAAAAAAAAAAAATTATTGTCCCACTGTTTTGATTACATAATACTGAAACACGAGCTTTAAAGAGCCTTTGGGGACAAAAAAGTTATCAGTGCTGACCAAACCTGAGTAAACTCCTTTTGTGACTTGGCTCACCTAGGCCTGACATGCAGCCAAACACCCTCTGTCACCCCATGGGAGAGCAGGAATTCATAACACCACGAAACTACAGCTGGATCAGCAGAGTGATCAAATATTTCACAGGTGGTCAGCATGTCTGGCAAACATTGGAAGCTCCCCTGAAGCCAAGCACAAAAGCTGGCTCTGAGGCAGGACCATTTTCTGCAGTTCTAACACTTGGATGCTTAGTTTTGCTTTAAGGGGGTAGAAGTTAAAGCCTTTCCTATTCCAAGTCAAGCATATGTGCTATTGGGAAATAAACGGGAAAACTAGAACCTTGATTCCTACCCTAAATCATCTTCCACCCATGAATCTAAAAAGATTGAACCACAAGATTAAATGTTGGCTCTCTGGATTGCATGAATTGGGTATTCATTGCATGTTTTTTTCTAAAGAATTCCACCCCATCATTGGTGAGCTGATTATGAATGGGCAGGGCGACAGTGTCATTGAGAGTGGTTTCCTTTCCATAACAGAGGGTCTGTTATGGTCAATAACACGTGGGAACTAAACTGCAAACGAAATTTCCAACTCCTCATAGTCATTTCCAAATATTGACATCTTTCAAGGTCAACAAATGATTTGACTACAGCACAGAGCATATATGCCTTATATCCCGGATTTCTTAACCTTTAGTTGAAGGACAAGGACTAGCACAGACAATGCACTGTGAGCTATTGTTTCGAATCACTTCCCAACATGATATTTACTTCAGTTTTTATAATTCTTCTTGCCAAAATGCACCCCAAACCATGTGGTTTAAGCTCAAGAATGAATATACCTAAATTCCAAAGTTATGCTAATAGTGGGAGTCATGTCTGAGAATTGCTTCAGGGTACAAGACACAAATTCATGGTAATATAAAGTGAAGTATTTCAGATCTGAAGAGAAAAATAATCCATGTTTAATAAGCTAGATATTATTCTATTATTTAATCTATATTTAGTGTTAATAAGGCAATGTTTTCTGGGGTGGGGGTCTCATTCTGCAGCCCAGGCTTCACTAGATTTAACTGTGTATTGCTAAGTAGACTCAAAGTTACAAGAATCCTTCTGCTTCCATCTCCTATGTACAGTAAAACCTTTATTCTCTAGTTAGATGCAAGTTCCATTTCTAACTAAATGGAAATCCCTGTGTCACTCTAATAAAACATACATATTCACTCATGACGTCTTTTTTGTGTCTAATGTTATGAAGTGGTTTCATTTTGAAGCTGATTATTAAG
The DNA here is from genome assembly GCF_907164565.1 of Psammomys obesus. Taxonomy (NCBI): domain Eukaryota; kingdom Metazoa; phylum Chordata; class Mammalia; order Rodentia; family Muridae; genus Psammomys; species Psammomys obesus. The sequence continues at coordinate 7,448,857 of NW_026585689.1, read as the reverse complement.
TTAGTCTTAAAGTAGGCAGAGAGATGTTTTTCACATCGGCCATGTGTTCTATATTTTCTTATTAATACACAATTCAAAGCAGCACATGCTATCTGGTGATTTTTCATTGATATTTATTGTATACTAAATGAGTGAAAATCTATAAGATCTATTAGATCCTGAGTAGGTGTTTACAGACTTTTGTATGATGATAGTGTCTTTCAAGTGAATTTTGCAGCAGCATGCTCTCCTGCTTTCAAGATAAGATGTCCACAATGCTTGGGATGACATCTTTGTTATTTCACTGCTTTTCAGAAATATCCATGCTTATCTGGAAAAAAAAATGCCGAAAAGGTTCACGTTTTCTTTCCTTCTTTTTTCATCCTAGCAAGCCATTCTTTGATTTGCTTTTTAGGCCACTATCTGTGAAAACAAATCAAACATTCATCATCTGCTGTCTAACTCAGAGACACAGAACCAAAATACTGAAAGGGGCTTTTATGTTACTTTCCCCCCCCCCTTTTTACAGCAAAATCTACCCCACATCAAACCTTAAACATCATGCTCACCTAGGATGGCTATTTGAAAACTAAATGGATGGGCTACAATAGAAGAACAAACTGTTTCCATCAGGTTCTCCCTTGAGTTACAAATACACAATTACAAAAAATAATTTTCAGTGAGTAGCTACCGCCTTTCTTTCCACATTTTCTAGAACTGTGCTTTTATTGTGGCATGTGCTGCCTGTTTGGTATTTTCAGCAGTGCCTCACATTGCCACTAATGTAAAAAGGTTTGTCAGAGTTTTCCTTTGTGGACTTTCATTTTGTGCTGAGTGTTTAAACATTTCCAACTGTGTCAGCCTAAACTTCTTCCCCACAAGTTTCTACCTGGAATGGATTTTCCAACGTAATAGAACTGGTCAACAACACAGCTTAGCATATTTCTCTCTGATGTCAAGCATCAATAAAAAAATAGGGCAATTTTATGTTTGTCTCATCCATCAGGGCCCACAAACTTATTCATGCATGCACATGCACAAATGTATACAATTCACTTAAATTAAATAGAAAGAAAACAAGATAATTTTTTCCTCGTAAAACAAAAAGCCTTGTTTAAATCTTTCAAAAATTTTTGCCATCCCATGGATTCTGAGATGTGTGTACATATTTTCTTGCTGACAAGATTCGTTTTCCCTGAGAATAGAAGTAATGGAAAAGGAACAACCGAGTCTTCTGGTGCAAATATAGGCTAGTAAGTTTAATTTGTTGATTCATTTACTATGCCCTAATTCTTGATACATTAATGATCCTCTTAGAAAGCAGACAGATTTCAGTCACTTTTCCTTAAAAAGAAACACAGCATTTCCTTTAAAAGGTGCATAACTCAAGAATTTCCACATTCTAAACCCTTTGTAGCCACTCTTCACTTGCAGTAAGAAGATACTGTTTGTTGCACATGTAGAATGTTCCTCAAAAATATGAAAAAAATATGAAGAAGCGAGCACACAGACACAGAGACGCAGACACAAACATACACAGACACACAGACACACATACATGAAGTCCAATTTGTGCTTGTGTAGGAAGCTTGCCAAGGATAGTATTTAATATGCCCAGAGTCACTTCACTGAATTCAAAAGAGTTTTGCTCTCATAACATCTATGAACTGTGAAAAGGCTCTGTGCTAGGGGTGTGGTTTGTGCCCCATTCCTTTTATTCAGTTAGGATTTTGTCTGGCTTTAAATTGTGTAGGTTTTATGCATGCTGTCAGATTCCCTGTGAGTTCGTCTGTACATCAGCACATATGATTCTAGGAATTGCTGTTTCCTTAGAGTTATTCAACAACCTTGTCTTTTAAAATATATTTTTTTCCTCTTATTCTACATGAATAGATACCTGAGTTTAGAAAAGAGGGATATGATGACAACATCCCTTTTGGAGGCGAGTGGTTCAAGGTCTCTCACAATCTGAACATTGTCCAGTTGTGGGAGTCTGTACAAATTACTGTAGACTGTGAGAAGCTGTGATCAGAGCTGAGGAATGCACTAATCGATGAGTATAGCACTAGGTAATCAGCAGTCAATTTTTTAGTATGCTCATTAAGAAGAATAATAGTGGTAGGCACCTACATTTTAAAGTGTCAAAATAAGGTAAATGGAAATATAAGTATAAAATTTCTGTGTATCTTTAGGTATATGAATAAGTTTCTTGGTAGCACTTGGAATCAGCACTGATTCATCTCTTTTTGACATAGAATAGTATGCACCGACTACTCTGTTATTAATTATTCCTGTCCTTAATGATTCTAGGGATAGTGACCACATAGGGATCATTCCTGGTGAAAGTAATTGCTTCTGATCATGCATCTGCTATATGTGAGCCAGACAACTTATATAGCCCATTCCTCAAACATCAATATAACAGGACACTCTAAAGCAAAGACTCACCATCTTTCTGCCTAATCACCCTATGTCCAGATGTCAGACAACAGAGAACTAGCAAGAAGTGGCATCTCCTGTCTTGAGTTGTTAAAATATGCAGTTCTAAAGCCTGCTTTGCCTTTTTACAAAATCCACTTCAGAGGCTCTTACCACAGTTTTCTTTCACCTCTTCTGTCCCTTGACTAACTTTGACCATAAACTCATTCATTCAGCTACATTTAGGCCAAGCTGTTCCTCCAGGTAAGAAACAGTAAGCAGAGAAGCTGTCTTCTGAGTGTTTAAAAAACTGATTAAATTCAGATGTGTGGTGCATGATAAAAATGATTGCAAAACAATAAAATGGAGGAAAAGTACAGATAGTGAATATTCCACATGGCATGATTTACTACAAGTATCAAACAATAAAATAAAATAATTTCTATTATGAAGACTTGAACACTAAAAATAACCTGCAGGAATTGGCTATTATCAGTGTTCTCTTCATAGTACCCTTCTGGAAACATCCCGTGACCATGAGTGATGACGAACACCAATTTTTCTCATTTGTAAGGTTAATAGAAAAACACTGCTTCTTTCTGAGGAGCAGAGAAGCCATGAGAGAATATTTAAGTAGTGATCGTGCCCTGAGTAGATGTGTGCCATTGACATCAGTATAACAATACCAAGAACCCGGGTGCCTCGGATTGCCTTTGTGTGAACAGCAATGACTCCCCCAGGTCAGGCTCAGGGAAAGGACAAACTCCTCTCATCTGCGTGCAGCTATTGACAGTAGATGCAGAAAATGTCAGTCCCAGCTTTCTCCTCCATGAAAGTTACAGTTTGAGCGGGCTTTTACAAGGATGGCTCCCCACACCCTGGCCTGAGTTTGACTTGTCTCCTATGTAAGCTGTGGAGGAAAACTAGATCTTCTCATTCCGCTGTACAGAATAGCCCTGCACCCTCAAATCAGCTCTGTAAAAAAAAGCGCACTGCTGATGCATCGATCTCCATCAGAGAGTGTGGCCTGCAGAATCCCAGTTTCTCTGTGCCCAAGCTGTGTGAAAGGTTGAGGCACCACGGTCGCTATTGCAAAGTAATACAAGCTGTGTCCATGGACTATGTTAGGCATCTGTATCTGAAATGTCTTTTGCTTGATGACCCTTTCTCACTCCTTATCTGCTTACTATTTCTGCATTCTATAAGAATCTCCTAATATAAAATCAACTGCTTCTGGGCTCTTTATTGACAATTCATTTGGCTGATGTGACTTCAGAGTGGATACCTGTTGGTGAATGAAGATGTGTTAAGCATCCTTTTAGCAGTCTGCCAAATCAGTACCATTGCATATTGTTAGAATACTAAGCATCTGTGTACCTGAGATAAAACAGATTAGCAAATCAACTCTAATCAACCCGATTCACAGACTAATACTAACTAAACAAAGCTAAATGACCAAAGGGACAAACAACATTTATGCTCAAATACTACCTACAATCAGTGAATTTAGCAGCTAAAATAGTTAGCTCATGCAAAATATTCATGAATTCTAAAGACAGATTTCAGATCCCAGAGCTACTAGGTAAAATATTTTTTTATATAATTTGTATTTAGTTATTAATTTTATTTCTCAATTTTAGCTCCCTTTCTCTACCGCTCCCAGTACCTTCTCTTCCTATCTCCCTCTTCCCCTCTAGCCCACTGCCCCTCAGAAGGGGATCCCCCTCAAATAAACCCACCCGATTATGTCCAGTTCCATGATGACTGTGTACTTTCACTTTTACAGTGTCCTGGCAAGGCATCCCCTCCAGGAAGAAGTGATTGAAGAACAAGCAACAGATACCATGTCAGAGATAGCCCCCACGTCTTTCTAAAGACAGGATGTTCAGGGATAAAGATAGAACAGAGACTGAGGGAATGTGCAAACAATTGGGCACAACCTAGTTCCACTGCATGGGAGAGATCCAATTCCTGAAAATACTGATGAGGCTCTACTGTGTTTACAGAAGGGAGCCCAGCATGGCTGTCCCCTGAGACACTCATCCCAGCAATAGATCAAAATAGAAACTGAGACTCACAGCCAAACAATGGGCAGATCATAGGGAGAATTATAGATGAGTGTGCAGAAAAACTAAAGGACCTAGAAGGGACAGGAGGTCCACAAGAAGACCAAGAGTCCCAACTAACCTGGGCCCAGAGAGGTTTGTGGAGACTGAAGTACCAACCAAGGACCATACATGGACTAGACGTAGGCTCTCTACACATACTTGTTAGATAAATTATTTCTTAATAACAATGTTTTAAAATAATCTTCAAATGTACTCACTCATAAATCTATTAATAATACCTTTCTTATAGAGGTAATTTAACAGTATCAATGCCATGAAAATATTATCTGTTTATTCCTAAGTATGCACTGAGTGTTGGGTACTAGTCACTGGTGACTCAAACATGAGAAAAGTTCCAATTGTCCTTTGTGTCACAAAAATTGCTGTAAAGCAAAATACTGTGGACATATTTGAAACTATAATTGTTATTAGGAAAGTAGATGGCATCTAATAAGTCTGGAAAGTTTCTACAAGCAGGGCAGTCTGATATAAATATTAAGAATAACAAAAAATAATATGAGAACAGAACAAAATGTACTTTTGTACTTATAAAGGATATCGTGCAAAGTCAGATGGATGGATAAATGTTACATAGACTGAGCAAAGAGGAGCACATAGTTAGATGATAGCACATAGCTATGCTTTTTAGGATAAGACCAGCTGCAGCCTTCTAACCTTTAGTCAATAATTTACTTTTCTCTCATGAGTAAAATTATTGTCTCATGAGGGAAAGTATTGAGCAACATTAAGGATGTGATTTTATCAAATTTGCCTTTTTTCTTTAAAGGATTTATTTTCTTTTATGAGTATAGGTATTTTGCCTGAAGGTACGTCTGTGTATCACATCTGTGAAATGCCAGCAGTAGCAAAAAGAGTAAATCGGATGACTTAACTTGAGTTACACACAGTTGCAAGCAATAATATAGATGCTAGGAATCCAAGCCAGGTTTCTAGAACACCAACCAATTTTCTTAACTTCTTAACAGTTTCTTCAACACTGACATTTGCATTTTAAATATGTTGCTTCAACTTTATAAGTAAATTGAATATGAATAAAATAAAAGAGTAAATGAAGGCATGCCAATTAGAAGACTATTGGGGCAAAATTTACATGTCAGCAGCTTGTAGTAAAATATTAATAAGAATGTTGAACAGAAATGGAAATACTAAAGAGACATCTATTTATTTAATGACAGTTACTTATTTAATATTTGTTAATGTATATGTATGTGGCACACATGTGCCATGGAGGTCAAAGGACAATGTGTAGAAATTGGTCATCCCTTTCCATTATATGAGTTTCAGAGATTTGAGCAAGTATTCTTAACCAGTTGAGCCACCTTGCTGGCCCAAAATATTGAAGAGATTTTTAAGAAGAGATGTTGGTAAATTTTATTTTGGCTCTGACAACAATTGTGAGAATAAAACAAATTCAAAAGTGCCCACATGATTTCAGCATTTTATGAGGAAAGATGAAAATGTACCATGTGATACTCACAGTTTTTTTACATGAGTAGATTTGGAACTTGAAACATCATCAATCAATTTTGAATCAGTGGTTTAGGTATGGCTTGAGTCACACTAGTGAAGAAAAATAGTTGGTATTTAAGCCTGCCTATCAAAGAAGACATATGCTTTGCAGATAAAACTGCGTGAGGCATCTGTGCCTGAGCAGCAACAGATATGGAAGTTTCAGTATAAATGCTCAATAAGATAGTAAAGAATTGATAGTAAAAATGAACTGACACCAGGCTCAAACTTGAAGCACTCCAAAGGTGTTTGCAGATAGGAGGACATTAAATGTAGAGGGCATTAAAAAAAAAGTCAAAAATGAAGAAAACTCACTTCAGCAATAACCTCCAGATGCTAGTGGGTGGGCTTTCATCTCACTAGAGAAGAAAGCACTCACTCTACCAAATGCTATTGAGTGGGTTATTCTCACTACTTTAAATATAAGTACCGCAAAGCATTTGAAGCCTAATTTGTGGGTTTCTCCACAGATTTACAAGAGTTGGGTGAACCTAAAGCAATGTAGAAGCATAGAGTCATCTTGTTGGCAAGAACATCCAGGTAAAAACTGGGAAACATTTTTTTTTAATAGAATTTATTTTTAGAGAAAGTTTTTTTAAGTGCACAGCAAAATTGCATGTAGAGTGTAGAGATTTCTCATATAACACTGACCTCACCATTTTTTTTTCTTACATAAGACACTGCTGAAGTTTCCTATAAATTCCTCAAGTGAGGAAAGTGGATCTGACTTACCAGGGACCTAGTGAGTTTAGACTTCTTTTCTCATCAATTTCTAGATCACTTTGGCCCTTTCTGAATGTAAACCCATATTGGAGAGCAACGACAGGCAACTAAACAGTATAGATTCAATCTTTAGTAGATGAGGTCCTCACTTGATGATGCTCACAGTATCTTGTCACTTTTATTGTTGTTGGTATTACGACTGCTTGCTTGTTTAAGAATTCTTTTTAATAATTATTTTTATTTTTATTAATTACAGTTTATTCACATTGTTGTCCCCCTGTACCTCCCTCCCTCTTCCCCTCCTGTGTCCCTCTCCCAGTCCACTGAAAAGAGAGGTCCTCCTCCCCTTCTGTCTGATCCTAGCCTATCAGGTCTCATCAGTAGTGGCTGCATTGTCTTCTTCTGTAGCCTGGTAAAGCTGTCCCACCCCCCAGGGGGAGGTGATCAAAGAGCAGGCCAATCAGTACATGTCAGAGACAGTCCCTGTGCCCATTACTATGGAGGCCACTTAGATACTATACTACCATAGGTTACCTCTGTGCTGAGGTTCCAGGCTATCTCTATGAGTGGTCTTTGGCTGGAGTATCAGTTTCAGAAAAGACCCCTGTGCCCAGACTTTTAGGATCTGTTGCTGTCTTTGTGGAGCTCCTGCCCTCTCCAGGTCTTACTATCTCCCACTTCTTTCATAAGATTCCCTGTACTCTGCCCAAACTGTGGCTATGAGTCTCAACATCTGCCTCGATACCCTGCAGGGTAGAGCCTTTCAGAGGCCCTCTGTGGTAGGCTCCTGTCCTGTTCCCTGTTTTCTACCTCCTCTGATGTCCATCCTCTTTGCCTTTCTGAATGGGGCTTGAGCATCTTAGCCACAGTCCTCCTTACTGATTAGCTTCCTTAGATGTACATATTTTAGCATGTTTATCCTATATTATATATCTAGTGTCCACTTATGAGTGAGTATATACCCTGTGTGACTTTCTGCTTCTGGGATACCTCACTCAAGATGATCTTTTCCAGTTCCCAACATTTACCTGCAAATTTCATGATTTCCTTGTTTTTTTATCACTGAGTTATTTTAATTATGAAATATGTTGCCCAATTCTAAGTAACCGGAATGTAGGAAGGTCTCTGTGATTCGTATCTTCTCTACTTTTTTTTTTTTTTGCCAAAATACAGGCTTCAGATTTTTCTAAAGAAGCAAACTTTTACTAAAAGAGATTTAGTAAACTACAAGTTACACATTTTGTCTTAAAGAACATGATTCATTCCTTATATTATGATTGGTATTTGATGACAAGTAACCTTAAACAAGGATGCCTTTATGCAGTAGAGAAAAGGAAGAATATTCAGATATTCCACATGACGCACCTGGACACTTACTCTTTTGTTCTATCTCAACTCTAAGCAGAAATATGCAACAACTACAAAAGGAGAAATATGGGACAACTAAGAAGTCACTTTTCTCTGGAATGATTGCTTGGGTCACAACTCAACTAGTTCTAGAGATGATAGCTTAAAAATATTTAGAGTGGGGAATAGGTGACAAGGGAAGACATGTAGTGGCTCTAGGTCCTCTACAAAGCCTGCTTCCAAGTCCACTAACCCATGTGGCTTCAGAATCACAGGAAATATTGAAATTTGCTCTTAAAATATGCATTAGAAAATTGAGAGGAAAAAAAAGAGAAGATTCATATATTACCAGTCTTAAGGGTTTTTTTTTTTTACTATCTATCTATCTATCTATCTATCTATCTATCTATCTATCCATTTATCTAGTTATTTATCAGAATTTATTCAATTTGTATCCCCTCTGCAGCCTCATACTTCATCACCTCCCAGTCCCACCCACCATCCCTCTCCTCCCCCTGTATATTCCATTGTGTGAATGAACGACACTCTCTGTATCCATTCCTCAATTGAGGGACATCTAGGTTGTTTCCAGATTCTGGGTATTACAAATAAAGCTGCTATGAACATAGCTGAGCAAATGTCCTTATTGAACAGTGGGGCATCTTTTGGGTATATGCCTGTATATGATGTAGGCCACTCCTTACTTAGACTCTTCCTAGCTGACCCTAGGTTGTGTCAACTGGACAGTTAAAAATTCTTCCACACATTTACACAATGGAATACTACTAAGAAATTTTAAAAAAAAGGAAATAATAAAATTTGCAGACAAATGGTGGGAACTAGAAAATATCATCCTGCGTGAGGTTTTCCAGAAGCAGAAAGACACATGTGGTTTGTATTCACTTATAAGTGAATATTTGACATACAATATAGGATAATCAGACTAAAATCTGTACACCTAGGGAAGCTAAGCAAGAAGAAGGACCCTGTTAAGATGCTCAATCCTCATGCAGAAAGGCAAATAGGATAGACATTGGAAGAGGGATAAAACAGGGAACAGGACTACCACAGAGAGCCTTTTTAAGACTCTACCCAGCAGGGTATTAGAGCAGATGCTGAGCCTCATAGCCAAATTTTGGGCAAAGTGCAGGGATTCCTATGAAAGAAGGGGTAGATAGAATGGATAGAAAGACCTGGAGGGGACAGGAGCTCCACAAGTAGAGCAAAAGAACCAAAATATCTGGGCACAGGCGTCTTTTCTGAGACTGATGCTCCAATCCAGAACCATTCATGGAGATAACCTAGAACCCCTGCACAGATATAGCCCATGGCAACTCAGTCTCCAAGTGTGTTCCCTAGTAATAGGAACAGGGACTGTCTCGGACATGAACTCAGTGGCTGGCTCCTTGATCACCTGACCTTGAGGGGGAGAGTTAGCCCTACCAGGCTCAGAGGAAGAGTATGCAGACAGTCCTGATGAGACCTGATAGGCTAGGGTCAATTTAAAGGAGAGTTGGACCTCCCCTATCAGTGGACTACGGGAGAGGCATGAGAGGAGAAGAGGGAGGGAGGGTAGGATTGGGAGAGGATAAGGGATAGTACTACAGCTATGATACAAAGTGAATAAACTGTAATAATTTTTAAAATAAATTTCAAAAAATTAAGTCTACATGAAGAATCAAACTTAGAAATTTGGAATAGAGGTGACCTGTTTTTCAGAGATGCTTAATTCTTAAAGAAGGTTCTGGAGAGTCAAAGTTTTCCATTGGAATCACTGACTCATCCTATCAAGTCTGTGGATCACACTGTATAACTAGCTCATCATGTAATGGGTTCCAGGATATTGATGTCGCCTCATGAGGTTACAGTTCTTAAGTTTGCTTGTTGTGGTTGCCCATCTATAATGTTTTCATAGCAAGCCCACTGTTGCTTCCTTCAATTTTAATAGTCAGTTGTTTGAAGCATGAAATCCTATTTCTGCCTACAATATAAGAAACTGTAATTGAGATATAAGTATCATCTGCACCAGCAGCCTTGTCAGAAAATCCTCACTATCCTCTTTCCTCTTGGTCTATACTCATTCAAATAAAAAGTCTGGGGCCTGAAAAGTATACTTAATTTCCCTCCTGCTTCTTTTAATCTCTTTGTTGAACTTCAGAGGAGAAATTATTTCCCTAAATCTGGTCTCACTTCTCATCTTCTTTAATAAATCAGCACTATATCCATCACTCAGTGAGAAAATTCTAAATATTGCCTCTTTAGCCTAACACTCAAGGTTTACCAAGCCAAGTCAGTCCCTCGTTCTTTTTTTCACTGAAGGTTTGAGAGCTTTCCAATAACGTATACATCTATTTTTATTTCTAACCCCAAGTGGTAAACTCACAATTGTATATTCTGTCCTCCTACAAGCAGTCAGATTAAAAACGACTAATATTACATTTTGATGATTCATTTCCTTTTTCAGGTAAAGCTGATCACTTCACTGCTTCATCCCAGCACTATATAAGCAAAAGGGCTTCATGTCTTAGAATATAATATGAACTTCTATATATGGTAGAATTGGAGACATGGAATCGAATTTCTGTTATCTGCACTTTAAGTTCTTTGAGGGATTATTTTCTCAATAGAAAAAAAATAGTCTGTATGCATAATTCTTTAATAGCCAAATGTTATGTACTCCAATGAGATAGGTAAATGCTAGTATTAGCACACTGGTTATATTAAATATTTCTTCAATTCCAAATGATATTCCAAATGTCTCCTTCATGCTTAAAAATATCTGAAAGCTTTACTAACCATATCAAGCCATGAGACCACATAGTCAAAAGAGCTTAGATAACCATTCCCAGTGTACTCCAGTGGGATGCAGTCAGTACTCAAGTGGAAATCAATGACTAAAGCATACATTACATTCCTCACTAAATTTGGAGATGCTAGGTGATTTTTCCATTTCCCTTCATATCTTTTCCTAGTCATTTTATCAAATTTCATTAAGTACTTGAAATGAGCATAAAGTTTTATTCATTCTGCCTCTTCTATAATGTATCACCAGCAGCACAATGAGTAGAAGAGAGGAATGCCTCCATTCTTGTGACTTAAATAAATGCTTGTGAGAAAGTACTCTCTGAGAAAAACAGTATCAGCTGAAACAGTATCAGCTGAATTTGTGGGGGCTCCAGTCAGGACACAATTGCAAAATAAAAAACAACAACAACAAAAACCCAATAAATTTGTGTCAGCATAAGCTTTTGTGAGAATTTGCTTAGAAAGAGACAGAACAGGAGAAGCCAAGATAGATAGATAACAGTTTGCCTTAAGTTTTAGAAAAACAGGAAGCTAAGTTCTGTTGCAATAGATGGCCTTTCTCATTCAAACCACCACAGTATGTATACATTTGTCAACTTGAAATCTGTTACTTTGTATGCTAATTAAAATGTTTCAATCACAATGCAAATATTCCTGATGAGACCTGATAGGCTAGGGTAAAAGAAGACCTCCCCTATCAGTGGACTAGGGGAGGAACATAGGGCAGAAGAGGGAGGGAGAGTGCAATTGGGAGGAGAAGAAGGAGGAGGGGGCCCCAGCCGGTATACAAATTGAATAAATTGTAATAAATGATAATATTAAAAGTGTATTAACATAAATATGTGTCAATCTATTACTTTAAGAGATCACAGCATACCTGATAGAAATTTTTATAATTAGTAAGGAGCATGGGAAGCAAAGAGCCTGTTATGTATGTAAGGGTCACAAGAGCAGAACAGACAGATGCTTACTTCAGATTCAAATGTGAACCAGAGCTTCAATAAAATATACTTATTGAACAGGGTCAAAGCTGATGAAAACAGTTCCTAAAAGTCCAAGTGTTCTGCTCTAAAAATGAATGATTTTTTTTTTCCTCTAGCACATCAGATTGTCTTCTGTTTTCCTCTTACTTGACAAAGGGGAAGATACAAAAGAGGGCAAGTGGAAAGGATGGAAATCTGAGTCACCTCTGATGTCTTAGGACACTTTCCAATGAAACAAAACTTGGAGTTGTTTTTTCAAATGATTTTTTTTTCCTTTTTCAGAAACTACTTTCAAGATGTTGGGATAGGTCAAGAGTTAAGTGATTTAGAAGCAAAGTTAAGAGAAATATTGTTCAGCCCTAGACAATATGTGAAGGACAAATAGCCCTGAAGAAGTGGTCAGAGCATGAAGCACTTCTGCAGTCCATGTCAAGCTGTCTTGAACCATGGACTATTCTTAGCATGAGAGCAGTGAGAGCAGAGTCCACTGAGCCAATAGCTCCTATCATAGACAGCAATATCTGGGTAGCCTCTGGGCAATGCATGAAATGTCCTGATGGAAAAAAAAATGTGTGATACTACATTGGTGATATAGTTTTGTGATAAAGACAGTCTCTATCACACTTCACACAAGAGGTACATGAAAGGGGAGGAGGTCCTCCCCTATCAGTGGACTTGGAAAGGGGCAGGGAGGAGACCAGGAAGGGAGTTGGGGAGGGGGAGGGAATGAGGGAGCGGGATACAGCTGGGACGCAGAGTTAACAAATTGTAACTAAAAATAAAAATAAAATAAAATAAAAAAAGAAAAGTAAAAAAAAAAAGAGAACGTTCTGGTTAGCTCTATATACTATTTTAATTGGATTATTTGCCTTTTTAATGTCCAGATCTTTTAATTTTTTTAATATATTTTAGAAACTAATCCTCTATTGGATGTGCAATCAATAAAGATCTTTTCCTTTTCTAAAAAAAAAAAAAAAAAAAAAAAAAATTATTCCTAAAGTGACATTGTTATAGGCTTATTTTAAAAATCATTTTATTTATTTATTCACTTTACATCTTTACATCACAATTATAGCCACCTCCCTCCTCTCTTCCTGCTCCCACTCTCCCTCGCTCTTTCCCCAACCTCCCTCCCCTATTCCTCAGATAAGACAAGGACCCTCTACCCACCCACCCAGCTCATCAAGTCACACCAGGACTGAGCACATCCTCTTTTTTTCCTGTGGCCTGGTCAGGCAACCCTAACAACTGGGGGTGATCAGAAAGCAGGCAACAGAGTTCATGTCAGAGACAGCCCTGACTCCCCTTACTAGGGATACCTGAGCTGCCCATCTGCAACATATATGTAGGTGGCCAAAACCAGTCTTTCCATTTATTGTTTGGTGCTATGGTCTCCACAATCCCCTCTGAGCCCAGGTTAGTGGCTCTGTTGGTCTTCTTGTGGAGTTCCTGGGACCTCCATATGGTTCTATCCTTCCTACCACTTTTCCACAAGACTTTCTTTGCTTTGCCTAATGTTTGGCTATGAGTCTTGGCTGCTGGGTGGAGCCTCTCAGAGGATGGCTATGCTAGGCTCCTGTTTGAGCATAGCTGAATATTATTAATAGTTTCAGGCATTGGCTTTCTCCCATGGGGTGGGTCTCAGATTGGGCCAGGCACTGGGTTGGACATTCCCTCAACCATGGCTCTAACTTTATCTCTGCACATCTTGTAGGCAGGGTAAATTTTGAGTTGAAGATTTTGTGGGTGGGTTGGTTATCCCCTTCCCCCACTAGGAGTCCTGTCTCATCAGAGGGTGTCCTTTTCAATCTCCATGAACCCTACTACTAGGATTCTCATCTAGAGTCACTGCTATATCCTCCCAGAAGCCTGCCATGTCTTAGGTCTCCAGATTATCATAGAGATGCCCTGCCCACAGTTTCTTATCTCCCTGTAGGCCCTCTATCCTGTTCTCTCCATGTCAGGTCTCCATGCTTATTTCTTTCTTCTCTTCCTCTACTATTGTTCCCTCTATTCAGCCACTTCCTCTTTCTATTCTATTTTCTACTCTGAGTGAAATTTAAGCATCTTCTCTTGGATCATCCTTGTTGCTTATCTTATCTACTTTGGGTCTGTGAACTGAAGTATTTTTATCCTGTACTATATGGCTAAATTCTGCTTATAAGTGAGTACATATCAAGTGTGTCTTTCTGGTTCTAGGTTACCTCACTCAGGATGATCTTTTCTAGTTTTATCCTTTTGCCTGCCAATTTTATGATTACCTTGTTTTTAATAGCCAAGTGGCATTCCATTGTGTAAATATATCACAATTTCATTATCATTTTTTTGGTGGACTCACATCTAGGTTGTTTCCAGATTCTGGCTATTACAAATAGAGCTGATATGAACATAGTTGCACAAATGTTCTTGTGGTATGGTAGAGCGTCTTTTGTGGGTATGCCCAGAAGTGGTAAAGCTGGGTCTTTAGGTAGTACTATTTCCTTTTTTTTTTTTTTTTGAGAAAGTACCAGATTGATTTCCAAAGTGGTTTTGCACGTGTGCACATGCACCAGAAATGGAGGAGTGTAATCCTTTCTCCACATCCCTGCCGCATGTGTTGTCACTTCATTTTTGATCTTAGCTTTTCTGACAGGTGTAGCATAGAATCTCAGAGTTGTTTTGATTTGCATTTCCCTGATGAATAAGGCTGCTTAACATTTCTTTAAGTTATTCTCTGTCTTTCGAGATTCCTCTGTTGAGAATTCTCTGTGTAGCTCCACACCCCATTTTTTAATTATTGTTTGTTGTTTAATGTCTTGAATTCTTTATATATTTTGATTATTAGACCTTTGTCAGATGTAGAATTGGTGAAGATCTTTTCCCAATCTATATATTGCAGTTTTGTTCTAATGAGAGTGTCCTTTGCCCTACAGAAACTTTTCAGTATCAAGAGGTTGCTTTTACTAATTGTAGATCTTGGAGCCTGAGCCCTTGGTGTTCTATTCAGGAAGTTGTGTCCTGTGCCAATGAGTTCAAGTATCTTCCCCATTTTCTCTTCTAGTAGATTTAGTGTATCTGGTTTTATTTTAAGATATTTTTTCCACTTGCATTTGAGTTTTGTGCAGGGTGAGGCATATGGATGTATTTGCATTTTCCACAGGTAGTCATTCTGTTAGACGAGCACTGTAATAGGCATATTATTGATAGAATGTTCTTCTAAAATTCAAGGGTATTAATATTCCAGTATCTTCAGGTATCCCCTGTTTATTTCCAAAATACCTTATATATCTAAATATATATTATGTACAATCACATAATAATCAGATATCATTTAGATCTATTCTATGTTTACATTTGACTGTAAAAGCATAGCACTTTCTCCCTTAGTAATACTAACTGTAACTGTCCAAACATAACCCAGCTGATCCCTTACTGCCAAGATCTACTTCAGAAATTTTACCTTATCAGAGTTCAAATACTCTATACTATCTTCCTTAAAAGTTCTAAAAGAAAAAAAAGCTAATTTCTACAGTTTCCTTCTACTTCAGAATACCTAAATTCTGTAAATTTATTAGCATGTCGTTTCCCCACAAGATTTAAATATCTAAGGAATCTTGCCTTTGGATCAATAGTATCAGACAAGGGTCTTGTTACACAGTAAACTTTTCATAAAATTAAGTATCAAAAGAGTGAAACAGTGAATAAAACACTATTCTATTCAGAGCTTTATCCTTGTCTCTCATTATTCTGATTCCATCTGTCAAGTTTTATTGCTGTTAAAGAGATAATTTTCCTAAACTTAAATTTATTTCTAAAGCTGACAGTTTTTTGCTAGCAAAAAGGAAGGGCCTACTAAGTACTCACATGTGAAAGTATTTCATGAATAAATGCTCTCTTAAGTCAGTCTAAAATAAAGACTTTTCTCTTGTTTTCCTCACATATCTTTAAGGGGACATGCAGACAGGTGAAAAAAAAAAAAAACAGAAACAAAAACAATGTTCTGGTAGTGCAGTAGCTCACTGTAAAATGGATACTCTTCTTTGGCCACTAGGGGGCTTCAAGTGTGCATTTCTGAACTCTTTATATGGTTAGATGAGAGGAAGTACGTAAATTTGTGGGAGAAGTTATAGCAAATTATCACCTATTCTGAATAACAGTGCAAATAACACATTGTCACTTGAGTTTGTATATGAACAATTTCACCTTAAATTTTAAATTGTCAGAGAATGCCAAAATTTTAAGATAGTTCCAGAATGATCTTTGTTACACATGAAGAGTGTCCATCATAAATATATCATTCTTTTAGAAACATAACTTGACATTTGTAAAGCCAGATTCTTTTCAAACTAAATGACAAAAGAGATTTAAGGTGTCAAATGAATGTAATGTGTAACAAACATTTAATCAGTGTTAATGAATGTGATTACCAAGGCAGCCATATAGCATAATTTAGAATATCTCTCAGAAATTAAACAAGTAGTGTCTTCTAAGATTTTGAGGTAGTTGCATTCTGTGATTATGTTGTTTTTGCTCCCTCATCAATAATTTTACAAAAGGATTAAAATGACAAGAAGCTCTTTGTGATATACATCTACAGCAAGGCAGTAAGATGAGAGAGATAACTTAAGCTCTGTCACAGCCATTGTCATGAAGACAGAATTCACATGGATTAGGTAGATAGATATTAGCAGTTTATCAAAAGAAAAGCTTGAATCTTGGTAATGTTATAGGAAGAAAAAGATATTCATAGGAATTTCTCAATTCTCATTTATATATACAGTCTGTTGAGATTTCTCAATTATTCTATCCATCTTATGGGGAATTTCTTGGAAAACTAATTACAAAATGAGTCATATTTTATGTTAGGTTTCTAAGAAACTCAGGACAAATGGCTAAAGGAGGATCTATTACCATATCAAATCAAACACTGCCAAGGGACCCTCAGCATCTCAATTGCCTGTTACAGAGTCTTTCTGGCTGGCATGTCCCACTCCTAACCCTAAACATCTCTAGTCCCCAGGCCTTACTTCCCATTTCCCAATTTCTTTGACCCCTAAATAACCCTGCCATTTTGGCTATGTGTTCTCTGGCTCTCTTGGCTTTTTGGTTTTCTTGGTTCACATGCCCTCGCTTGCACTCTTGGCTCCTGATTCCTCTCTTGGTCTTCCCCCTCCTTTATTCTCTTTTTCTCTCACTCTCCCCTCTCTTCTCTCCTCTCATAGTCCATTTAAGTCTGTTGTACCAGTTCAGTCTTGAATTTTCTAGATGCCTCTTGCTGCACTGTCTCTCAAATCTACAATAAACCTTCTCCATACTTTGGGGCAGTCATGTTCTCACTTTTTCATTCAATGTATTCATTTATATTTCTAGTCAGTCAAGCCAGTGGTTGAACATTTTTCTCAATTAATGCTTCAAGAGAGGTATTTTTTTTTTTAGGTAGTATGTCTTAGAAAGGTTTTCACAGATCTCTAGCTAGCCTCTAATTAGATGATCTTGAGCTCCTGGAGTCCCTGCCTCTGTCCCACAGATGTTAGGATTACAGGTAGTAATTACCTCCAGCTAAGGTAATTTAATAATTCATCAATCAAACATTCAATAAATATCAGAAATAGTCTATAATTAAATTGCTATGTTAGAAGCTAGGGATATGCTAAAGACAAAAAGGAGAGAGAAATGAGAAAGAAAGAGAAAAAGAAATACCTACATAAGAGATGTAACCTTTCTTTTTTTTTTGTATTTTATTTTTTTCTTATCAGTTACATTTTATTAACTCTGTACCCCAGCTGTGTCCCAATCCCTCATTCCCTCCCAGTCCCTCCCTCCCTCCCTCATCTCCACCCTGCCCCTTGCCAAGTCCACTGATAGGGGGGACCTCCTCCCCATTCATCTGATCCTGTTTTATCAGGTATCTTCAGGACTGGCTGCAAAGCTCTCCTCTGTGGCCTAACAGGACTGCTCCTCCCTTGGGGGGTAGGGAGGCCAAAGAGCCAGTCATTGAGTTCCTGTTAGAAATATTCCTTGTTCCCCTCACTATGGGAAACCAATTGGTTACTGAGCTACCACAGGCTACATCTGAGCAGAGGTTCTGGGTTACATTCATACATGGTCCTTGTTTGCATGTCAGTCTCAGAAAAGAACCTGTGCCCAGATATCTTTGGTCCTTGTGGAGCTCCTATCCTTTCCTCATCAGTCTAACTCCCCTTCTTTCTTATGATTCCCTGTACTCTGCCAGAGGTTTGGTCATGAGTCTTTGCTTTGAAAACACTGCTAGTTAGAGTCTTTCCAATGCGCTCAGTAAACTCCTGTCAATGTTCAATGCGTATCCCATCTGTCTTTCAAAACGAGGATTGATAATCTTACCCCATGTCCGCTCTCTTGATTATCTTTTTTAGGTGTATAGATTTCATTATGTTTATTATATCTTATAGGTCTATATAAGTGAGTATATACAATGTTTGTCTTTCTCCTTCTGGGATATTTCACTCAAGATGATCTTTTCCAGATCCCACCATTTGCCTGCAAATTTCATGATTTCCTCCTTTTTGAGAATCTCCAAAACAATCCTGTACAACAACAGATCATCTGGAGGTACCTCCATCCCCGATCTCAAGTTGTACTACAAAGCAATAGTAATAAAAACTGCATGGTATTGGCATAAAAACAGAAAGGAGGATCAATGGAACCGCATAGAAGATCCAGAAATAAACCCACACACCTATGAATAATGGATATTTGACAAAGAAGCCAAAACCATTCAATAGAAAAAAGACAGCATCTTCAATAAATGGTGCTGGTCCAACTGGATGTCCACATGCAGAAAAATGAAAATAGATCTCTATTTATCACCCTGCACAAAACTAAAGTCCAAGTGGATCAAAGACCTCAACATAAAACCAGATACTCTAAATCTGTTAGAAGAAAAAGTGGGGAACAGCCTAGAACTCATTGGCACAGGAGACAACTTCCTGAACAGAACACCAACAGCACAGGCTCTAAGAGCAACAATCAATAAATGGGACCTCATGAAACTGAACAGCTTCTGTAAAGCAAAGGACACTGTCATCAAAAAAAAATGCCTGCCTACAGATTGGGAAAGAATCTTCACTAACCCTTTATCTGACAGAGGACTAATATCGAGTATATACAAAGAACTAAAGAAGCTGAAAAGCAGCAAACCAAGTAATCCAATTAAAAAATGGGGAACAGAGCTAAACAGAGAATTCTCGACAGAGGAATATCAAATGGCAGAGAAACACTTAAAGAAATGCTCATCCTCATTAACCATCAGGGAAATGCAAATCAAAACGACCCTGAGATATCACCTTACACCCATCAGAATGGCCAAAATGAAAAACTCAAGGGACAACACATGCTGGAGAGGTTGTGGAGAAAGGGGAACCCTCCTCCACTGCTGGTGGGAATGTAAACTGGTACAACCACTCTGGAAATCTATCTGGCACTTTCTAAGACAATTAGGAATAGTGCTTCCTCAAGACCCAGCTATGCCACTGCTAGGTATATACCCAAAGTTTGCTCAAGCACACAAAAGGGATATTTGCTCAACCATGTTTATAGCAGCTTTATTTGTAATAGCCAGAACCTGGAAACAACCCAGATGTCCATCAACGGAGGAATGGGTACAGAAATTGTGGTATTTTTACACAATGGAGCCGTAACCTTTCAACTTACTAAACAGAAAATATCACAGCTGAGCTGAGCTGCAATGATTTTTGATTAGTACTGGCTACTTATGTCATGGCTGTTACTAGAGAATTTTGTGTGTTCAGAAATAACACTTTGTGTTAGTTTAGAAATGTAGTATGTTACTCCTTTCAGATGAACAAAAAGATAATGAGGTCAACTGTATGATTTCCATAATGATTTTTGTATTTTTAGATGCTAAAATTTCTAAAATAGGCTAAATATTTTGAGCATTATTGTTACCTTTTCCCCAAAATAAATTTATAAGATGGAAAAACAACACCAAAAGGCACATGCTGACTTCCTTCTGCATTCCAGCTTTGCTTTATAACATTTTGCATTTTATAAATTACATTTATATACAAAAATGATAGAGATGCATCATCTCCACTGATTTTCATTTGATTCTATGAGGTGAGCAGTCCAAATATTAATGTTCTTGTTTACAGATCAGTAGCCTGGTTTCTGATAACTTTTCCATAGTTAATGAAATGAGATGTTTTATCCCATGGAGGCTCTGTACTACCTCCTACTTTGCTTTGCTTTGTCTGCTATCTCTTCTCATTACAGAGAGTGCTTCTCCTTCCACCTATGGTTACGAAGCAGTGCACATAATGTTGCTATTATTTAAAAGAAAAATGACAAACATTAGATAATTATTGAGAGAAATGCATTTAACCCATGTCAGGATGACCATGGTCTTATTCAGTGTTGGCTAGCAATAATTTAAGTGCTAAGGTATTCAAAGAATAAAACATATTCTGAGTTAACAACTTTTTTTCTTTTCAATTAATGCTTGATAGTATGTTACAGTTCCATCAAATGACCTTTCCTTGCTTCTTGTATGTTTAGGCCTCTGTGGATTTTTTTCCCCATAGAATGAGCTAAAATATCATTTTCTTATGTTTAATCATGTTATGTTTTTTTTTGATCAAACAAAGTTGAGTTATTCTCCTTTCTACCTGGATAAATTTAATTTATTTTATATAAGGAAATCATAGGTTGAAATTAGTTGGGAAAGAGCTTTATTCTGCCCTGAATTTGATATCCATTGAAGTGGTCTCTGGAGATGCTTCTTGTTTACACACGAATGTTAACACAGAGGACATATAATCTTGAAGATGAGCATTTTCATCTCAATTTTTATAACATCGCTGTAACTAGAGTGGGGTTAGGAGGACAGAGGTAGGTTCAGGTGCCTCATGCAGCTCCAAATGCACAAACATACTAAATCGAGTATGGACATTTCAGATATTCAAGGCAGAAAGAAAGAATAAACTTAATTTCAGGAGTTATCTTTGAATTATGTTTGTGGGGTTTTTTTTTTCCAATTAATGCCCTGTTATTGTACCTCCATCTTCAATCCACAGTACTTTGCTTCATCCAAGTGTTCTCATATTGTGTTATCTTCTGAATAATTTCAAAATCTTTAAACAGCTGTTTCTTTGCCCTTAGTCAAACAAACTGCCTCCTAGGAAGTGAACAAAGACCACCCAGAGCATTTCAGCAGATCTACCCCACTGTGAGCTGATGCTGATAACTGCCAATCCTAATTTGCTTGGCTTCAGGGATCCTTTGTATTAAAAAAAAGTGCTGTCATAGAGTTTTAATAATACCAGTGAGCGAAAGCCCCCATGTTTCCTTATCTGAGAACTGGCTATCTGGATGTGAAAGAACACATGCTGTTCCAGGATTTATGTTTTTCTTTCTTCTTGACTCAAGAGCAAATTTGCGAACATGGACTATTGTGTCACTTGAGAAAAATGAGTTAGATTAGCAAAGAATCCAGAACATAATATTATGTTCACAGTTAGACCTTTTTCATGTCTGAAATTCATAGACTGAATTGTACATAACTATTCTGATGTGATTGAATTGGGAGGATTGAAACATCAAGGTTAAATCTGTCTGATCTTTTTGTTCTTGTTGAAGCAGTTGCTTTGTATATTTGAGCATTGTCTTTGCTTTCCTTTCTTTTTCTTTTTTTTTCCCTACTGATTCAGATTTATTCAAAGCCAATTTTTCTGCTCCTAGTAAGATATTGTTATACATAAGGCCAAAGTCAGTCAGCATAGTATAGAAATACAAGTCAGGTTAACCACAGGTAAGAGAAAATTTGAACTAAAAATAATCCATGTATTAATATGCTTATTAAATATGTTAATCAAAACTGCATCTAATCCATTAAGATGAAGGACTAATGTTCAAAATACCAATTTAGGGGAAAAAGTTAAAGGAAAGGAAAACAAAAATTTATGGCTGGAGTAGAAATCCACTAGATTTCTCTACCCAAATATGTAGGCAGCTTCTACTAAGTGTTCTGTAAGTGAACTATTGTCTTTCATTAGAGTAATATAATTTGATCCAGTGATTAAGAGACAGTAATGTTAAAATAAAATTTTCTCATTATAATTCATCTGCATTCCCTCCAATTCTATTTCTTCAGACAATAACAGTCTCATTCCTGTAACAGGATATGCTTAGAAAATTTGTTACATTAGCACTTACTTGGATTTGACTTCGGACCTACATATAGTTGTTGTATTGTCGCTGCTGATGATGATTATGCCCAGTTCCATGTCTACAGGTAACATTTCTGCAGAAAGCCACAAGTAAGCATTATATGCAGTTAGAAATGATATTGACTTGGAAAAATGAAAGTAGTAGATTTCCATCTAGGTCCATGTCTTCACTAGCCATGCATAGTGGGTTAAGTTTGTAGAACTAGGCATGAATCTTATTCTATTGTGTAAGCCTTAAGTTTAATAGCAGTAGATTATTCCCAGGATATAAGTGTCACTACTCCATCCTTGGGTTGATCTTGCTGCATAATTATTGCTGTGGCTCACGGAGTTAGCAGTTGTCTAAGATTATTTGGTGCTTTTCTCCCTTGACATCTTACATAAACCTTTTGGATACTATGTGTCTTAGGATTTTTTTGCTGTGAAGAGACATAATGACCATAGCTACTCTTATAAAACAAAGCATATAATTGAGGCTGGCTTACAGTTTTAGAGATTTAGACCATTGTTATCATGGTGGTAAGCATGGTGGCATACAGGCAGACAAGATATTGGAGAAAGAGACTGCCACAATAGGCCTAGCATGAGCATATGAGACCTAAAAGCCTGTCTCCAAATGACACAGCTTTTCCAACAAGGCCACAATTCCTAACATTGCCACTCCAATCAGGCCAAGCATTCAAACACATGAGTCTACATGGGCCATTCATATTCAAACCATCAAAGTCTACTTTTTAGCTGCAATGTGCTTGTAGCCATGACATAATGCAGAAATGCATTCAGTATAACTTCAAGAGTTCTCATAGTTTATAAGACTCAACCTTGTTTTAAAGTCCAAAGTTCAAAGTCTCTTCTGAGACTCATGTACTGTTTTAGCGGCAATCGTGTGTAAAATCAAAATTAAAAAACAGATCACATACTTTCAACATACAAGGCCAAGGGTAGATATTACCATTCCAAAATGTAGGAAGTGGAACATAGTGAGGAAATACTGGACCAAAGTAAGATGGAAAACCAGCTGGTCAAACTCCCATGTCTGAATTTCCACATCTGATGTCAAACCACTCTTCAGATATCCAACTGTTTTTAGCTTTGTTGATTGCAACATACTTCTTTATCTTGCACAGGTTCTGCTTTCTGCTAGCAGTTTTCCTTGGCAAGTATCCCATAGTTCTAGAATCTCCAACATTCTGGGGTCTCCAAGGTAATAGAGGACTTTCCTTCATAGTTTTACACAGTGGCCTCTCTGGACCTCCAAGCAAGGAAACTCTGCTACATACCTGGCTTCAGAGGTTTTCAGTTTTCTTTAGTTTCCAAGGTAGAGTCCATTTCTTCTATCCTTGATTCTAAACTTAGAACCATGTGGCCAAAGCTACAAAGTTCTAATTTTTGTTGGGCTGGAACATAGTTCATTTTTCAATTGTATCTTCACCAGCTTTGTGTTTTCAGTTATTTCCTTCACTGACTAAGCATCGCTTTCCTGGAGCTCTCTGTAGACCAGGCTGGCCTTGAAATTAGAGGTCTGTCAACCTCTGCCTTCTGAGTGGCGTGATCAAAGTGGTGCATGATCACACCTAGACCTAAGATGTTCTTTAATTCCTGTTCACAAGATGGAAGCTTATCTGGGTAGGAGTCTTACTTTGAGGTCACCACTCTCTTTATTCCAGTTCTTAATCTGTTTATCTCCTTAAATACAGGGACTTAGCTCTATTCCAATTCCTGGTGTCAATATTTTTCTTCAGTTGTACCTTTTGAATTTTTCTTGCTCAGTTTGATCCCTTTCCTTTAGATCTGCATAAAACTGAACACTAATAACCATAAAACACAATCAGTATTAAGCTGTTTTGAGATTTCCTCTACCAACACAATTAATCTAAAGCTCTTTACGTTAACACCTAACAGCTATATTCTTCACCAAAATATCACAAGAATAGTCTCTAGGCCATATAACAACATTCTCCTTCTCTAAAACTTCTCAAGCCAGATCCCCACAGTTCAAATCTCTCTCAGAATCACTCATCCATGCCCATTAAGCTCTACTTAAAGCATTCAACTGCTTTTCTAATCCAAAATCATGAAGTTCATATTCCTCAAAACAAAAACATGGTCAGGCCTATCACAGCAATACCCCACTCCCTGCTAACAACTTCTGTGTTAGATTTTTACTGCTGAGAAGAGGCACCATGATCACCACAATCCTCATTAAAACAAACAAATAAAAAACAAACAAACAAACAAAAAACAACATTTAATTGGGGCTGGCTTACAGTTTCAGAGATTTAGTCCATTAACATCATGTAAGGAAGCATGGTAACATGCAGTTAGATCTGGTGTTCGAAAAGGAGCTGAGAGTTCAACATCTTGATCTGAAGGCAGCAAAAGGATACTGCCACATCAGGATTAGCTTGAGCATATGAGACCTGAAAGCCATCACCACAGTGACATAATTTCTCGAACAAGGTCACAATTCCTTTGAGCCAAGCATTCAAACATAGGAGTCTGTTGAGGCCATTCCTATTCAAGTTCTCAGAGAAGTTTGTAAGTCATTTCAGTTCATTCTTCTGTGTTAAAAGTTAGTGGTGATTCCAGAAATAAGGTCTTATATTCTAGGAAGAAACCAAGGACAATGATAATAGTCCTCAAATTTGGTGAGTATCTTGGACTCCCCTCACAAAGAAAATAAAAGGAGCTTTCCCCTGAGTGGAACTTGTCAGGGGTGTGGTTATGAGAGAGGTAATTAGGATTTTGAGCCCAGTAGGAATTATCTCAAGAATAATAACTTTACTTAAAACTTATACTTCTCTCTCACTCATATGGAAATATATGTAATATATTGAATATAATATTGAAATTTTGTATTATTATATAAAATATTATATTATGTATAATAGTGTTTCCCTATGGCATTTTCAAACATCTTTATTAACAGTTTCTCTTTTATTTAACTTTCCTCCATCCCCTCTCCCAACACTATCCCATTTTCCATTTCCCCTTCATCTAAACTGTGTCCTACTAGTTCCTACTCAAGAGTTCCTCCCCTGTGTTTTCTCCAGGTTATATGCACACATATGAAGATTTGGAATTTGGAACCACATGATGCTTTTGTCCTCCTGGGTCTAGAGTACCTCCCTTAGTTTATTTTCTGGCTCTATCCATTTACTTATAAAAATTATAATTTAATTTGTCTTTCCAGCTAAATGAAGTCTATTGTGTACAGGTACCACATTTTCACCGCCCATTCTTTATTTGAAGGACATTTATGTTCTTTCCATTTCTTTTGATATTGAGCAGAGAGTAGAAATAAACAAGGCTGAGCAGGTATCTATTGTTAGTTTGTTTTTCTTTCTTTCTTTTTGATGAACTATTTTTTGGCTTCTGTTTATGAAACATTGTTTGATGTGTATATATATACATTATATCTAAATATTCTTATAATGCATCCATGCCTAGTTTTTCTAATCACCCTCTTATTCTCTTAACTATCAATTCCCTACAAAACTCCCTCTCGTTTTCATGACTTTTGTTTTGTTTTGTTTTGTTTTGCTTTGTTTTGTTTTGTTTTGTTTTGTTTTGTTTTGTTTAGTCAGGGACATCCACCAGAGCTTGGGTATGTTGCAATCACAGGTATTTCTTTTGTTCTAGAAAACTATATATCACCCAAATTTCTTGAGTGTTATGAGTTTTTTTTTTTTTCTTTTCTTCAATATCTGATAGTTTCTAATCTCCAGGGTATATCTATAGGTGTAGTGGAAAAAAATGCACCCAGTACATAATAACCTACACTCTTGAATTGTTTAAGTTATCTTCACAGAATAAAAAATATACAGTCAAAATGGAACAATCTCTCCTAAAAGGCCTATTCATCCTATATGATTAACACATATTTCTTGACCTTTGATTCTATGCATTTTCAAAGATATTTTTTTGCCTATTGTTATAAAACAATAGGCAACCTTAATATTTTGAGATGGATGACACTCTCAAGAATAGTAAGTTTTTTCATTGGAAAATGGGAGGAAAGCTATACAGTTAGCATAAAAAGTAAAGTGTGGTAATTTCAAGAAATCCTATTTTTTTAAAACATACTGGATAGTGACAAAAAATACCAAAAAGTAAAAATAATTCAAAGAGCAGGCCAATCAGATTATGTCAGAGGCAGTCCCTCTTTCTATTACTATGTAATCCACTTGGACACTGAACTGCCATGGGCTACATCTGTGCAGGAGTTCTAGGTTATCTCCACGAATAGTCCTTGGTTGGAGTATGCTCTTTGATCACCTCCCCCTGAGGGGGGAGCAGCCTTACCAGGCCACGGTAGAGGACAATGCAGCCAATTTTGATGAGAACTGATAGACTAAGATCAGAAAGGAGAGGAGAACCTCCCCTATCAGTGGACTTGGGGAGTGGCATGCATGCAGAAAGGGGAGGGAGGGTGGGATCGGGAGGGGAGGAGGGAGGGGCTTATGGGGGGGGATACAAAATGAATAAAGTGTAATTAATAAAAAATTTAAAAAAATAATTCAATTTTTATGATACTCCATACTTTTTCCAAAAATTGTAACTTTTTCATTTCTCCTGGATTGTTGTGCCTAGAGGTATGTAGTCTTCAAATGAGGCGAGAAGAGAGGATACTATATAAACAAAATAAACATAAACAGGCTTAATGGCTTTAAAATCTTCATATAAATAGCTGTGTCAATGATTTTAGAAGCCAAATTATTAAAATACATATTTCCTGAGGCCAACATTATCACTTATCAAAAACTGTTAAGTGAAAAAATAACGAATTATCATGTCTCCCAATACACAGAATTCATAGTAAAATTTGACCTTAAAACAATAATGACGTTGAGTAGCACTTCCAAAAGCACCAAGAGGTATATTCTGCTTCAGCAGCATTTAAGGTGAGCATACACAGGGTCCCTCCATCTTCAGCATTCCACTGACCTTGCATTTTCCTTCAGCCACAGCCTTCAGTTTATGCTTGCTGATCTTTATCTCCTGTTCCAGGTACCATCTAACAGCAACCATTCCAGCTAGTTGCTTCTTTTTAACCAACTAACCATGTCCTTTATGACTAATAAAATAACTCTACCAAGGTCACTGCCTACTGCCAGTTTTATTTGCTTTGGAGGTCTTCCTGACGATACCACTCTCTGGGTTTCTGTTTCCAAAGCATACTACATGACTCTGTAGAGTACAGAATGTATCAATTTCCACAATTTATATACACCAGGATATGCACCTGGGAAAAAGTTTAATTTTATGATGTAAAAGCTCTCAGTGGAAACAGCTGTTACTTGAATAAGTAGGAGACATTGTACCTTGGATGATATAAAAACTGTCATGACCTGGGAGTGGAGCCCACAAACCAATCTCTTACTCTCTTCTTTTAGAGAGTCATCTAGCACCATCATGTCTTTGATTGGCACAGCACCATCTCTGATAACTTCCTAGAGACCCACTTCCAAGAGTAGGAGACGATGCTCATCAGGAAGATATGCATCCCCTTGCCTGACTTCCAAAGACTACAGTTATAACCACAAGAAGACAGAAGGAGGATCTCAGCAAGATGGTGAACCACACTGCATGGTACAGCCATTCAAAACAAATACATGGAAAGTTGAGGAACTGAGCTCCCGAATTCCTGTCCAGCCTGGGAACCACACTGACTCCCAAATATATTAGACTGCAAATAAAAAAAGACACAGCCAAAAAACATAAATAATAACTAACTAGATAGATAGATAGATAGATAGATAGATAGATAGATAGATAGATAAACAGGCATGATGACAGGTACTTTTAATTCCAGCATTCAGAAAGCAAATACATACAGAACTCTCAGAGTTAAAGTCCAGCCTTTTCTATGAAATGACTTTCAGGACAGACAGGAATAGAGAGACTCTGACTCAAAACAAAATGAATGATACACAGAAGAAAGCAAAACAAAACAAAGCCAAGCACGAGAAGAAAATACAGAGCTTTCCCTATGTGTGTCCTGATAGTTGAGTTTCTCCTTGAGCACCTCTTTCTAGGAACTGGCAGCTTTTTACCTGTAGTGAAAGCTATAGCAGTAAATATAGGCCTAAAGAAAACAAAGAGTTTTGCAGGAAATGAAATGAAAAGGATAACATCTAATGCAAATTCAAATAACAGAATAAATTATTCCAGAAATGGACCTACATGTAGGTGGCCATTTTCAGATTGGTAAAGTGATTTTCAAGCCAATGGTGCTCTAATATTTTTAAGACGGGATCTAAAATTAGAAATGGCTCTAGCATTCAGTAAACTCATTGTGCCCCTCTGTGAGGTTAGTTACTTCTTCGGGAACATAAGGCTGTTTAAAAGAATGAAGTATAGGATTAAAATCCTATTCAGCACACCCTGAAAAGCTGAGGATGCGGGAGCAGATTTCAAGCTAACAATCACTAATGTTGGAAGAAGTTTTATATTCGGGCAAAACTGATGATGTCATTAACAATTTGTCTTCAAAAAAAGTATGCTTCCCAGAAAACTGCCGATTTCATCTTCACATTAAACGGTTTTATATGAATGTGGTTATGGTGTTATTTTATACTATTCTCTTTATTTCTGTTGAAAACTCTATCCTCATTCTTCATTTATTTTATTCACAGTCCTGAATTATTTTGTTTTATTTTTGATTATCAAAAGCTATATTTTTCTTGGGATGGAGAGATGGCTCAGCTACTGAAGCATTTGTGACCAAAGCATGAATACGTAATTTTATATTCTCAGCAGTCA
Organism: Psammomys obesus; assembly: GCF_907164565.1. Lineage (NCBI taxonomy): Eukaryota > Metazoa > Chordata > Mammalia > Rodentia > Muridae > Psammomys > Psammomys obesus. Next base: position 7,419,997 of record NW_026585689.1, on the reverse strand, counting down.
ATTTATAAGACTCAGGTGTAACACTGCACACCTGCAACACAAGTACTGGAGAAGGGTAGATGGAAGAATGACTTGGTCATGAGTCTAATCAAATATGGGAGCCCAGGTAAAAGAGAAAGAGCAATTCTTTCTTAAAGCAATACATGGGTGCTATTATAGAGGACACCTGATTTTGAGTTTGGTTCTCTATAAACACATGTGTGCACAGACACACAAACAGACAGAAAGACCTACACACACACACATTCACACACACAAAATCAAAGTATACCTTGCATACAGTTCCTTAAAAAGAATTGGATTTTTTAAAATTGTTTGATATAAAGATTTTATATAGAATGTATTAAATTCTTCTCTTCCTCAGGTTGTTACTCCTTTTCATATTACATTTAATCTTGTATTTGTTTCTTTGTCTGAACTTATTATATAAACATATAAGTCTTGTTCATTATATTTACTTTTTCCATGAAAAACTGAAAATATTTGAATTTGCAAAGGTCTATGTATTGTACATTTGTTTTGCTTATTTACTACTGTTATTTTATTTTTTCGGAGTTTAATTTTATTTAGAACTTGAGTACATATATATTAATATATACAAACACATACACATATGTATATAAATATATATATTTGTACCTATAACTAAATGTACTTAAATATGTATGTACATCTATGTATAAAGGCATTTATGTGTATATATAAGCATATATGTGTAAAGACACAAACATATACATATGTGTGTTTGTTTGTGTACATTATGTGTTAATAGTTTTAGAAGTCCCTGTATCTACAAATTGATTTCCAGTTGGCCATGTTTTTCCACGTAAAAACATCTTCCCCCACCCTTTTTGTGATACCTATTTTATTGTAGATCACTTTCTAAAGTCTTTTATTTGAATCATGGTACAAATTTTGACCAGTTTTAAATCATTTGAAAGACTTGTCCAAATTATTTAGATTTGCTTCCATTCAAAAACAAAACAAAATGAAAAATCCAGCAGATTTACATGCAAATTTGCAAATTGTTTAATTGGGAAAATAGGAAATGGGGCTAGAGTATTGAGAATCTGTAGAGGAATTTTAATCCAGCAACAGGGCTACTTTGGCCAGGGATCCTAACTGAAGACCTAGGTCTGTGTGATTCTCTGTAATACAGACATGCCTTTAGTTCACACCTTTAATCCCTCTGATTAGAACACACATCTGTAATCACACTGGCTGGAAAATAGTACATACTTTTAATTCGAAACAATGAAGTCTAATTGAGGGGCAGACAAAGTGATGAATCACAGAAAGATTTGACAGAATGATTCAGAGGTAGGATACACCCAACTCTCATGAGAATGGGCAGAAAAGAGTACTTAAGAGTACTTAAGAGTACTTAAGAGTAGCAGGGTATGAGGCTAGGGAGTTCTTGGAGGCAGTACACTAAGTTTAGAAGTTCAGTTTGGTGCAGTTCAGTTGAGTTTTTACAGTTGCATTCAATTCTGTTCAGTTCCTGCAGTCAGTGCTGTTTAGTTTCTGGAGTTCAGAGCCAGTTTTCCTAAGCAGAACAATTCAGTGAACAGTCAAAAGAATCCAGTTTGACTCAGTCAGCTTGGAGAAGAGTTTTGAGCCAGAACATCTGAGGTGAACCAGCCAGCCAGAGTTCAGAAAGGACTAGAAAGGGTGAGATTATCATCAGTAAGTCTAGGAGACTGAAAACTTTCTAGGCCTGTGTTAGCAGATGGATCTAAGGCCTTCGAGGTCCAGATTTGCACAACATTAGATTATATAAAGGTTAGAAGTTTCCTGGCTTATGCCTAGGGATGGTTAGAAAGAAATGTTCTGGGCTCATGCCACACCTTGTATTCATAAAGCTTGTGTATGGCTCTCATCTCCTCTTTTGTAAGATATGATATCATGTACAAGAATAACCACACACTTACTGTGGAACTAGAACAGAGTTCCTAGGGATCTGGTATTGTTGGTCAGAAAGGCTCGTTTTTTAAATTAAATTTTTATTTTTTATATTAATTGCAGTTTATTCACTTTGTATCCCACTGTAGCCCCTTCCCTCATTCCCTCCCAATCCCATCCTTCCTCCTTCATCTCCTCCCATGCCCCTCTCCAAGTCCACTGATGGGGGAGGTCCTCCTCCCCTTTCTTCTGACCCTAGATTATCAGGTCTCATCAGGACTGGCTGCATCTTCCTCTTCTGTGGCCTGACAAGGCTGCTTCCCAACCTCAGGGAGGGAGGGTGCGTCAAAAACCCCTCCATCTCACGCTGGGAACAGCCTTAATCAGGGTAGGCACTTACATAGTCTCAATGTTCTGGGATGAAAGTTAAAAGTATCCATACAGGTCTGTGAATTTAGGTTAGAAAGATGGATCCCTCCCTTTTTGAATGTCATGCTGTCAAATAATTAAAGCACGTATTGGTAGAGAGAGGCTGTGGTGGTTTGAACAAGAATGACCCCAAAAGACTCAGATACTTGAGCGCTTAGTCATCAGGAGGGTGCACTAACTGAAAAGGATTAGAGGGTATGGCCTTGCAAGACAAAGTAGGAATCTGGGTGTTGGACTTAGTTGCAAAAGCCCAAGCCAGTGGCTTGTTTTTCTACTTGCTGTGGATCTACATGAAGAAATCTCAGCTACTGCTCCAGCACCATGTCTTTCTGAGTTCCACCATGTTCCCTACCATGCGACTAAATTTGTGAGACTATAAGCAGCTTCAACTAAATGCTTTCTTTTTTAAGTGTTGCCTTGGTCATAATGTCTCTTGACAACATTAGAACAGTGGCTAAGACCGTGGCAATTTGCTTTGAAAAAGTTTCTACTGCTCTATGAATTACTCAGTTAAAGCATTCATCTTCTGGCGGGGCCATCTATATTCAGGGGAATTAAGAGAACCATACAAAGCTAATTGTTATTTGACTCAGAAAAAAATATTTGGGGGCAGAGCATAAATTAACTGACTTGAAAGTTTGTTTTAAATATTGAATTATTCAACTAATAAGAGATTGGAATTTCTAGTTATGAAAACAAACCTGAAAATTTAAAAAGAGAGAAACTTTTCAATTTCATTGAGACTCAAATTCAACACTATTTTCAAACACCAAATGCATTTTCCTTTGCCTGTTCTGCTTCCCCATGTTTGACATGAAGTACACTTGGTAGTGGCATCCTCGTTGCGTGGGTCAGTCAGCATCTACTGCTGCTTGCACTTTTGACTCTTTGGGCTTCTTTCCATTTCAGAAACAGTTTCCTCATAATTTTTTGTCTATGTCACAGGACTTGTCCTTTTTCCCTGCTGGAACTTAATTGACACTTTAAACTAGATTATATTTAAATATTACACACACTGCTTACCATTAAGTTATAATTGCACTGGAATTTGAGCTAGAATCAATATTAAGTGTTCACCCAAACCATTGCCCTCTACTTGATTAATGATTGCAGTTGATTGATGTGAATGAAGAATGGTACAGCATTTAAAAGCATTACAATGATCAGCTCCATTTAATTTCCAGGCAATATCCTTTCAGAATGCTTCACAGGTAAATGAGCATAAAGTTCTATACGAGGGCATAGAACATCCATTCAGAGATTTAGGATAGTAATATGCTCACCCATAGTTTAAAATATCCACACATAAGAAACCAGACTACTTTGATATATACTAAACATTATAAATTTGTTAACTGAATTATATAAATATTTTCCATAACTCATATTCTCCCTCAAATCATGAGATGATAAATGATCCCTGAGAATATACAGATGAATAGAGGGTTAGCCAGGATGTGATAAAACCAAATTATTTCAAACATTTTGTTTCAGTAAAAAAGTTTATGCTTATTAAATTTGTTTATTTATTTTTATTTAACTTTATTTTATGTGCATTAGTGTGAAGTTGTCAGAAACCTTGGAATGGGAATTGCAGACAGTTGTGAGCTGCCATGCGAGTGCTGGGAATAGAACCTGGGTGGTTTGGAAGAGCAGACGGTGCTCTTAACCACTGAGCCATCTCTCTAGCCCCTCTAAATTTATTTTTAAAACAACTCAAAAAATATTTAGAGCTATGCTTTTAAATTTGGACTGCACTTAACTTTTTTGAGAAATACAGATTAGGTATGAAAGTGGTCATACTGTACATCTCAAAGAGGCATCATAGACTGGAAAAAAAAAACCCTTTGTGTATGCACAATTTGGAAGTACACTTGGTCTTTTTATCTCATATGCCAACAACAACAACAAAAACATGTTTCATCAACAAGTGAATCAAATTGAATTTTATGTTTGCAATAAAGTCAACAGCTTTTGAACTTAAATTATAATTTAAAATCTCTTTTAAGCAGAAAATTATTATGAAAAATGATCCTATGTTTCTCCTGAAAACGTTCTGTTACCCTTCCACTTTTCCAGAGTTGAAATTGAAAATTTTCTGGTGAGTTCATTAACTCTTGTTTGCCTTTTATTATTTTTAAAGTGGAAAACAGCCAATTGTGGAGAACATGCTGATAGTTTTGTAAGTAAGAGAATGCAGTTTAAACTCAGCTATGCATGGAGTCAGCTATTTTAACCTGCCAAAATGAATAAACTTCTCAGTGAACTTCTGAAGTTCACCTGGAAGTCATGGTGGAGTCAACAGAACATTTAACACAAAAGGTGAACAGGATAAGCGTCAACAGAATTCTGCCAATTACCAGATACAGGAGAACATTATTTAATGCTAACCCCAATAATCTGAGACCTTGTAATGTCAGTTTAAATGTTTTCTCATGGGTGAGTTATCTTTGCCAGCTGTAAATAGTGCTTGAATATTTGAAAATGTTTATATACTAAATTTTTGGCATGGGCTATTGAACAAATGAAAAATGTTTTCCAATGTTTAATATAAAAGCAATCTGCCTCAGAAAAAAATGAGGTACATTTGTACCAGGTCAAGCACCTAAAGCTGGCAAGATTGTTTACTATGAAAGGTAGCTTCAATGTTGTATGCAGCCAATGTTTTAAAAGTCTAAGGATTCTTTATGTAATTTTGTCTTCAAACATATTTATCAAAAATATATAGAAAATAAAACTATGTAACCAGGTCAAGAGAGCTGGTTTGGTGATTAAGACTACTTGCTATAATTGTGGAGGGCCAGGGTTCAGTTTCCACATATTGATTCACTTATTACCTTCAGTTCCAGGAGTTTGGACACCATTTTCTGGTATGCACATGCTACTGTAACAAACAAGCAGATGAAACAATCATAAGCACAAAAAGTAATAAGTCTTTAAAAATATCTAACTAAATTAGAATTTTTGAAAATTTACGCACTTTTAAAATAGTTTATTATTGCTTATTAAAGGATTTCCCTTGAATATATGCTTGTTTCTACCTTTTTTAGTTATCTTTAAACAAATACCAGTGACTTGATAATGAGGCAGCTTATTAAAATTTCGAATCTGGGCAATAATAGAAGCCCCTTTTAAAGATAAAATATAAATAGATCAGAGTTTATTAAGTTTGAGTTCATTATTTATAAAACTTAATACAAAACTGTAATGTGAGAGAAAATCATCATAACTCTCTTAAAAGAAGCAATTATTTTTAAACTGGAGTTTAATTTTGTTACCTCTACTCATTTAGTTGGGAAAATGGCTCATTGATTGATGTGCTTTCTATGCCAGCATTAAGACCATGACTTTGATTCCTAGAACCCATATAAAGAAGCTGGAATTCTGGATGGGCACAGATGTATAATTGTAGTTTTAGTTTTAGGGCATAAAAGGCCTGTAAATTTTGGGAGTGCTCTGGTCAGCCAGTCTAGCCTACATAGTAAAACTTACCTCGAAACAGAACAGACCATAACTCTAAAAGCAAGGTGAGTATCTCCTGAGGAATGAATACAAAAATTTTCTGTCCTTCCTAAAAAAAATAAAAAAAAAAAACTATGTATGAACTTGTGCAATAATTTTGCTTCAGTTGGTTGTTTGGAAGTGTGTATCATACAAACATATAATTATGAAGTATGTCATACCTTAACACATTTTAGGAAATTAAGTACTTAAATTTGATGAACACTCAAAATTAAGTATATTTGTATTTCACATGTATTTTTCTTACCCACATATGTAATGCCAATCACTATCTACAACCAGCAATCTGAAAAAAAATGAGACAGACTTTTTTGCCTGAATCATTTTCTCTGTCAGAAGAGCAGGAAATGGAAGGCACACACCTACAATGTATGTTGCAGAAGCCAAGGTTTATTATACTTGTGGAATAAGTATTCAGTGACCCTATCCTAAATGTGGTGTCCTCCAAAGTTCAGCAGTACTTATGCAAACAGACTCACACTGAGGAAAAAGTGGACGCCCACAAAGAGCAGCATCAGTCTTCAAAACACAGTGAGACAATGCTATGTCTTACTACAAGATAGATGATAGAACATTATCAGAACTAAGAAACATCTGATCATTACAGTCTGTCACACACTGCATATTTCAAATGTATTATTTGCATATGTAAATGTCTGAGTAATTTTTCAAAAAGTCATTTGCAATTCTCATAGCATGCACAAGCATAATTTATTAAAATTTGTTTTATGCCATAGCATTTTCAGTGTGTTTAAATATTATTATACTTAAACTATATGACTAATAATGTTGTTTCTATTTAGGAAGAAAATTAACATTTATTTTAAAACTAATTTGGGTTAATAGTATGCATACTAAACTATTACTTCATTTCTTAACTCACTATAGATAAATATAAGTTTGATGGTGTTTTGTGTTATTGGTAATGCTTCTGTTCTCTATGACAAACAATGCTTTGTACATAACCATGATGAAAAATTTCTCGTAGATTCAAACATTCACTATCGGTGAATGAACATGCTAGCATTAAAATGTTCATTGAGATGATTATTAAAAGCATCCCTGCCCATTTTGTTTATGCATGATAAATTATGCTTTCTTATATAAAATAAATTTGCTTTCTAAGGGAGCTTAATATTTTAATGTCACTATAGTTAGATAGCTAAAATTTGTATTTGTGACAGCATGAGGTCTTTTCCTAACAGTAGAATAGTAACTAAGAAAACCTTTCACATTGCACTGTGGTTCTTGTATTATTTAACTGTGTTACCTTTGCACTATGAGGTTATTATAATTGTGCTTTGATGCTTCAATTGCTACTTATAAATTAATATTTAAACTCCAAGTACTACAAGAGGCTAAAATTATTTGTCATACACAATCCTTAGAACAATACAATTTGTTATTTCCCTTAAAATGTGGGATTTATGACCTACAGAATCAACTAATCAGAGCTCACAGGGCCATCTGGAGAGTGAGTAACAATGTAAGTGTGCATAGGTCTGTGCTAGATCCTTGGCATACGTGTTATGGTTATTTAGCTTGGGTGGTGGCAGACCTCCAAATGGTGGGCATGGTGTCTCTGACTCTTTTGCCTGCTCTCGGTGTGTGCTTCTCATCCTATTGTGCTGCTTTGTCCAGCCTTGATATGAATGTTTGTGCCTCGTGTCATTGCATCTTGCTATGCCATGATAGGTTGCTATACCTGGGAGGCCTGTTCTTTTCTGAGGTGAAACAGCAGTCAGAACATATTGTATGTATATAGAATAAATAAAAAGAGAACTGTGGGTGAGAGGCTTTTAAACACAAATAGGATATTGTTATGATATTCACTGCACAAATAACATGTAAACTCTGCTCATGATAACTGCAACAGAATGGCTCATGTCTAATAAAGATTTAATTAAAATTAACAGGATTTTCTTCTCTGATGTTGGTTGAGTTATTTTTACACATTTTCCTCTAATTTGAAAGCATTTTTGTTAAGCATTTTTTATAATGCTTCTTACAATTGTGTAGTAACTTTATAATAGAAAACAATACAGTGGGCATGAAGGTGCTGTATAATACTTTAGGGAGAAAGGGTGAGATTTACTATTTGATGAAAAAATTTAGAGTCACTAAATTCTAAAAGAAACTAAAAACTATAAAGTAAGTTTCTGTTTTATCCAATATTATAACACAAAAGAGTAAATGCTGAAGAGATTAAAAACAGGTAATGAGGGGCTGGAGAAATGGCTCAGAAGTTAAGAGCCCTGGTCATTCTTCCAGAGGTGCTGAGTTCAATTCCCAGAAACCACATGGAGGCTCACAACCACCTATAATGAGATCTGTTGTCCTCTTCTGGAGTGCAAGTATACATGCAGACAGAATATTGTATAGATAATAAATAAATACACATTAAAAAAAATGGACTTGTCCATGGATCACCATGGACTGAAGCTGGACCTCAACAATAGGAATAACAAAAAGCCTACACACACACCAAAACTGAACAAATTGTTACTAAATGACAGCTGAGTCAGAGAAGAAATAAAGAAAGAAATTAAAGTCTTTCTAGAACTCAATGAAAATGAAGGCACAACATACTCAAACTTATGGGACACAATGAAAGCAGTGCTAAGAGGAAAGTTCAGAGCTCTAAGTGCCTTCAAGAAAAAAAATTTGAGCTCCTATCCTTTCCATATCATACTAACTTCCCTTCTTTCATATGATACCCTGCACTCTGACGAGGGTTTGGTTATGAGTCTTAGTGTCTGCTTTGAAACACTGCTAGGTAGAGTCTTTCAGATGCCTTCTGCAGGAGACTCCTGTCATATGTTCAATGCACACAAGGACCAAATATAACTGGGCACAGGGTCTTTTCTGAGACTGACACTCAACCAAGGACCATCTATGGATATAACCTAAAACTTCTGCTCGGATGTGGCCCGCGGTAGCTCAGTAACCAAATAGTTTCCCAAAGTAAGGGGAACAAGGACTATTTCTAACAGGATCTCAAGGGCAGGCTCTTTGACCTCCCCACACCCCCAGGGGAGGAGCAGTCCTGTTAGGCCACAGAGGAGGACTTTGCAGCCAGCCCTGAAGATACCTGATAAAACAGGGTCAAATGAAAGGGAGGAGGTCCTCTCCTATCAGTGGACTTGGAAAGGGGCAGGGAGGAGACCAGGGACGGTGTGTGGAGTTGGGGAGGGAATGAGAGAGTGGATACAGCTGGGACACAGAGTTAACAAAATGTAACTAATAAGAAAAATAAAATTAAAAAAAAAAAACAGGTTTCACAATTATAGAGAAATTGAAAAAAAAAAAAAAGAAAGAAAAAAAATTGAAACATCTCATTCAAGCAACTTAATGGTTCACCTAAAAGCCCTGGGGTGGGGGGAAGCAGACACACCAAAAAGGAGTAGATGATTGGAATTAATCAAACTCAAAGCTGAAAACAATAAACTAGAAACAAATATAACAATTCAAAGAGTCAATGAAACCAAGAGCCGGTTCTTTGAGAAAATCAACAGGATAGACAAACCCTTAGAAAAACTAACCAAAAGGCAGAAAGACACCATCCAAATCAACAAAATCAGAAATGAAAAGAGGGACATAAAGACAGACACTGAAGAAATCCAACCAATCATTAGGTCTTACTTCAAAAGCCTATATGCCACAAAATTTGAAAATCTAAACTAAATGGACAGTTTTCTTGATCAATTCCACTTGCCAAAGCTAAATAAAGACCAGGTAAATCAATTAAATAGTCCTATATACCCAAAGGAAATAGAAGCCATCATCAAAAGTCTCCTATGCAAAAAAACAAAGCAAAAAAAAAACCCTAAGGCCAGATGGTTTCAGTGCAGAATTTTACCAGACTTTCAAAAAAGAGCTAACACCAATGCTCTTCAAACTTTTCCACAAAATAGAAACAGAAGGAACATTACAAACCCATGAAACCACAATCACCTTGGTACCTAAACCTCACAAAGACCCAACAAAGAAAGAATTTCAGACCAATCTCCCTTATGAACATTGATGCAAAAATACTCAACAAAATACTCACAAACCGAATACAAGAACACATCAAAGATATCATCCACTATGATCAAATAGGCTTCATCCCAGGTAGGCAGGGGTGGTTAAATATATGGAAATCCATCAATGTGATCCACCATATAAACAAACTGAAAGAAAAAAAAAAAACACATAATAATCTCCCTAGATGCTGAAAAAGCATTTGACAAAATCCAACATCCATTCATGTTTAGAGTATTGGAGAGATCAGGGATACAAAGCACATACTTAAACACAATAAAGGCAATATACAGCAAGCCTATAGCCAACATCAAACTAAATGGAGAGAAACTTAAAGCAATCCCACTGAAATCAGGGACAAGGCATGGCTGCCCACTCTCTCCTTATCTTTTCAACATAGCTCATGAAGTTCTTGCTAGAGCAATAAGACAATTAAAGGAGATCAAGGGGATACAAATTGGAAAGGAAGAAGTCAAATTATCACTATTTGCAGATGATATGATAGTATATCTGAGTGACCTCCAAAATTTTACCAGGGAACTTCTACAGCTGATAAACACTTTCAGCAAAGTGGCTGGATACAAAATTAATTCAAAAAATTCAGTAGCCCTCCTCTATACAAAAGACAGAAGGGCTGAGAAAGAAATTATGGAAACAACACCCTTCACAATAAGGACAAATGACATAAAGTACCTTGATGTGACCCTAGTCAAACAAGTCAAAGACTTGTATGAAAAAATTTCAAGTCTCTAAAGAAAGAATTAGAAGAATGTATCAGAAAATGAAAAGATCTCCCATGCTCATTGCTTGGCAGGATTAACATATTAAAATAGCCATCTTAACAAAAGTAACCTACAGATTCAATGCAATTCCCATCAAATTACCAACACAATACTTTACAGACCTTGAAAGAAAAATTCTCAACTACATATTGAATAAGAAGAAACTCAGAATTGCTAGAACAATCCTCTACAATAAAAGATCTTCTGGAAGTATCTACATCCCTGATCTCAAGCTGTATTATAGAGCAACAATACTAAAAACTGCATGGTACTGGCATAGAAACAGAATGATAGATCAATGGAATTGAATAGAAGACCCTGAAATAAATCCATACACTTATGGACACCTGATTTTTGACAAAGCTGCACAACCATTCAATGAAAAAAAGACAAGATCTTCAACAAATGGGCTGGTCTAACTGGATGTCTACATGTGTAAAACTGAAAATAGATTCATACTTATCACCCTGCACAAAACGAAAGTCCAAGTGGATGAAAGACCTCAATATAAAGCCAGACACACTAAACCTGTTAGAAGAAAAAGTGGGGAAGAGCCTTGAACTCATGGGCAGAGGAGAAAACTTCCTCAACAGAACACCAACAGCACAAGCCAATAATCAACACTCAACAGATCAACAATCAATAAATGGGACCTCATGAAACTGAAAAGCTTCTGTAAAGCAAAAGATAATGTTGCCATAACAAAACGACAGCCTACAGACTGAGAAAGGATCTTTACCAACCCTATATCTGACAGAGGGCTGATATCCAGAATTTATAAAGTACTAAAGAAGTTAAACAGCAACATACCAAATAATCCAATTAAAAAATGGGGTACAGAGCTAAACAGAGAATTCTCAACAGAGGATTATCGAATGGCCGAAAAACACTTAAAGAAATGTTCAACAGCCTTAGTCATCAGGGAAATGCAAATCAAAATGACCCTGAGATTTCACCTTACATCATTAGAATGGCTAAGATCAAAAACTCAAGTGACAACACATACTGGAGAAGTTGTGGAGAAAGAGGGACCCTCCTCCACTGTTGGTGGGATTGTAAACTTGTATGACCACTTTAGAAATCAATCTGGTGCTTTCTCAGACAATTAGGAATAGCGCTTCCTCAAGATCCAGCTATACCACTCCTAGGTATATATCCAAAATATGCTCAAGTACATAACAAGGACATTTGCTCAACCATGTTTGTAGCAGCTTTATTTGTAATAGCCAGAAGCTGGAAACAAACCAGATGCCCCTCAACTGAGGAATGGATATAGAAATTATGGTATATAAGCACAATGGAATATTACTCAACAATAAAAAAAACAAGGAAATCATGAAATTTGCAGGTAAATGGTGAGAACTAGAGAAGATCATCCTAAGTGAGGTATCCCAGAAGCAGAAAGACACACAGGTCATATAATCATTCATAAGTGGATATTAGACATATATTATAGGATATACCTACTAAAATCTGTACACCTAAAGGAACTAATCAAGAAGGAGGACTCTGGCTAAGACGCTTAAACCCCTCACAGAAAGGAAAAGAGGATGGACATCAGAAGAAGGAAAAAACAGGGAAAAGTACAGGAGCCTGCCACAGAGGGCCTCTGAAATGCTCTGCCCTGCAGGGTATCAAAGCAGATGCTGAGACTTATGGCCAACCTTTGGGCAGAGTGCAGGGAATTTCATGAAAGAAGTAGGAAATAATAAGACCTGGAGAGGAGGACAGAAACTCCAAAAGGAGAGCAACAGAACCAAAAAATATGGGCACAGGGGTCTTTTCTGAGACTGATACTGCAACCAAGGGCCATTCATGGAGATAAACTAGAACCACTGCACAGATATAGCCCATGGCAGTTCAGTGTCTAAGTGGGTTCCATAGTAATGGGAACAGGGACTGTCTATGACATGAACTGATTGGCCTGTTCTTTGATCACCTACCCCTGAGCAGGAAGCAACCTTACCAGGCCACAGAGGAAGATAGTGCAGCCACTCCTGATGCTACCTGATAGACTAGGATGAGAAGGAAGGAGAGAAAGACCTCCCCTATCAGTGGACTTGGGCAGGGGCATGAGTGGAGAAAGAGGAGGGAGGGTGGGAATGGGAGGGAGGAGGAAGGTGGCCATGGGGGGATACAAAGTGAATAAAATGTAATTAATAAAAATGAAAATAAAAATTAAAAACAGGTAATGAATGAATAAGGAGGCATACAATTATTTAAATGAGATAAGGACACTAAGCCCAGAAAATTTATCCTACAATTTCAAATAAATTAATTTCAGAATACCTGTCAGAATCATACTGAAAGAAAAATATGTCAGAAGAAGTAAATGCTTTCAAAATAAAGAGACGAGTAGAAGTCTGAAACAACAGATTTTGAGAAAACTTAGAACAGATTATATACTTATGAAAGTTTCATTAGCATAACTTTAGAGCATTAGAACTTTAGAACTTTCAGTGGTAGGAAAATATGAGAAATTTTGAGAAATCAATGGTATTTGTAAATGAATATAAAACTTTTGCCTTCTGCATGAGTTAAACATATTCCAAAGAGATGTCAAGAAAATTTACTAACCAGAACTGGTCAAAAGATTATCACTTATTCATAATGGTTTACACAAAGACAAGAGACAGATGTGTAAATGAGATGCTAGTATCTGTGGGAAAAGATAGTTTACAAACTCTACTCATAGGAGAAGTGACAAGTAAGCTGTGAATTCTAAGCATTGTCTCCAGTCTTGAATAAGTCACATCATTTTATTGAGATGGTTAGGTTTAACAGCCACCTACCATTACCTGAGAGACAGAAAATGCTTGAGACACTAATATTTCTTCAGAATTGGCTCTTTTATCAAGCTCCCAAGTATTTTACAATAAAAGGAACTAAATTATGACCAGGACTCTAAAAATGTACAACAGAGATTTGTCATGAACATGTTAGTCCTATTAAGTAAGATACAATTTAAATTTGAATTAACATATTTAACAGTGGTATTCAGATTTGTGATTATGTTACCTGGAGAATAGGAACAATTTAATGACGTTCATACCTGTTTCTGAAATATTTAAAGATTCGATGTAACAATATGTATATGTTGATTTTTTTTTAAATTTGTAGCTGCTGTTTGTGCTTTTACGTTGTAGTGAATAAAAAAAGAAGTGTGAGTGTTGGATGATATAATATTTATTATTAGCTCCATTTTTATCACTGCAGTATTATCTAACCTGCTTTCACAATGAGACACAGACACCTGTTAGATTTTGTAACTGTCTTATTTACCTGGGGCCGCACAGATATTCCTACCTACACTGTCTACATCACCACAGCATCCATCTCCCAGCCCCCACCCAATGCCATCCTCCTTAACCATCCTATCTTTCATCCATAGTCTTATAATCACTTGCTTTTATTCTTTATCTGTGGCTTTTCACACCATTTTTGGAGTCCTTTCTCCGGTCCCTTGTGGTTTCTTCTTCAGGCTAACCCGTCATGGCATCCTCCTCCTTCCTCTCTTCCTGTCTTTCTTTCCCATGATTCTCCTGGATTTTCCATCCTCAAAAGCCTCGGAACCTTAGACATGCCTATACTATTCTGCCCTACCCACGTATAGCCATTTAATGAATCAATCAGGTATAAAGTTTTAGGCAGGTTTACAAATACAATGATGGGTGTATACAGTGGGCAGTAACCAAACCTTGAGGAACATTAATTAGCATTAGAACAACCTCCAACACCTCTGGATGGTTTTTAAGCTACTTTCACCATATTAGAGATATTTTGTTTAGATCTATCAAATTATTTTAGATGTTTGAGGAACTATGACACTGATAAACTATGAAAATATAGTTTGTTTGAAGGTATTTAATTTAATATAAATATTAAATAGTAAGGATAGTTGTACTTAAAGTAACCAAAATCCTTCTTAATATCTTATCTTCTTAATAGACTTACATTTCCATATTTAATAAATTAGTTGTTACTCATTATCTGGAAACTATTAACATTTTTTCTTGCATACAAGGCCAATTTTAGAATTGTAGGGAGACACATGGAAGGGAAGAGAACTTCGAAATTATCATCTATCAGTAAACAATTAAAATATTGGCAAAGGAAATTGTGATAAACCTAGAACACAATTGTTTTGGACATAGGAAAATAACATCACAGGTTGAGCTACACAGGGGATACTAAACCAATGATTTACTCCCCTCACTACCCAGCTTATTGCTAATAAGGAGTTTTCAGATCACATCCTCATAGAGTAATGAGCTGAAGATACATAAATCACAGTTTGGAAGGGTCAAATCTTTAAAATTTATGGAATATAATGGATTGGTTTAAAAGGATCCATATATAAAAACAATATTAAAGAATTTGGGGATAGCACTCTGAAGTCGTTGGTTGAATATAGATGTGCTTCTCCTTGGTCATGGAAAGAACCAGTAGGAATAATACTCTGGCTACCACTCATAGCTCACAGGACTGAGAATCCTTTGCATGCCTAGTACATTCAGTTGACGCCATCACAACACAACTTGTGCCAATCTGACACAAAAACACATTGTTTATAGGCCCTAACTCTTCTTACTTTGCCCCACAGGCTTATGGGTAGCATAATGCACTATGTATTCAATTTTTGATGGTTAATTTTAATTCTCAACTTGATACTGTCTAGAGTTACCTAGAAGACAGTCCCAGTAAAGAACTGCCTAGATTAGGTTGCCCTGTGGGCATGTCTGTGGAGATTGTCTTCATTACATTAATTTAAGTTGAATGACTCATACATTAAGATGGCAGCGTTCCTTGTGTTTGGGTCCAAAACTGAAACGTGGAGGAAGCTAGCTGAGAACTAGGAAGTATGCAATCATCAATTAATTTCTCTCTGCTCCTGTGGTTAAAATGTGACTACCTATTCCAAGAGTTTCTTCCATCTTGACTTCTCCTGCATGACAGACAGTATCCAAGAACCAAGAATAAACACACACACACACACACACACACACACACACACACACACACACACA
>NW_026585689.1:7385407-7404302 GCF_907164565.1 Psammomys obesus | reverse complement strand
ACACACACACACACACACACACACACACACACACACACACACACACATACTTTTCTCCCCTTAGTTGCTTATTATACCACAACAGAAAAGAAACTAAGAGATGGGACAATAGCCTTTAACAGTTCAATATCAGTCAAAAACCCAATGTCCAGTTCCTCCAAATTTGGCGAAAACATCTAGGCTTGAAGTGGTGGAGCAATTGCTTTCCTAGCAATTGCTTTCCTGAAGTCTGTCCCCTCTAGTACATGCAGCCCTTATCTTTGGATGGCTTGATTTCTTGCATGCTACATTTCTTAGCTCATAATCCCATTATGCTAGCTTCTCTGACATAATGAGATCTTTCCTGCAGCTTAGATTATACATTCTTGTTTTTTTTTTAATTTTTAATTCTTACTGTATTATTTTTAGATCACAATTGTATCCCCATCTCATCTGCTCCCAGTCCCACCCTCCCTCTATTCCCCCTATCTTCTTCCCCTAGTCCACTGAAAGGGGGTGTTCTCTGCCTTTGCCGTCTGTCCCTAGCACATCAAGTCTAATTTCTGCCTGGATCCTCTTCCTCTGTGGCCTAATAAGGTCACATTCCCAGGGGAAAATCATCAAAGAGCAGGCAAGAGTTCATGGCAGAGATAGTCCCTGCTCCCCTTAATCTGAGACACACATGGAGACCGAGCTGCCTACGGGCTACATCGGAGCAGGGGGTCTAAGTTCTCTCCAAACCTTGTCCTTGGTTGGTACATTAGTCTCTCCAGGCTCCCCTCACCTGCCCAGATTTTTGGGTTTTTTTTTTTTTTTTTTGGTCTCCTTGTGGACCTCCTGTCCCCTCTGTGTCCTTTTTTAGTTTGCCCCCTCCCCCTCTTCCATATGACTCCCTGAACTCTGCCCAAAGCTTTGCTGTGATTCTCAGCATCTGCTTTGATTCCCTGTTGGGTGGAGCCTTTCAGAGGAACTCTATAGTAGGCTCCTATCATGTTCCCTCTCTTTCAACAATTCTGGTGTCTATCCAATTTGTCATTCTGAATGAGATTTAAGCATCCATCCTAGAGTCCTCCTTATTGTTTAGTTTCTTTAGGCCTATAAATTTTAGTATGTTTATCCTATATTATATGGCTAATATCTGCTTTTTAGTGAGTATATGCCATGCTTTTCCTTCTGATTCTGGCTCAGAAAAGACCCAGAATGATATTTTCTAGTTATACACATTTGCCTGCAAATTTCTTTGTTTTTAATAGCTGTGTAGTTTTCTATTGTTTAAATGTGCCACAATTCTATATCCATTTTTTCCATTGAGAGACATTTAGGTTGGTTCCAGATTCTAGCTATTGCAAATAAACCTGCTATGAACATAGTTGAGCAAATGTCCTTGTTGAATGGTTCAACATCTTTCGGATATATGCTCAGGAGTGGTATAACTGCATCTAGGGGTAACACTATTCCCAATTTTCTGAGAAAGCACCAGATTGATTTCCAAAGTGGTTGTACAAGTTTGCACTGCCATCAACAATGGAGGGAGTTCCCCTTTTCCACACCCTCTCCAGCATGTGTTGTCACTTGAGATTTTGATCTTAGCCATTCTGATGGGTGTAAGATAGAATCTCAGAGAGTTCTGATTTACATTTCCCTGATGATTATTGGACATTGAGCATTTCTTTAAGTGTTTCTCTGCTGTTTGATATCACTCTGTTGAGAATTCTCTGTTCAGTTCTAAACCCTATTTTTTAATTGTATTACTTGGTTTTTTGGTGTTTAACTTCTTATGTTCTTTATATATTCTGGATATTAGCCCCCTGTCAAATAGAGGGTCAGTGGAGATCTTTTCCCAGTCTGTAGGCTTTTATTTTGTTCTTTTGACAGTGTCCTTTGCTTTAGAGAAGCTTTTCAATTTCGTGAGGTCCGATTTATTGATTTTTTATCTTAAAGCCTAAGCTGTTGGTATTCTGTTGAGGAAGTTTTCTCCTGTGAAAATGAGGTCAAATCTCTTTTTTCCACTTTTAATCCAACAGATTTAGTCTGTCTGGTTTTATGTTGAGGTCTTTGGTCCACTTGGACTTTAACTTTGTACAGGGTGATAGATGAGGGTGTATTTGCATTTATCTACATACAGACATTCAGTTAAACCATCACCACACTTTTATACAGTAGCCCCTCTTAATATACTTTCAGAAATATCATCTCTGTGGCATATTCCCTGGCTTTAGCAGCTGTCTGATACCATCCTGTAGGTTTTCATTATACTGTTAATTCTAAATGATCATATGGGAATTGGTTTGGCTATGTCTGCTAAGGCAAGGACAAGTAGTCAAAGGCCATGTTCTCAAAAGAGAATGACTGTCTCTCTATCAGCAGACATTCATTTCCAATAGCTCTTTTTGCAAGGAATAGCCTTCAGTGATTCTAACATAGTCATGATGAAACCATGACTGGATGGATACTAATCAGATTTTATTCAGGTAAATGCAGTTGCTGTGAATTGATGTTATTTTAAACTAATTGCATGATGTACTTTTCTCTTTATCCCAACATCAACTTAAGATCATAATTATATATACAGAGTGATTCATGATGAGTTAAGCCTCATTGGATCTTCCATTTTCTTTTAACTCTAAATTTCAAGGAAGCAACATTCCACGTCTTTACATTTGAAAATATGCTAGCCAAAACTATCAGAAATGAATCTCTTTAAGCTCTAAAAATTGCTAATGCAATAATTATCTTTTCTCAAATAAAAAAAAAATGTGGTTTAATCACATGTGCTCTGCAAAAATAATGAGGGAAAAGGCAAAATATGCCTTACAATTTTCTTATACTAAAAAAAAAAAAATGACTGTATGAGTAATGTCATGGGTTTAATTCTGCAAATTGCAAAAGCTGACACCATTCTCACAAAGACAAGAAGTCTGTTGGAGTGTGCCCTCTCCCCACTCATAGGGCAAGAAGAACCCCACAGATACACTTAGGAAACATAGTAATTTGCCAATTACTGCTTTCCATGCTTCATTTAATTTCTCACTACAGAATTTAATAAAGGAATGTAGGTTATTTGTCAAATCCAAATTTTAAAGTCATTATATCTCATATTATAATATTTTATAACCTTGTAATTATCTTTTATAACTGTATTAGACCTTTTTCATATTCTTCAAATTTCTTATCCCTGAACACATTTTAGTTTAATTACAAATATGTCCCACTGTACAAATACTGTAGTGTGTTTTTAGGTAGTGTATGATAAGATTAATAAAAAATTTTCATAGATATCTTTGGAGAATATAAATAGCTAAAAGAGTCTCTAAAATGTACCTATTTTGATATTTAAATTAATTATATATAAGGAATATATTATATATATATACATACATGTATTCCATGAAATAACACAAAGGTAGATCAAGAATATTTTTTCAATATTTATTTAGCTTTTATCTTATGAATATGCATGAGTGCCTGAATATATGGATGTGTATTGTATGCTTCTTAGGGACTGAGAAGGCCAGAAAAAGGTGAGAGATCTGGAACGACAACTACTAGAACTGGAATTATACACAGTTGTGAGTAGAGCACATGCATGTTGGATGTTGGGAGCTGAACACAGAAACTCTGCAAAAACAACAAGTACTTATAACCATTGAGTCATTTCTTCAGGATTATCTTTTATAAAAGCTATTACTCTTCTGTTCACTGGTATTCTATTTCCTTCTGATATGAATGCATAAATATTTCTTCTGGTGTCAGATTAATTTTGTGAAAAAAGTAACATTTGTTTTTTTCTTACAGTTAAAGTCATTATCCAATTTCTATAATTTTTAAAACTTTTTATGAATGTAGAAAACGATATACTCTTTCAAATGGCTATCTCTGAACATAACACACAAGCACTTCAAAGAAATTGCATTTTACTAAAAATCTTGATTTTTATTTTTTATGAGATGCAAGACAACTCTCATTGTGGGTAAAATTTAGCAAATTGGTTTGAAGGCATTTAAAAAAAATAGGAACCATGAACTGTATTGCTGATGGATTTATCTAAGCATTGGTAGTCCATTAGGCAAAATGACACATAGGAAAGCAAAAAGACCAATGTCCACACTGTGCTCCATACGTATGACCAACCTAAGAAGCAACCAGACCACTTAGAATCTGCCCGAGCATACAGAAGTGATGCTTAAGATTCTCACTTTTTTTTTTTTTAATAAAAAGAAGTTTTCTTATTGAGTGAGTACAGACAGTTTTGGCAAGGGGGCCCAAATTACATAAAGATTCCCACTCTTAACCAGATCAAACGAACTCCTTTCCAAATTGCTGTGTTTTCGGTAGAGATGGATGACTGTAGTGTGCAATGAGAAAGCAGCTGAGAACCAATCAAGATGGACAAAATAGGCGTGGATGGCTTGGGATGAGCACTTGGATCAGAATGGAAATATTTGATCGAAGAAACAAAGATTACTTGCAAAGCCTTAGGTAATGTTAGATATTTTTATCGTTTTGTTTATTATAATATAATTGCATGATTTCCCCTTTTGCTTTCTTCTCTCAAGTCCATCATATAAATCTTTTGCTGTCTTTCAAGTTCAGGACTTCTATTTTTCAGATGATTGTTACAAACATATTATCAGTAGCTATATGAGCATAGAAAAAAACCTGCAAACTGGTTTTTACTTATTATCTCATATTTCCACTTTTACAACATCCCTTAATGACACTGTAAGTTCAAGTAATCTAGTTGACATACTCCATGTTAGTTGTTGCTTTAGTCTTTATTTTTTTAAACTTTATTTTTTTCTTATCAGTTACATTTTATTAACTCTGTATCCCAGCTGTATCCCACTCCCTCATCCCCTCCCAATCCCACCTTCCCTCCCTCATCTCCACCCTGCCTCTTTCCAAGTCCACTGATGGGGGGGCCTCCTCCCCATTCATCTGATCCTGTTTTATGAGGTATCTTCAGGACTGGCTGCAAAGTCCTCCTCTGTGGCCTAACAGGACTGTCATCCCTTGGGGGGAAGGAGGTCAAAGAGCCAGTCATTGAGTTCCTGTTAGAAATAGTCCTTGTTCCCATTACTATGGGAAACCAATTGGTTACTGAGTTACCACGGGCTACATCCGAGCAGAGGTTCTAGGTTATATCCATAGATGGTCCTTGGTTGAGTGTCAGTCTCAGAAAAGACCCTGTGCCCAGATATATTTGGTCCTTGTGGAGCTCCTATCCTTTCCCCATCATACTAACTCCCCTTCTTTCATATGATTCCCTGTACTCTGCCGAAGGTTTGGTTGTGAGTCTTTGTATCTGCTTTGAAAACACTGCTAGTTAGAGTCTTTCAGATGCTTTCAGTAGACTCCTGTCATATGTTCAATGCACATCCCATCTGTCTTTCTCAAAGAGCATTGATCATCTTACCCCATGTCCGCTCTCTTGATTATCTTTTTTAGGTGTATAGATTTCATTATGTTTATCATATCTTATAGGTCTATATAAGTGAGAATATACCATGTTTATCTTTCTCCTTCTGGGATATTTCACTCAGAATGATCTTTTCTAGATCCCACCATTTGCCTGCAAATTTCATGATTTCCTCCTTTTTGATTGCTGAGTAGTATTCCATTGTGTAAAAATACCACAATTTCTGCATCCATTCCTCCGTTGATAGACATCTGGGTTGTTTCCAGGTTCTGGCTATTACAAATAATGCTGCTATAAACATGGTTGAACAAGTATCACTTTTTTGTACTTGAGCAAAGTTTGGGTATATACCTAGGAGTGGTATAGCAGGGTCTTGAGGAAGCACTATTCCTAATTGTCTGAGAAAGCGCCAGATAGATTTCCAAAATGGTTGTACCAGTTTACTTTCCCACCAGCAGTGGAGGAGGGTTCCCCTTTCTCCACAACCTCTCTAGCATGTGTTGTCACTTGAGTTTTTCATCTTGGCCATTCTGATGGGTGTGAGGTTAAATGCTTTAGTCTTTAAATGCTAAAGTTTTCTTTTCTTTTTTTTTTTTTCCTAAGTAGTGAATATATCCTGAACAAAACAGTGCAGGAACTCTCAAAATACATCTTTGGTGATTAAATTGTAATTTTCAAAATAACTTATATTTATATATTGTGTTGAAATTATCTGATTAGTCACCTTTACTTGCTAAGATAATAGTTACAAGCTCTGTATCATGAAAATGCTATATTGCAAGTATATATGATGGACTCATTTACAGAAATTCTTCTAGTAAATGGAAACACCTAAATAAATACAGGGGAAAATTGATCCATCAGTAAAATTCCTCATTTGCAAACAGGAAGACAGAAGGCTGAATCCAGGTTAACCTCTCCTCACCTTTAGGTCACCTAGGAAGACAACACCCTCTTTACATGGGATAAACTCTCAATGTTTAATTTCAAGGATGCTACATTTATGAGGCCCAATGCTTTTGCCCCTCTGGGGTCCCACTGCCTTCTGTTCTTACAGATTATCTCTCCTCCTCCTCTCTCTTTCTCTATCTCTCTCTCTTTCACATTCTCTCTCTTTCCTCCCTAGTCTCTCTCTGTGCATGTGTCACTCTTCCTGTCCTTGCATAAGAATGAGATAGAAACATTATATGACTTATGGTGGAATTATATCTCAGTAAACTCATCAAACATTGGAAATCTCTTAATATGCATGATTGCCCGTATACTCTGAAAGAGTGTACTCTAACTAATTGATCTACTACTGATAGCTAGCCCAAGAAAACCACAAAATTCCAAACCAAATCAATTCTGTTACTGAAAGCATCTTGCTTTATGTTGAAGAGTCCTTAAATAATTTGTCCTAAATTAAGTAACACCTTCATTTCAAGACAGGCATAGTAAAATGCTAATCTTTGAGCAGGTACATCATATGGTGGAACTAGAAATGCTTTGCTAAACTGATTTCAGTAAACTGAGAATTCTTATATTTGTATATAATTTTAAAAATATTAGCCTTTAAAGTTTAAGAGATATACAAATACCCTCCTGCCTAAAATATATCATCTTCTTCTCATTTGGAAGACAAGCAAGTTTTGTTTCACGCTTTTCTAAAACCACTATTTGCATACTATGAACTGCAGAATTACCAGGTTGGTAAACAGTTCCCTCAGAGCAATAACTTCTCTCTCCCACTTCACTTCTAATGTAGTGGTCAGAACATAAAACCAGCACACTTCATGTTTCTCATCCTTTGTAATCTTCCCTGATCTTTGGATCAGGCTTTCTTCTTCTAATTCAAACTAGAAAATGTTCATCGGATATTTATAACACAATCCTGAAAATAGAAAAAAAATAACATTTTACTAAATGTAAACATTGTCACTTGTGTTAAACAATTCTCTGTGGCAGAATTGCTGAGGGTAAAATATGTGGCCACTACTTATTTTCTACCCACTGGACTTTTAACATAATAATAATAATAAAACCAATAATAGGTGACAGACCTTTTGGGTTTTGTTTTTTCTCAAATAAATCACATAACACGAAAAGACTTAAAATATCTCCTACAAAACACAAGGTCACAGACATTTTCTTTTAATGATTAGATTAGAAGGAGATCTTGGGCTGGAGACATGGTTCAATGGGTAAACATTTGTCAGAAGTTTAAAACAGAAGTTCCATCTCCAGAATCCATGGAAAGATAGGAGAGAAACAACTCCAAAATTTTCTAGGTCTTCTAAATATCCACTCTCACATCATACTCTCATAAGAGCATCACACACACACACACACACACACACACACACACACACACACACCACACACACAGATAGTAGAGTGCATTTTAAGAAATAAAATTCTTTCAATTAACAAGAAAAAGAGATAGATGGAAAAGAAAGAATACAAATAGGTATCTTTAAGGTAATGAGTATCAAAAATCTAGTCCACAAATAAATATGCACAAATGAAGAGCAAGTGACAAAGGTAACAATGTTTGGTTTTGCAAGTATTTACAGATTTGTTTTATGTTAGATTCTATTATATATTAAGTAAATAAGATTAAAATGGAAGAAAATAGACTTGTCCTCATGGAGCTTCTTGTCTAATGCCAGGAAATATCAACATGGAGAAACAGTTTGAGACTTAATTATGAGATTCAGATAACAAGTAAAATTGTCCTAATGCAAACCATTCCCTATCATTCTAAACAGATGTGGCATTTTATCTCATTCTAAATAATTGATATCAACTAATAGCCAAAATGTCCATGATTTCTGGCTCAACAGTTACATCTGGACAAACATATCCATCTGCCTCAGAGTTTATGTTCATAGCATGGCAGCCTGTGACATAAAGGCCAGTGGATCCTAGGAGCCTGGTAGTTTGTTCACATTCTAGATGTCACCTCTGTTAGAAGCTAATCTGAAAGAGATCATTCCCTGCAGACTAAACATCTGGACCACAGATTTCTAGATGCTTGCATCTTTTACGGTGCAAACATGAGCTCTCTGTCAAATACTGCTGATGCAGAATAATCAGCATCCTTCTCGAGGCAATGCTTAACTCACAGAGCAGAGCACGGCCATCAACAAAGAACACTGCCATGTTAATCCTGAAATAATGTTCATTTTTTCCTCTAATGCCAAGTAAATTGCTGAATAATGGAAGAAATGGATGACCTTGACCTTCAGATTTGAGGATGCAAACACTAATTCAACAATGTACAAAATCCACTTGATGTGTCAATTCACAGCATTCTAACCAATCTTCATGAAATTTCTTCAGGTTCTGATTGTGCACAGGTGAGCACGAAAGTAGGACCATTTGTTGTTAGGACACTGAAATACATTCACATAACCTTTTTCTGAGTACATTGAGCAGTTTGCTTACATAATTTACAGCAAAGAAAAAATGTGCTGTGTGTGTTTAGTCGTGATGTACCCTGTATTTCAAAAGAGTGAAAAGAGATGCACTTGAATGTTATTTTCACAAAGAAATGGCAGGTGTTGGTATTGATGGATATGCTAATAACTGAGACTTGATTAGTCCCCAATGTATGCAATATAAAAATGCCATTTTGCAACTATAAATATATATATAGTTATTGTTTTATAATTGTGATGATTAGTTTTGTTTTTTTTTTTTTCCTCAAGTGACACAGCCTGGATCATTTGTGAAGAAGGAACCTCAACTGAGATAATGCTTCCACCAGATTTTCCTGAAGGCGAGTCAGTGGGGTAGGAGTATTTTCTGATCTAATGAGTGATGTAAAAAAGAGGGATGAGAAAACATCCAAGATCTTAGAATATATCTTAGTATAGCATATGCTGAAAAATACACTCCACCTTATGCTCTCTTCATCCCAGTTTTTAGAATATATGCCAGACTAAAGATATAATTATCTTGTGTTTCTAGAATTATTTTTTTATTAACTTTTACTCTCACAGGATAAAACTGTATATTAGAAAGATTAAAAAAAACAAAAATAAAGATTTTAGGGTTGTTTTAGTAGACATAATAAAACAGTAAAATGAATCAAGCAAAATTAATTTTGAGATTAATTTGAAAACCTTTTTATCTAACAAAAATTTCCTAAAATACTATCAATTCAAAAAATTCATTTAAAACAATCATTGGCAATATATTTTAACTTTTTATTTTATGTTTTTGTGACAATCTTAAATTTAGATTAATTTTATACTAATAGTCAATCTAAATTGAAGCCAACTACATGAGATTTATGATTTACAGCTGTCATATGGAACAGCAAAATTTTACAGGTGTTATAGTATTTTAGGTAATACTGGTTGGTGCTATCCACAGAAGACAAGAACTATATTGTATGATTATTTATCATACCATCCCACAGGGTTGGGAAATGCTAAGTCCTCAATCAACATAAAAAATTTACCCTCAGCTTACTGGTTGAGAAAGACTAATATTAATATTAAGTTAAAGCCATGTTTGAGAGAAAGAGATATTTCTAACAATTGAGGCAACAATAAAGAAAAATAAAGAGCCAGAATTTTAGAAATCCAATCCTCATTTTCCAAGTATGGGAGTTATGGTGATAACTATTTGGATTTAAGTTTCTGATTGGATTTAAAACCCACCCCAAATAAAGAAACTCATATTTTGTGCTTTAAATATAGCCAAGGCCAAGAATCTGTGGTTGGAGTGTTCCCAGATTCATAGAAGTGAAACTACTACTTTTATTTTTCTAAATGGACATAGTACAGATGTCTATAACCATAGATTAGTGTGTCTTGCTATCCTTATCAGTGAAGCAGTTTTCTACAGTACACAACAGTTAATACAGAAACTTGTCAAAGCGCAGAGAAAATCTGTCTATGCAGTGCTCAGCCACAAAGGAGACCTCTATATCACATTCCCTCATCACCAGCTCTCAGCAACCATCACATCAGAGTAGCACAGAACTATAAAATTGCAAGTTTCAATAGAAATAGGTTGAAACAATGTCTTTTAGACATAACATGACTGGTTATTTATTGCACTCATGAATTCACAAAAGCTATACTTGCCTACAGAGGACCTGCACAAGATCAAATTGGTCAACACTTCAGCAGAGCTCAGTGAAAGGTACAAGAATTCCCAATCAAAGCTGAGGATATGTTGATGGCTGGTAGGAGAGGGACTGACAGCTTTTAGTGTAGATTCTAGTAGAAGACCCCATGTCCATGAATATAAGAGCATATAAGGGCATCTCTGATCAGATTCAGTAGAATCCAAAGAGAGGGAGAAGGAGGGAGGGACAGGGAGAGGAAAGAAGGAAGGAGAGAGAGAGAAAGAAAGGAAGTTATGGGATATTTCACTCAGGATGATCTTTTCTAGATCCCACCATTTGCCTGCAAATTTCATGATTTCCTCCTTTTTGATTGCTGAGTAGTATTCCATTGTGTAAAAATACCACAATTTCTGTACCCATTCCTCCGTTGATGGACATCTAGGTTGTTTCCAGGTTCTGGCTATTACAAATAAAGCTGCTATAAACATGGTTGAGCAAATATCCCTTTTGTGTACTTGAGCAAACTTTGGGTATATACCTAGCAGTGGTATAGCTGGGTCTTGAGGAAGCACTATTCCTAATTGTCTTAGAAAGTGCCAGATAGATTTCCAGAGTGGTTGTACCAGTTTACATTCCCACCAGCAGTGGAGGAGGGTTCCCCTTTCTCCACAACCTCTCTAGCATGTGTTGTCCCTTGAGTTTTTCATCTTGGCCATTCTGATGGGTATAAGGTGATATCTCAGGGTCGTTTTGATTTGCCTTTCCTTGATGGCTAATGAGGATGAGCATTTCTTTAAGTGTTTCTCTGACATTCGATATTCCTCTGTCCCAGAAGGAGAAAGACAAACACGGTATATACTCACTTATATAGACCTATAAGATGTGATAAACATACTGCAAACTGTACACCTAAAAAAGATAATCAAGAGAGCGGACATGGGGTAAGATTATCAATCCTCGTTTAGAAAGACAGATGGGATGTGCATTGAACGTATGACAGGAATCTACGGAGCGCATTTGAAAGACTCTAACTAGCAGTGTTTTCAAAGCAAAGACTCATGACCAAACCTTTCGCAGAGTACAGGGAATCATAAGAAAGAAGGGGAGTTAGTATGATGGGGAAAGGATAGCAGCTCCACAAGGACCAAATATATCTGGGCACAGGGTCTTTTCTGAGACTGACACTCAACCAAGGACCATCTATGGATATAACCTAGAACCTCTGCTCAGATGTAGCCTGTGGTAGCTCAGTAACCAATTAGTTTCCCATGTGAGGGGAACAAGGACTATTTCTAACAGGAACTCAATGACTGGCTCTTTGGCCTCTCCACCCCCCAAGGGAGGAGCAGTCCTGTTAGGCCACAGAGGAGGACTTTGCAGCCAGTCCTGAAGATACCTGATAAAACAGGATCAGATGAATGGGGAAGAGGTCCCCCCATCAGTGGACTTGGAAAGGGGCAAGGTGTATATGAGGGAGGGAGGGAGGGAGGGACTGGGAGGGAATGAGGGATCGGGACACGGCTGGGATACAGAGTTAATAAAATGTAACTGATAAGAAAAAAATAAAATTCAAAAAAAATTTAAAAAAATAAAAATAAATTTAAAAAAAGACAAAAAAAAAGAAAGGAAGTTATGCATTTAGGAGGGGTATATGGGGAGTTACAGAATTAGAGAGTAGTTGGAGGTAAGTATATATACATGTATAAAATCCTCAAGGAATAAACAAATATTTTAAAAGAAACCAAAATAAATTTAAACAATTATTAACTATGGAACACAATCAGAATTTTAGTTACTTAATACAATGTCAACTTTGGAACTCCACCTTCAAAATGTGGAACTTTATTTATTTTTTATTTTTTTGTCCCAGACACTCACCTTTTACTCTTTTGATTGTGACCCCAATGCCCCCCTCACTTCATCATGCAATCCTAAATCATCAGTAAGTAGTGTATATTCCAGAATTTGCTCCTGCCTGATTATGACAGACTTCAGTTTTCTGCAATTTCTTCCTTTAAGTTTTTCACGAGTCATGAGGTGTGTGTCTCTGGTACTCAAAGCCAGCATGCATGCTCTTCCTTGTTCTTCCAAAGTGCAGCTTCCCTCTTGGGTGTCTTGCTTTCTCAATGGATTGATGGGGAACTGGTGGCTTAGCAAGTCTATATTTATATTTAGAAGCTTAATTTAGTGGTCCACTTAGCATAGCTCTAATTTCCTCCCAGTGAGCAAGGAAAATTTTCATTTACAACTGTCTTGGTACCTTATAAAAATACCTTTTATCACTGCAGAGAAAATGGTCTTCTAGCTCACAGTCTGTGCCTTAAGTGTCTCTAAATGAGCCCAATGCCTCACATCTTGCAAAAATCCACATTTGGATTTCTGTTAGGATTCTTCATATGGGGTCACTTCAGGTCTTTGTGGCCAAATGATAATCAATAATGATCCTCTATGTCATTTCCACATAAATGGGTGTGTTCCTGGATCATACTCCTTGTTTTATTCCTAGGGACAACAAGGGACAAAATTAGTAAGGCCTCATTATTTGAGTTTTTAAAATTTTTTTGTGTGTATGTGCGACGACTTTGCACATGTCATATACATACTTAGATATCAGGGTATAATTTTTGAAGTTGCTTCTCTCCTTCCTTCATGTGGGTTCCAAGGATCTAATTCAGGCTATCGGGCTGTTACAAGTGGCTTTTTCTGCTAAGCCTCCTCATTAATCCGAGCCATAACATTTGGCTGGTCTTTAGTTTGTATAAATTTCTTTTATAACTTAAATGCATTATTATTTTTATAGGTATGACTGTTTTTTTCTACATGTACGTATGTCTACCATGAATTTGCCTGGTGACCTAGGAGATCAGAAGAAGCCAGAGGATGACATGGAACTGAAATTACAGATGGTTATGGAACACTATGTATGTAGTAGAAACTAAAGCCACGTCCCCTGAAAGAGCATTAAGTGTTCTTAGTCATTGACACATCTCTCCAACGCCTAATATTTATACATTTATTTTTATTTTTACAAAATATTTATTTAAATATGTTTAAGTATTTTAAATGAAATATTTCAAAGCAGGTTGTAAACATTTTTTAAATAGCAACGTAACTTACAGTCATTGTATGGAACAAAAGCTTTCATTATGATGTTTGCAGTTAGGTATGCCATGTTCACTGATCATATTCAGCCTCAGTTATGCTATTATGCTGCCTCTTTTCATTGGATCTCCTCCCACGTAGTCCCCCTCCTACCATAGGATGTATGTTTTAATACAGTTTTGTTACTGCATTCTTGTTATTGTAATATTGTATATACTTAGTTAAATACAGAATGAATAATTTTTATTTGCTTGATTATTTTCTTGATTTTGCAGACAAGAGCTTACAAAACACAGGCATATGTGGAGCCTGGGATCCTTCTTACTCAGCTTTTTCTTATTCTAACCCCATTCAGGCAGCATAGCAATAGATTTTTTTTTTTTGACAGTAATTTTAATTTTCATTGTCCTAGCTTAGTGTTTCAAGATGTAGTAGAGAGCTTAGTTGATAGGGGCTAGGAGGAAAATACCTAACAGGGGGATGTGTCTTTGATGGTTGCATCCCCATGTGCCTTCTACAATCCAGCAGGTGAATGGTCTCCCTTCCCCTTGTTTCCACTGCTGTAATACCAAGCACTGATTCAGGCCCAAAGTATAGACCCAAGCGTATATGAGATGAGACTACTGAATCACAGGCCAAAATAATTTCCCCCCCTTTAAGATATGTGTGGAAGTTATTTTGGTACAAGAAAAATTAAGACTACATAGGCTGGATGTTAGATATCTGTACTATACTTATTTGCAATCGTATTTGGGGTATGCGATAGTACATAGTGCACATCTTTCTCTAAAGAACAATGCTCAGTTATGACACGCTAATGTAATCATTTTATTCATTATTGATTTACAATTCCTTCATTCTATTTAAGAAGATTTGGCTCCATCAAGGACATGGTAACTTTTCAGTATTCAATTTAAATTATTTACAATAATTGGTTTAAAAGATGCTTAGTAGGAGATCTTATTTGAAATTTATGGATTCAAACACAGAGTCACACAGACTCATGCACTCACACAAATATCGTCCTTAATACATTGTCTTCAAGAGTGTGAATTTAAGGTTTTTTTTTTTGAAGTAAAATACTGTAATTTATTTTAAAATTGGAATTGTTAGGATTTGTATTTCAGTGCATTTTTTTGATTAATGTAATTCAGGTATCATAATTTATAGTCAGAAATAATGGAGGTCAGTGGACAATGGAGTGATATTTTTAAAGCACTTCATGAATGGGAAAGACAGGCAACTTAGAATCTAATATCCAGTGAAAGTACATGGCAGAACTGACAGTGATGCATTTGAGACTGTAAGCTGAGAGAGCATGTTATCAGTATAGACAACACAGACGGTGAAGGCTGAGGTTAAATGGAAACTATACCACAGAGTTCAGATAGAAAGTTGCATCTACAGAAAGGTTTGAGGAGCACTGTTGTGTCTCCTAAATGTGTCTCTTGGGAAGCTAGGGGGATTCTTCTGATTTCTCTATACTGTACTTGATCTGCTTTTCTTGTATGACTTTGTCTATGTGTTTGTTTTATTTTCTTGATATTATCTGGCAAGTCACATGTGAATATTTATTCATTTGGTCATTTGTTATTTTATTGTTGTTTCTTAATTTTGAGCCTGGAGGCCCCAAGTTGGCCCTGAATATATGGGAATCCTCCTGCTTCAGTAGCAGAGATTTCAAAGTGATTTTCTGTCACCAGTACACAGACACTGTGATAGACAGATGTCACACTTGTCTGTAGCTATAAACACATCATAGAAGAAATGCTCTTTGTGGATCTTCCTGCTCAACATGTTCGGATAGTAAATTGGACTAACACTAGGTAATGCCTTCCTCCACCAATTGATTGTAGGAAATTCATAGTACCTGTGGAACTGGTTTGTGATGTATTATATCATACTCAAGGACAACAAAGAGGTGGTTTTCTTTCTTTCTTTCTTTTCTTTTCTTTTCTTTTTTTTTTTTTTTAATCATAGGGTCAACATTTTATTCAAGTAACCGGGTCTTGATTGTATTGAGTCAGCATTTCTGTTAGTTGAACTCATGGGGATAAATCTGTCACAGCTACTGTATGTTTCCTTTTATTCTTTTATCTTAATTTCTAAATACTTGTGACAATATTACTATGTGGTTACACACACAAACACACATACATAAGTTTCATATATCTATAGTCCTTGAAATGATTATATGTAAAGCTCTGAGTTTTGCATGCAGATACAATATTTTTGAGGTTGGTTTCTGAAGGGTGAGGATTGAAACATGTTCTGCTGAATCCACAGGATAAAGAATTTGGAATAACTCTCTAAGATGAGGAAAACTGTTGGTGAGGGATTTCTAAATAAAGGGTTAAAGTTTCATACACTCAAGAAAACAAAAAGTAAGCATTCAAAAGTATCGTACTCTACTCCTGGCTTTGAGTTTTGTCAACACTGACTCCTGATACTTAGAAACTGACAGGCTATTGTAGCAAATCTCTGAAGCTGCCTCGGGGATACTATTCACCTTAATATTTATTTTTAATTTCTGCACATATTTCCATAACATTGATGAAGGATGTGGGTTTAGCTTTATTACAACTGAAACACGGGCTTTAAAAAACTGTTAGTAAGCATTTTTGACCTTTTTTATTGGAAATTATTTTCAGTGTACCTCATCTGATGTATTTCTGGGAATCGAATCCTTGCCATATCTTTGAAGATGAGTTCTCCATTTTTAAGTTCTTAACTATGCCTACTAAGGCTCCATTTGGCTCAGCTTCTCTCTTTCTCTCCCTTCAACCCGTGAAGTTCCTCAGGTATCAGGCTGCCTACATCTATGTGCTCCTTTTTTTTTAAATTTTTTTTTCATACTTTATTTTATTTTTATTTTTAGTTACAATTTGTTAACTCTGTGTCCCAGCTGTATCCCGCTCCCTCATTCCCTCCCCCTCCCCAACTCCCTCCCTGGTCTCCTCCCTGCCCCTTTCCAAGTCCACTGATAGGGGAGGACCTCCTCCCCTTTCATTTGACCCTGTTTTATCAGATATCTTCAAGGCTGGCTGCAAAGTCCTCCTCTGTGGCCTAACAGGACTGCTCCTCCCCTGGGGGGCGGCGGGGGAGGACAAAGAGCCTACCCTTGAGATCCTGTTAGAAATAGTCCTTGTTCCCCTTGCTTTGGAAAACTACTTGGTTACTGAGCTACCACGGGCCACATCTTTATTATTATTATTTTTTTATTTTGTCCCTTTGAGGACAGGTTAGCCAGGTTGCATGAAGGCAGAGAGTTCACAGCTGCTGAAGGTGGCCTCATCAGTCACTGCCCTCTCACTGGATAAGGCTGCCCTTCAGACTCTGTGTTTTTGACTTAGACTTTGCTCTAGTTTGAGTATCAGTCTGTGCCTGAAGCACTTAAACCAGCACGCCGCTCCTTCAGTTTACATGTCTTTCTCCAACCAGGCTTTGTTATTGATAAAAACAAAACAGAACAACAACAACAAAAAAAACATAAAAACTAAACAAACAAACAAACAAAAAGTAGTTGTCTCTGGTTGCAACAGCTTAGAATTGTTATATTCACTTTGTCCTGAAGGATTATGCAAATTAAATACTGCATTTTTTAATTGTGGTAATTCATGTTTCAGTAATGGTTTGACTTATTTCAATCTAAGACAGTGCTTTTTGATATTTTTGTTTTGTTTTGTTTTTTTTGTTTTTACACCATGTTCTGAGTTTATTGGAAGAGTGATGGTTGTAACTTCAGAATTTCAAATTTTTGTACCATTCCAAAGCAGAACTCACTCATAGCTGTGAAACTAACTGGGCATTCTATATCAAACATAAAATTATGAACTTTAAGTCATTGAAACTCCATGTAAAGTAGCTAGATGACTGATTAAGAGGATTTTCTGATAAAAAAGCATAGCTTAAAAAATACTGCTGTTTATGTTGGTTTAATTTTTTTTTCTTTTTTATTATTATTATTTTTTTATTTTTAGTTACATTTTGTTAACTCTGTGTCCCAGCTGTATCCCGCTCCCTCATTCCCTCCCCAACCCCACACTCTCTCCCTGGTCTCCTCCCTGCCCCTTTCCAAGTCCACTGATAGGGGAGGACCTCCTCCCCTTTCATCTGACCCTGTTTTATCAGGTATCTTCAGGGCTGGCTGCAAAGTCCTCCTCTGTGGCCTAACAGACTGCTCCTCCCGGGGGGGGGGGGAGGTCAAACAGCCTGCCCTTGAGATCCAGTTAGAAATAGTCCTTGTTCCCCTTACTTTGGAAAACTACTTGGTTACTGAGCTACCACGGGCCACATCCAAGCAGAAGTTCTAGGTTATATCCATAGATGGTTGAGTGTCAGTCTCAGAAAAGACCCTGTGCCCAGATATGTTTGGTCCTTGTAGAGCTCCTATCCTTTCCATATCATACTAACTTCCCTTCTTTCATATGATTCCCTGCACTCTGCCGAGGGTTTGGTTATGAGTCTTAGTGTCTGCTTTGAAACACTGCTAGGTAGAGTCTTTCAGATGCCTTTTGTGGTAGACTCCTGTCATAAGTTCAATGCACATCCCATTTGTCTTTCTAAATGAGGATTAGTCACCTTCGCCTGTGTCCACTTTCTTGATTATCTTCTTTAGGTGTGTAGATTTCATTATGTTTATCATATCTTGTAGGTCTATATAAGCGAGTATATACCAAGTTTGTCTTTCTCCTTCTGGGATACTTCACTCAGAATGATCTTTTCTAGATTCCACCACTTGCCTGAAAATTTCATGATTTCCTCCTTTTTGATTGCTGAGTAGTATTCCATTGTGTAAAAATACCACAATTTCTGTATCCATTCCTCTGTTGATGGACATCAGGGTTGTTTCCAAGTTCTGGCTATTACAAATAAAGCTGCTACGAACATGGTTGAACAAATGTCCTTGTCATGTACTTGAGCAAATTTTGGGTATATACCTAGGAGTGGTATAGCTGGGTCTTGAGGTAGCACTACTCCTAGTTGTCTGAGAAAGCGCCAGATTGACTTCCAAAGTGGTTGAACCAGTTTACATTCCCACCAGCAATGGAGGAGGGTTCCCTTTTCTCCACAACTTCTCCAGCATGTGCTATCACTTGAGTTTTTCATCTTGGCCA
Organism: Psammomys obesus; assembly: GCF_907164565.1. NCBI lineage: Eukaryota > Metazoa > Chordata > Mammalia > Rodentia > Muridae > Psammomys > Psammomys obesus. The sequence continues at coordinate 7,385,620 of NW_026585689.1, read as the reverse complement.
TTCTGATGGGTGTAAGGTGAAATCTCAGGGTCGTTTTGATTTGCATTTCCCTGATGGCTAATGAGGATGAGCATTTCTTTAAGTGTTCCTCTGCCATTCAATGTTCCTCTTTCGAGAATTCTCTGTTTAGCTCTGTTCCCCATTTTTTAAGTGGATTACTTGGTTTGTTGCTTTTCTGCTTCTTTAGTTCTTTATATATACTGGATATTAGCC
>NW_026585689.1:7321900-7385307 GCF_907164565.1 Psammomys obesus | reverse complement strand
CTGTTGGTGTTCTGTTCAGGAAGTTGTCTCCTGTGCCAATGAGTTCTAGGCTGTTTCCCACTTTTTTTTCCAACTGATTTAGAGTATCTGGTTTTATGTTGAGGTCCTTGATCCACTTGGACTTTAGTTTTGTGCAGGGTGATAAATATGGATCTATTTTCATTTTTCTGCATGTAGACATCCAGTTGGTCCAGCACCATTTGTTGAAGATGATGTCTTTTTTCCATTGAATGGATTTGGCTTCTTTGTCAAATATTGAGTATTCATAGGTGTGTGGGTTTATTTCTGGGTCTTCTATGTGATTCCATTGATCCTCCTTTCTGTTTCTATGCCAATACCACGCAGTTTTTATTACTGTTGCCCTGTAGTACAGCTTGAGATCGGGAATGGAGATACCTCCAGATGATCTGTTGTTGTACAGGATCATTTTGGAGATTCTGGGTGTTTTGTTTCTCCATATGAAGCTGAGAATCTTTTTTTCAAGGTCTGGAAAGAATTGAGTTGGTATTTTGATGGGAATTGCATTGAATCTGTAGATTGCTTTTGGCAGGATGGCCATTTTCACAATGTTAATCCTACCAATCCATGAGCACGGGAGATCTTTCCATCTTCTGAGATCTTCTTCAATTTCTTTCTTCACAGACTTGAAGTTTTTCTCAAACAGGTCTTTCACTTGCTTGGTTAGAGTCACACCAAGGTACTTTATGTTATTAGTGGCTATTGTGAAGGGTGTTGTTTCCCTAATTTCTTTCTCAGCCTTTTTGTCTTTGGTATACAAGAGGGCTTCTGATTTTTTTGAGTTGATTTTGTATCCTGCCACTTTGCTGAAGGTGTTTATCAGCTGAAGAAGTTCTCTGGTTGAATCTTTGGGGTCGCTCATGTATACTATCATATCATCTGCAAATAGTGACACTTTGACCTCTTCCTTTCCGATTTGTATTCCCTTGGTCTCCTTTAGTTGTCTTATTGCTCTGGCTAGGACTTCAAGTACAATGTTAAAGAGATATGGAGAGAGTGGGCAGCCTTGTCTTGTCCCTGATTTCAGTGGGATTGATTTAAGTTTCTCTCCATTGAGTTTGATGTTGGCTATAGGCTTGCTGTATATTGCCTTTACTATCTTTAGGTATGTGCCTTGTATCCCTGATCTCTCCAAGACTTTAAACATAAATGGGTGTTGGACTTTGTCAAATGCTTTTTCAGCAACTAAGGAGATGATCATGTGGTTTTTCTCCTTCATTTTGTTTATGTGGTGGATTACATTGATGGATTTCCGTATGTTGAACCACCCTTGCATTCCTGGGATGAAGCCTACTTGGTCATGGTGGATGATATCTTTGATGTGTTCTTGGATTCGGTTTGTAAGTATTTTATTGAGTATTTTTGCATCAATGTTCATAAGAGAAATAGGTCTGAAGTTCTCTTTTTTTGTTGGATCTTTGTGTGGTTTAGGTATCAAAGTGACTATGGCTTCATAGAATGAGTTTGGTAGTGTTCCTTCTGTTTCTATTTTATGGAATAGTTTGAGGAGATTTGGTGTTAGTACTTCTTTGAAGGTCTTGTTGAATTCTGCGCTGAAGCCATCTGGTCCAGGGCTTTTTTTGGAAGGGAGACTGTTAATGACTGCTTCAATTTCCTTTGGAGATATAGGACTATTCAGTCTTTCTACCTGATCTTGACTTAATTTTGGTAGATGGAATCTGTCAAGAAAGTTATCCATTTCATTTAGATTTTCAAATTTTGTGCCATATAGGCTTTTGTAGTATGACCTAATAATCGTTTGGATTTCCTCAGTGTCTGTAGTTATGTCCCCATTTTCCTTTCTGATTTTGCTGATTTGTATGGTTTCTCTCTGCTTTTTAGTTCGTTTGGCTAAGGGTTTGTCTATCTTGTTGATTTTCTCAAAGAACCAGCTTTTTGTTTCATTGATTCTTTGGATAATTTTATTTGTTTCTAATTGATTGATTTCTGCCCTTAGTTTGATTATTTTCAGCCATCTGCTCCTCTTGGGTGTATCTGCTTCTTTTTTTCTAGTTTTTTCAGTTGGGCCATTAAGTTGTTTGTATGTGATGTTACGGATTTCTTCTTGTAGGCACTTAGTGCTATAAATTTTCCTCTGAGCACTGCTTTCAATGTGTCCCATAAATTTGGGTATGTTGTGCCTTCATTTTCATTGAATTCTAGGAAGTCTTTAATTTCTTTCTTTATTTCTTCCTTGACCCAGCTGTCATTGAGTAGTAAGTTGTTCAGTTTCCATGTGCATGTCGGCTTTTTGTTGTTTCTGTTGTTGTTGATGTCCAGCTTTAGTCCATGGTGGTCAGATAGTATACAAGGGATTATTTCAATCCTTTTGTATCTGTTGAGGCTTGCTTTGTGACCAACTATATGGTCTATTTTGGAGAAGGTTTCATGTGGTGCTGAAAAGAAGGTGTACTCTTTTGAGTTTGGGTGAAAAGATCTGTAGACGTCTATAGGGTCCATTTGATTTAGGGATTCTGTGAGTGTTTTTATTTCCCTATTTGGTGTCTGTCTGGTTGATCTGTCCCTTGATGAGAGTGGGGTGTTGAAGTCTCCCACTATTAAGGTATTAGGATCAATGTATGATTTAAGCTTTAATATTGTTTCATTTACGAATGTAGGTGCTCTTGTATTTGGGGCATAGATATTCAAAATTGTGATGTCCTCTTGTTGGATTTTTCCTTTGATGAGAATATAGTGGCCCTCCTTATCTTTTTTGATTAACTTCGGATGAAAGTCTATTTTATTAGATATTAGGATGGCTACTCCAGCTTGTTTTCTGGAACCATTTGCTTGAAAAACATTTTTCCAGCCCTTTCCTCTGAGGTAGTGTTTATCTTTGTTGCATAGGTGTGTTTCTTGGATGCAACAGAATGTTGGGTCCTGTTTCTGTAACCATTCTGTTAGCCTGTGTCTTTTTATTGGTGAGTTGAGTCCATTAATATTGATAGATAATATTGACCAATGCATGTTAGTTCCTTTTGTAATGGAGTCGATGATCTTACCTTGTTTCATTGCTTGTTTTCTTTTCATTTTTGTTGGGATATTATCTGTATGCCCTGTTTTCTTGGGTGAATTCGTTTTCGTTGGATTGGAGTTTTCCTTCTAGTATCTTCTGTAGGGTTGGTTTGCTGTATAGATATTGAGTAAATTTAGTTTTGTCATGGAATATTTTGTTTTCTCCATCTATGTTGATTGAAAGCTTTGCAGGGTATAGTAGTCTGGGTTGACATTTGTGATCTCTTAGAGTCTCCATGATGCTTGCCCAGGCCCTTCTGGCTTTCATAGTTTCTGATGAGAAGTCTGGTGTGATTCTGATAGGTCTACCTTCATATGTTACTTGGCCTTTTTCCCTTGCTGCTTTTAATAACTTTTCTTTGTTCTGTAGATTTAGTGTTTTGACTATGATGTGACGTGATGTGTTTCTTTTCTGGTCTAGTCTATTTGGTGTTCTGTAGGCCTCTTGTATATTTATGGACATCTCTTTCTTTAAGTTGGGAAAATTTTCTTCTATGATTTTCTTGAAAATATTTTCTGGACCTTGGAGCCTGGAGTCTTCTTTTTCATCAATTCCTATTATTCTTAGATTTTGTCTTTTCATAGCATCCTTGATTTCTTGGATATTTTGTGATTGGAATTTTTCTGATTTTACTTTTTCTTTGAGAGAAGTATCAATTTCTGCAAGTGTGTCTTCAGCTCCAGAGATTCTCTCTTCCATCTCTTGTATTCTGTTGGTGATGCTTACTTTTGTGGTTCCTGATCTTTTCTCCAAGTTCTCCAGCTCAAGAGTTTTCTCATTTTGTGTTTTCTTTATTGATTCTAATTCTGTTTCCATGCCTTGCACCATTTCTTCCATGTGTTTGAATTTGGATTCCTGTCTCTCTACGATGGACTCTATTTCTTTGTTCATTTCCTTTTTGTATGCCACTAATTTTTTCTCTACTTGTGCCTCTATTTGTTTGGCTATGTTTGCCTGTGTTTCTTTAAGGGTTTTGTCTATTTCTTCTTTCTTTATCTCCAATTGACTGGCCAACTCTTTGAAAGATTTGTTCATTTCCTCCTTATGAGCCTCAAATAATTGAGCAAGCATGGCTTTAAGGTCATTTTCCTGTGCTTCTGATGAATTGGAGTATCCATCGATTTTGGGGTTTGCTGGTGAAGTCATGATGTCCTGATTTATGTTGGAAGTGTTCTTTCGCCTACCCCTGGCCATTGGCTTATCTGAGACCTTCCCTGTTTGTTTTTGGATTCTGCTGATCAGACTGGTACTGTCTCTCTCTCGAGTCTGGAGAATTCTTCAGGAAGTTGAGAGAGGTCCCGTGTCCTTAGCGTGTGCTGAGGACTAGCTGTACTTACAGGCAGGTCACTTGGCAGAGATCGGGGTATCTGGGCTCTCTGCTCTTTGGTTTGGCCCTGCTTCTTTGATGTGCTCCGCCAGTTCCGTGCTGTTGTCACTGCCAGGTTATGAGGTCTTGCTGCACCTGGAGATTTCAGGGTGGTCACGTCAGTGGGAATCGGGGTAACCAGCCTTTCTGTTCTCTGGTTTGGCCCTGGTTAGTCTTAAACTGGAGGGCTGATGTGCCCCGCCAGCTCAGTGCTGCTCCGCCGCCAGGTTAGTGCTTTTTGATATTTTAAAGAATGTAAACAAATCCAGAATTTATGGCAAATTACTTAATATTTTATATGTTTTAAACAATAAATTCATTGTTTTAGATAATGGTCTTAAATACTGTTGGCTAAAATCCTCTAAGATAAAAGTATTTACCTAGTCTTTAACTGGAATGAGAGATGAAAACAAAGTCAAGACAGCCTAAACAACAGTGACAAGATCAAAGTTTAGTGTGCTTTGTGTTAGAGACAGACACAGCATCCAGACCTATTTCCTCCTGAGGGATATTTGCTTCTGTTGCCTTCTGTGGCCAGTGTGGAAGCAAAATCTTAATGCACTAACATTTTCTACAATGAAATAATATTATTTACAGTTCTCTGTGTGTACAAATCCAATTCATCTTTTGGAAACAGATCTTATTTGTAAAGGTAAAATAATTATATTTACTCATTTCTTCAAAAATAGTAATATGTACAATACTTTGTAAGTGAGCTTCTGATCAGCAGTATTAAAAACAATACCTGTTTATAAAGTGTTCTTTTGTGAAATTAATATTAAGTTTTAGGTGTCCATATCATTATTGGAGTTAAAGACGTCCGTGATCTACCTTTCTTAAAATAGTAAAGCATTATGTGAGAACAAATCATCTTAATTATCATATGTAATAAGAGTCTAAAAAAATCTCTAATAGATTTAATCCATTGGTAATGTTTATGAACACTTACTTTTTTCTTCCCCATCTAAAAAGCCACTGAAATTGTTTGATCTGCTGTTAAATGTGCAGGATATTCAGCAATAACAAATCAATCATCAGTGTCACTGGGGAAGTTCTTGGTTTTTTAGCTGACATGATTTCTCCTCTCTAAGCTACTTTTCTTTGTTCCAATCTATAGTCAGATATTAAATATTACTTAAAAGATAAGTGTCTGGGCAGAGTTCTAATTTGGTAAATTCCAGAGGATACAATTTATTCACCAAGGTAAAAATCTTGACAGGTTGTTAAAAAAAAATGAAAAAAAAAATCAACCCACAGAAAGACTTCCAGAGGTCACTAAAACTAGAGTGCTAAACAAAGCATTTTTCACAACGACAGCAAAGTCTTCTATAGCTTAAGTACATGATGAGTGGAAATTGGGTCACACTAGCACCTGAGGTCTGTGACAAGATATGATTCTACAAGCTGAGTAATTTCATTTATTTATTTATTTATGGGTTTTTTTTTTTTTTTTTTTGTCACAGGTTGGTAATTCCTTGCTGTCAGTGGTGTAATGCAATGCTATACATGTTAGCTATCACAGATTCAAATGACTGTGAGCTCTGGCCTCAAGGTTGTCCAGGACAGACAAAAGAGGGCCTCTAGTATTTTTCAAACCACCACTTTTTGTTTTAAAATGTGGACATCTATAATTTTAAAAGGTGTGGCTAGGATTATCAAACTTTGTCATTCTTTAAGTTTCTAACCTGAATTTTATTTTAAAACTCCTATTTTTAAAGCATCCTCTTTTTTAAAAAGGATGTTTTATGAATACAGTGTGCTGCCTGCCTGTACACCTGCATGCCAGAAGAGGGCATCAGATCTCATTACAGATGGTTGTGAGCCACCAAGTGGTTGCTGGGAATTAATCTCAGGACCTCTGGATGAGCAGGCAGTGCTCTTAACCTCTGAGCCATCTCTCCAGCCCATAAAATATTCTTCTTTTTAAGAAATAAAAATCTCACAGTTTTTTAATATCTAAAATAGTGCATGACCATAAAATAAAGAAAAAATAAGACAAAACAAACAAAGAAAGAAAGAAAAAAAAAAAAACAACAGTTACCTCCAGTGGGGTCCACTTCTTCCAATGACAATGTTTATACTGAAAAATTATGAAAATTGATGGAAAAATAGTAGACACAGAATTTTGGAAAATTTTAGGGAAAGACGTTCTTTTGATTATATTTTGAAAAACTTTAGTATACATTGATTTTGTGTTCTGTTCCTTACTTTCATGGGCATTTCAGGACAGGTATTGTTTTAAAGAAACATAATTTCCTTAGTTAAAATGTGGAGATGCTTAGTATAATTTCAGAAGGTTTATAAGGTTGTGTAAGTAAAATAAAACTAATTCCAAAGCAAATCAAAAAGAGCTCTGCTACTAAGGACAGCCATGAGGGTGGGAATGGTTAAGAGCACTTGGTTCCTTTTCATAAGACCAAGCTTTGGTTCCTAGTACCCATATTATAAGTCATAATAACTTTAACTTTAGTTCTTTGATATCCAAGGCCTGCTTTCCGCCTCTATAGGCACTTAGCATTCACTCAGTGAACATACATATATGCAAGCAAAACACAAATAAAATAAAATATATAACTGTTATAAAAGACATAATATGGATCTTAGTTCTCCTCCTCTTCCTGCTTCTCCTCCTCTTCTTTTTCATTGTCATTATTGTTGTCATCTTTTCCCTCTGCCCCTCTCTTTGTCTTGCTATTTCTGTGACTGGCATTAATGTTATTGACTTGATAAAGTGTTGAAGGTCTGATGTGTGTTACTGACCCCTAAGATCTAGTTACACCTATATTTGTCTTGAAAACCTGCCTAATACATATCTGATAGGTTGATTAAGCAGCCTATACCTGGGCATTGCTGAATGGGGTAGGTGTGGCTAAAGGAGGTAGGCTTTGGAGGACAAAGAGGATAGGGGAAAGAGTACAGACTGAAGAGAAGGGAGGAAGGAGGAGGATGACAGGTTAGCCTGGAGAAAACACTATGTGGGCCAAGGAAGGACTCCAATATTGGCATAAAAAAGCCCAGAGGGAGAAGATAAACAAGCACCATGGGATCATAGATGAAAGGTAGTTGAGCTGAGCAGGGTTAAGGTAGATGGCACTGTATGGGCCTGGGAGATGGATGGTGAGGCTATTGAGACAGTGTAGAGTGAAATATCTCCCAGGCCCAAGGTAAATAAGACGATTATAAATCTAAGAGGTGTCTGAATCGCCTTATTTGTGATAGCAGGTTACATAAGGTCGCCGTGATAATATTAGGGCAAATAATAAACATTTTATAGCCCAACACTCATTTTTTCTTTATTACAACAAAGAGAAAATACAAAACAACAATCTATGCTATAACTTAAAGGAATGAAAATTCAGAAGATAGATTAAAATAATATTCATAGGATATAACAATTTATTTCTGTTAAACCTTTCTCCAGAATGCCTGGTAACACAACAGAATCTTTATATTAAAAATTATCAGAAGAGTCTTTTCAGACAGTTTTGCTTGTAAAAATATTTATCTGCATAATTCATTCAGTGCCAGGTGTAAATATGGCCGATGGATTTGCATTGATAATTTAAGAAACCTTTCCTTGATATATGATCAGGTATTTGCAAGAAAAGAATATGAAATGAAAAACCTATTCGTGCTTTATGAACAGGGTAAAAGTAGCCCCCAGCCCAGTCTACGACATGGGTAGCATGATGTGAGGCTCAGAAGAGCTATTGATAAATAAAAATGTAAGAAAAGACAAAATACAAAATGAAAGGTCTCTTGTTCATATACTCCTTATTTCTATGAAGGATTCTTCAATTCTTTTATTTTAATTAAATTTTATTTTTTTTATTATTAGTTACATTTTATTAACTCTGTATCCCAGCTGTATCCCCTCCCTTATTCCCTCCCAATCCCACCCTCCCTCCCTCATCTCCTCCCTGCCCCTTTCCAAGTCCACTGATTGGGGAGGACCTCCTCCCCTTTCATCTGACCCTGTTTTATCAGGTATCTTCAGGACTGGCTGCAAAGTCCTCCTCTGTGGCCTAGCAGGGCTGCTCCTCCCTGGGAGGTGGGGGGTGCGGGGAGGTCAAAGAGCCTGCCATTGAGTTCCTGTCAGAAATAGTCCCTGTTTCCCTTACTATGGGAAACCCATTTGTTACTGAGCAACCACGGGCTTCATCCGAGCGAAGATTCTAGGTTATATCCATACATGGTCCTTGGTGGAGTGTCAGTCTCAGAAAAGACCTGTGTGCCCAGATATATTTGGTCCTTGTGGAGCTCCTATCCTTTCCACGTCATGCTAACTCCCCTTCTGTTGAAGATTTGGTTATGAGTCTTAGTATCTGTTTTGAAACACTGCTAGGTAGAGTCTTTCAGATGCCTTCTGCGGTAGACTCCTGTCATACGTCCAAAGCACATCTCATTTGTCTTTCTAAATGAGGATTGATCATCTTACCCCGTGTCTGCTTTCTTGTTTAGCTTCTTTAGGTGTATAGACTTCATTATGTTTATCATATCTTGTAGGTCTATATAAGCGAGTATATACCAGAATATCCTTCTGGGATACTTCACTCAGAATGATCTTTTCTAGACCCCACTATTTGCCTGTAAATTTTATGATTTCTTCCTTTTTGATTGCTGAGTAGTATTCCATTGTGTAAAAGTACCGCAGTTTCTGTATCCATTCCTCCATTGGGATTCTTCAGTTCTTAAAAATACAGGAATCTATTTATGTCTTTCAAAATTGTCAAGGGGATATTTTAAAAACTAATCCTGAATATTCTTTTTAATTTCACTGCTAATGCAAATGATGTAGAGAAAATTAAACAAGAAGCAATAACCCGAGTTTTTATTTTAAATACAATAACAACAAATCTTATTGTTAGTGCATTTTTAAGTTAACATATGTGTGTGTGTGTGTGTTTATATTAAAGTAGGGTACAGATTATTGGACTTGGCAAGGGGCACGGTGGAGAGGAGGGAGGGAGGGAGGGACTGGGAGGGAATGAGGGATCAGGACACGGCTGGGGTATAGAGTTAATAAAATGTAACTGATAAGAAAAAAATAAAATACAAAAAATAAAATACAAAAATAAAAAAATTAAAAAAAAAGAAAAAAAAACCTAAGTATCAGTAACAAATGTTATTGTTCCTTCAGTTTTCATGTCATTGATTCATGTATGTGTAGGGAATGTTCATCGAGAATTATCCTCACTCTGTCTGGTTTTCATGACTTTGTGTTTAAATATTAGACATTTCGTTTTATAATATTCCAACTTTAATGTTTAAGAAATGGTCTCAATAGTAATATATATATATATATATATATATTATACATTGCATGCACATTATAATGTAACAAATTAATTTTCATTTAAAATTAAAATTTCATGCTTTTGAGAATTAAGATTTCTTATCATGATGTGTTAAATTTTTTTCTGATTGTTATAGGTTCTCTATGTGTGTTGTGTGTGTGTTTGTATCTGTGTGTATGTGTGTGTGTGTGTGTCTTTCTCATTTTTTGTCTCTCACTTTATTTTTTTTCTCCTGAAGAATGACTTGTTAACAAAGTTAAAACATAAAGCACACAAGGCATAAAGGTTGGTATTCCTGTAACCAGTCATAATAGGGGAAACAAATACAGTTTTCCTTTATTTATTAGATATATGAAGAAAAAAAACAAATCTTAGTTAGATATTGCTTAGGACATTGGGACTATCTTCTCTTCAACACCATATATAACATAGGATAAACCTACTAAAATCTGTACATCTAAAGAAACTAAACAAGAGAGAGGACCCTGACTAAAACGCTCACTCCCCATCCTGAAAGGCAAAGAGGATGGACATCAGAAAAACAAGAAAACAGGAAACAACCTATGAACCTGCCACAGAGGGCCTCTGAAAGGCTCTGCCCTGAAGACTATCAAAGTAGACACTGAGACTTATGGCCAACTGTTGGGCAGAGTGCATGGAATCTTATGTAAGAAGTGGGAAATAGTAAGAGCTGGAGAGGACAGGAACCCCACAAGGAGAGCAACAGAACCAGAAAATTTGAACACAGGGATCTTCCCAGAGACTGATACTCCAACCAAATACCATACATGGAGATAACCTAGAATGCCTGCACAGATGTAGCACATGGCAGTTTAGTGTCCAAGTGGGTTACATAGTAATGGGAAGAAGGACTGCCTCTGACATAATCTGATTGGCCTCTTCTTTGATCACCTCCCCCTGAGGGGGGAGCAGCCTTACCAGGCCACAGAAGAGGACAATGCAACCACTCCTGATGTAATAGACTAAGATAAGAAGGCAGGGGAGGAGGACCTCCCCTATCAGTGGACTTGGGGAGGGGCATGTGTGAAGAAGGGGGAGGGTGGGTGGAACCAGGAGGGGAGGAGGGAAGGGCTTATGGGGGATACAAAATGAATAAAGTATAATTAATAAAAAAATAAAATAATACATCCAAAAAAAGGTATTTGAATCTCACACATTGACCTAAGACAGAACAGATTATTGTATTCTTTACAATAAATGAAAATAGATATTAGATTTATGTTAGCTGTTTGAGGCATATAATGCCACTATACTTTTAGCAAGAAAATATAAAAAACTAAGGCATGAGATTCATAGCAGAAATACTAAAACATATCAAGGCAATTATACCCACTTCCATGGGCTACCACTGCTGATTGGCCACAAAAGGTCCTTATAATAAAGAGAGGAATTAAGGTAATTCTCTAAATAAGCATATTTGTCAAGGAAGTCAAATCCTTCCAACCAAATTTTGCCATTGAATCTTGAGGATGATCAGCTAATTAAGCTAGTTTTGAACAAGTGACAAGAACAGTGCTCTCACTGCATTTGTCTCTATTCCTCAGGAAAGCTAAGGCCTCATGACTTAATGACCACATCATTTACAGAGTGAAAAGAGTGTATAACATCTCTAAGAAGGTCTACAGTCAAAGTCTATTACTATTAAAAAAAAGTGTTAGGTTGTTCGTCTGTTTTATTTTTGTTGTTGTTTATCCCCTTAAGGATTGCAGCTATGATATACAAAGAAAACTGAAGACTAAAAGAAAAGAACTTACAGAAGTAAAGAAATATCTTAACTCAGATCTAATTTGTACTCAAAAATTGTAAGTGTTTTGGTTTTAATTAGAAATCTTTTGTCTGCATTCAAATTGGGAAAGGAAAACAGACACACTATTCAATTTTTTATATATAATGACAAACTAGGATTGACATGACCTACTTGTGTCAGAGAAAATTGACTGGTAGTCTACAGTTCAGCTCTTTACTAGTTTTATTTTTTTCATGCTGTATTTTATTTTTGTTTGTTTTTATTTAATTTTAATTTTTTTCTTCACAATTTATTCATTATATATCCTGATCAAAGCCCTCTCCCTCAACTTCCCCAAGTACTACCCTCTCTCCCTCTTCCCCTCATCCCCTTTCCCTAGTCCACTGAAAGGCAGAGTTCTCCACCATTGCCATCTATACATAGCTTGTTGAGTCTCATCAGGACTGCCTGGATCCTCTTCCTCAGTGGCCTGCAAGAATGCATCAGCAGGGGCAAGTGATCAAAGAGCAGTCAATTGAATTCATGATAGAGGCAGTCCCTCCTCCCCTCACTCAGAGATCCATATGGAGACTGAGCTGCCAATTGAACAGGAGGTCTAGGTCCTCTCCATGCATGGTTCTCAGTTGGTGCATCAGTCTCTGCAGGACACCCTGGGCTCAGATCCTTTAGCTTTGTTGGTCTTCTTGTGGGGCTCCTGTCCCCTCCATGGCCCTCTATCCCTACCTACTTCTTTCATAAGACTCCTTGTGCTCTGCCCAAAGTTTGGCCCTGTGCCTCAGCATCTGCTTTGATCCCCTGTTAGGTGGAGATTTCCAGAGGACCTTCTATAGTAGGTTCCCATCCTGTCTCTTCTCTTCCACTGCTTCAGGTATCTATCCTTTTTGTTAAAAGTACCTGAGATTGCTCCCAAATGCTCAGTTCAGGTAGCTCACAACTTTCTCTAATTCAAGCATCAGGGCGTTTGATGCCCTGTTCAATCCTCCAAATGCATACACACACATGCAACACAGAAAAACACACATAGACACATAAATAATTAATAAAATATATTCTTTAAAATACTCTCTATGGTGGTTAAATTATCAACTCAAATATGGTGTTTATCAAGTATTTTTATGTGCTAACGTACTAAATTGTTCAAATGACAGTTCTTTTATCACTGAATTCTCCAAGTTAAAAAAAAAACTGAAAAATTGAAACATGGAGAACATCTCATAAATCTCCAATATGATTTAACATACAGTGTCACCCATGGTCTCTCTCCATGTCCCTGTATAGTAGTATTAGAGACTTTTCTACAAGAACTTTTCTACAAGCATAATGTAGGCAGTGCAGGTCAAGAACCAAAAAGATATCACCTTTAGACATACAAAAACATCAGTGTGGAAAGGCATACCAGCCCACATCCAGTGTTTGTCATTGCTTTAGCTTTTTTTCTTGTCACTTCTACTTATTGGTTGTCTAATTCCATAGGAAATATGAGATGACTTTTCCCATAAGTCACTTATTACAATTAGGTTTTACTGTATTTCAACAGAATATTTTGGTTCTTGTATATTTCTCTCTTTCGGTTTGAAAAACTGTAACTTTAAAGAAAAAGGTCATCTTAAGAAAGATGTTAGTTATTGTGGCATTGGAAAGATTGATCAGTGTGTTCTAGAACTTGCTGCCAAGTGGTATGCCCTGTGATGGAGTCTGAGAATAAACAATGTAGAAGGAGAAAACAGACTTCAGCTTCCGTGGAATGTGCATGAATGCACACAAGCTGACAGACACAAAATGTAAATAAATTCATGCATTTTTAATGAATTTGCCTGTACTCATAAGCAGATATTAGCCCTCTAATACAGGATAACCATGCCACAATCCATAGACCTAAAGAACTAAATAGCAAGGAGGACCCTACGGAGAAAGCTTAATTCTCATTCAGAGGAGCAAATGCAATAGAAACCAAAAGTGGTGAAGAAAGGGAACAGGATGGGAGCTGACTACCATTGGTGTCCTCTGAATGACTCTACCCAACAAGGATCGAAGCAGCTAATGATGCTCTCAGCCAAATTTTAGGCGGAGTTCAGGGAGTTCAGGCGGAGTTCCATATCCCCCTATGGAAGATTAGGGGGATAGAAGGACTCAAAGGCGACAAAAGCTCCACAAGGAGACCAACAAAGGCAAAAAAAAAAAAAAAATCAGAGCCCAAGGGTACCTGCAGAGACTGATGCATCAACAAAGGACTACGCATGGAGGGGACCTAGACTCCCTGCTCAGATGTAGCCCATAGACTGCTCAGTCTCCATGTGAGTTCTAGTCAGGGGAGCAGTGGCTCTGCTGCCGGCTCTTTGATCACTTTCCCCTGGCAATGCAGCCTTGCCAGGCCACAGAGGAAGAAGATCCAGGTTGTCTTGAAGAGACCTGCTGGGCTGGGGTCAGATGGTAGGGGAGGAGGTCTCCCCATTTCTAAGGACTATGGGAGGGGGATAGAGGGGAAGATGGAGAGAGGCACTTGGAGGAGACAAGGAATGAGTCTAAGATTGGGATGTAAAGTGAATAAATTAAAAAAAAACAAAGGTAAAACGTGGTGAATAAACATAATAATACACATAATATTGATAATAATCTCCTTGAAAACATAATAGGGCCAATACAAAGCCTACCACTGATTTTACAATATAAGGATGTCTGACTTTTGGTACTATACACTTGAATCCTGGGGATGAGCTCGAGGCTTTCTCAGAAGGATATTGTCACATAGCCCATATTTTTGCTGTTAAGGAGGCATGCGCTAGTGTTACCGCTTTCTCTTCTGTATTTAATTGTCTTTTTAACTGATGCATCATAATTGTACATGTTTATGGGAGGCATGATACTGCCTTACCCACAGAGTGAGTATATTGATAAGTCAGGGTAATGAGCATTTCTGAGGCCTTAACAAGTCTTCACACTTGAGACTTTAGACTTTGTTCTTTCTCTTTTTTTAAGGTGGTACAGTGACAGTCTTTATTTATTTTTTAATTACATTTTATTTATATATTTATTTGTTACAATTTATTTACTTTGTGTCCCCCATGAAGCCCCCTCCTTCATTCCCAGTCCCACCCACCTTCCCTCTTGTCCCCCTATGCCCTTTCCCTAGTCCCCTGACAGGGGAGGACCTCCTCCCCTTCTAGCTGACCATAGATTATCAGACCTGATGAGATTTTGTCCTTTCTAGGTTGTCATAAAGCAGAGAAGAGTCTGCTGTAAACTGCAGACATCCTGTGGGTTGCCGAATACTATAACTTACGACTCCCATCTATCTGTTTTTGTTTTTTTTTTTTACCATTAACTACAGATATATATATTTAATTTTTTATTAATTACACTTTATTCATTTTGTATCCCCCCATAAGTCCCTCCCTCCTCCCCTCCCGATCCCACCCTCCCTCCCCTTTCTGCATGCATGCCACTCCCCAAGTCCACTGATAGGGAAGGTTCTCCTCTCCTCTGTTTTTTATTTTTTTTATTTTTTTTATTTCATTTCTCAGCCTCCCTGTTTCTCCTCTTCTCCCAGATCTCCTATCATCTAGTAATCTTTTTAATTAATTGATTGATTAATTCACTTTACAACCTGATATCAGCCCCCTCCATCTTCCATCGTTACACACACACACGCACATATATATATATATATATATATATATATATATATATATATATATACAGTGATTTGTTGCATAGTTATGTGTCTGTGAAGTGTAACATTGCCCATATTTAGTTCAATCACCTCTAACTCTAGATAACTTTGACCTCTACTTCAATGTTATATACATCTCATGACACTTTGTTACCTTCAGTAAACAGAAATTCCCAGTAATTTCACCATGATAATATGTTAGTATATACTTATGCTAATAACTTTGAAGGTAAAGTGATCTGCTAGGGAAATTCCATATGTTGTCAGAGGAACACTCTTCATTCTATAGGTGTATTTCATTTTTTAATTATTTAATTATTTTTTTAATTAATTGTTTATTACAATTTTTTCACTTTGTATCCTGGCTGTAGCCTCCTACTTTCTCTCCTCCCAGTCCCACACACCCTCCCTCTTCTTCCCCAATGCCCCTTCTCTAGCCCACTGTTAGTGAAGACCTCCTTCCCTTCCATTTGACCCTAGTCTATCAGGTCTCATTAAGGCTGGCTGCATCATCTTCCTTGTGGCCTGGCAAGGCTGCACCCCCTCAGGGAGAGGTGATCAAAGAGCCAGACACTGAGCTCCTGTAAGAGACAGCCCCTGCTCCCCTTCCTAGGGAACCCACTTGGAAACCGAGCAGCCTATGGGCTTCTTCTGAGCAATGGGTCTAGGTGCTCACCATGCATGGACCTTGCTTGGAGTATCTGCCTCTGCAGTCTCTTGTGGGCCCAGGTATTTGGCTCTGTTGCTCTTTGTGGAATTCCTGTAACCTCCAGGTATTTCTATCTCCCTCTTCTTATATTTCTACTGTGTACCTAAGATCTAGAAATCTCCCAAAGTGCAAGATTTAGAGCAAATATAAATGTCCATTCTAAATCACACAGTGTGTGTCCAGGAAATGACTAGAAAAGGCATCTGTATTCTTACAAAACAGGAACGCAATGAAAATAGGATTATGATTGAAAGTTGATGTAGATGTTACAATGTGGCTACTTGTTTTTATGAGAAAATAGGGGTAGAAAGTAAAGGGATATCTGATATGATCCTCAATTAAAAATCATGCTCAGTCTCATATGGAGAAAGAATAGACGAAAATAATTTCAACACTAATAAACCTAATACATTAACCAATGTTTTATATTAATAAACATTGCTTTATTATAATTATTTCAGAAGCTCATTCCAAAATACAGTGAGACAGTAGGACACAGAGTAAATTAAATAAACCCTCAAATTTGGAGCGTCTTAATATTTAGGTCTAGAATCGAGAGGTCATCAATTAGTATAAAAACAAAACACTTCACAAGTAATAACAGGCATCAGACTAATGTTCCACATGCATGCTCACATGCAGATTCTCCGAGACATGCACAAACCGACACACATCAAGTAGGAGATCAACACACACTTATTTTCCTCTCACTTGACATCTAGAAATGCACAATTAGGAAGAAAGACTGCAGTATGCTAACAGCCTGAGCAGTGGCTGTAGATAGGTACATCCTACTGTGGGATTACACGGGTGAAACCTGCTTTTGCTTTTACTGGCTTCAACTTTCCAACTAAAACAGCTTTTAGAGAGTTCTTAGTGCTACTTTGCATACAACACTGAAAGCAGAAGGTGTTTGGAATGCAGAATTTTAAAAAGGCAAACTTGAAAGTCAAGAGGCACTTGTTAAGTCTCTCTGCTTTTGATACACTTGTAATAGAAACAAAAACAGATACATGATCTTTTCCATTATTGTTAGATAGTTTCATCTTCACTATTTTGATTGTCTCAGGGTTTCAAAAATCTCAAACGTTTCAAGTAATATTTTCAGTTTTTACGGACTTCAAAAAAATTGATTGTTTAAAATGAATGGAAGATTAAAGCAAAACAAAATAATAAAATACAGAAAACCAGATTTTTCTTAATTTAATGGAATCTCAACTATGACAATTTTTTCCTACACATGAACGACACTTATTAATTTGCTTTCTTTTATCTAGAAGCCTATTTATATATCCACATCAGAAATATAATTGTATAAATTAGACTTAGCAAATTCACCTCATTTCTTATAGTCTTTAGAGAAGAGAAAGTAATTGAAGAACATGATTGGCCTAAGTCTCTGCACCACTTTATCCTCAATTTTCAGATCCGCTGAGAAGTCCAACTAACATCTAAGATGCTTCAATTTTGTGTCCAAGAAATATGAAGAGAATATGGTAAATATGTAGCTAAGTAGAAATTTTCCTTTTTAGAAAATGTTTATAGATTGATGAAGCCTTTGACATTCTGAGACTATGACCTTCCCTATGATAGAGACAATGAGGACTGAAATAGCTTGTTCATTGTCTTCATATTAAAACTCACCATAATCTTATCCCAGATCTCCTGTGTCTGTGGCCATGGAAGACTCTGACAGGCTGTGCACACATAAACTAGCCACAAATGTTCATCAACACCCAACACAAAACTAGGTTCAAAGTAATTTCCTTCAGGGTTATTGACTATGTTTCCATGCTAAAATGTAATACGGCCTTTCACATTAAAGCTTAGATTCAAGTATAAGGTATCTCAATATTCTTTCTGTGTGTATTTCTCTCTCTCTTTATCTCTCTTTCTGTCTCTCTCACACAAACACACACAGACACACAACAAAAGTACATGTAGATACAAAGAAACTTTGTAAATATCATCAATTATCTGGTATTATTTGTTACTATAGATTAACTGACTGTTAATCTATATAGTAATAGGGTTTCTATTACTACAATAAAACACTATAACCAAAAAACAGGTTGAGGATGAAAGGATGTGTTTGGTGCTGTATATCACTGAAAAAAGTCAGGACAGGAACCTGTAGGCAGGAGCTGATGGAATATTATTGCTTACTGGCTTACTCAGCCTTCTCCTCCTCCTCCTCCTGTTCCTGCTTCTGCTTATTATTTTAATTCAATTTACATCTCGGTCATAGGTCTCTCCCTTCTCTCCTTCCTGTCTCACCCTCTCACCCCCATCTCCTCATCCATATTTCTTAAAATAGGAAGCCCCCTAATCAGACAACCCAGCTCATCTATTCACATGAGGACTGAGTCCCCCTTCCTACCTGTGACCTGGTAGGGAAGGCCCATCAGGAGAAAGTGATCAAAAAGCACAGCCTGCTTTCTTATAGAACCCAGGATTGCCACTTACAATATGCTGGGTCCTCCCCCATCAATCACTAATTAGGAAAACAAACTCAGTGGCTAGCTCTTTGACCACTTCCCCCTAATAGGGGAGCAGCCTTGCCAGGCCACAGAGGAGGAACGAAGCAGCCAGTTATGATGAGACCTGATAAGCTAGGATCAGATGGAAGGGGAAGAGGACCTCCTTTATCTGTGGACTTGGAGAGGGACATAGGAGGAGATGAGGGAGGGGGCTACAGCTGGGATACAAAGTGAATAAATTGCAATTAATATAAAAAATAAAAATTTAATTAAAAAAGAAAGAAAATGCCTTACAGCTGGGTATTACAAAGGCATTTTCTTAGTTGAGATTTTCTCCTTTCAGATAACTCTAGTTTGTGTGTCAAACTGCAATAAGACTAGCCACATATGACCTAAAAAAAAAAAAAAATCAGATAAATTGTATTTTTTAATGGCTAATTTTCCCTAATGATGTTGCAAGCACATAGCTAGAGAGGTGGATTCAGTATTCCAGAGCTGCTTTGTTGTTCTATAATTGGCCTTATAAATTATCATTTACATTGTTATAACAAAATGAAATAAATTAATCTGTTCTTCTCTAAATAAATGCCTATCTATAGAAAATCTAGTTGGAAGACACTGGCATTTCTTCACCAGTTTAATTATAGTCCTAATGAACTCCTAAAATAACCTATTTCCTTCTCAAATAAACTGAAATTTTCATATATTTGAATGCTTTTGTTGGTAAAGAAATTATTATTCTAAAACTGACTTGATGTATGCATGTTCAGAGCACTTGATGAACAAAGATGTTTCCTTATGGTAGAAGATTTTATACTCTGGCTCATTGAGACTGCAGTCTTCCTTCAGACTGGGCAAAGATCATTGAAATAGAAACTCATTGACTTGGTACTCAAGACATGTCATTATTTGTCTATTGACCTGTTCTCTCTGTGGCTGTGAGAGCTACAGTACAGATTTGTGAGCAAGCATCCATTAAGAAAAAGTACTTCTCACATCAGAAAGCACATGTAAGTTAAAGACGTTCTGTTACAAGTGATTTCAAATGTGCCAAGAAAATTGTCTTGTTTCCAGTAAATGAAATTACCCTTAAAGCCTATTTACCGAATATGGTGAGGCCTCCTGCACCCACATGTGGAAAGAGAGTATCTAAGCTCTGTAGAGTACACATACATTTAGGATGTTCACTTCTTTTCTTTAGGAAATTGCAAGATGGAACATTAATGAGGTTTTAAGAAAGGCCGGTGAAAGCTTTTATTGACATAATACTTTTCTTTTTGAAAAAAACTTGTAATTTTTCAGGAAATGGAACGTATTATTACAATAAAAACTAGTAATTATGTTTCCTTCTACTAAAATTATGTAAAATACTTGTTACTGGATTTTAATTGCATAAACAATTTAATCTAGAAAACACTTCATATCTAAATGTAAGAAAAAAAAAAAGAATTACAGGTTGCCCTTAGAATAACCTATCTATTCTCAAATATACTCTAGATGAACTTTAGGCTTTGAAAGACCATGTCACTTACTTCCATTTAAATTTACATTTAACATTTACATATGAATTTTACACATGAATTTACATATGAAATAAACTTACATATGAACTTTCCAAAAGAATTGCAAAGCTAAATGATGCATCAGTCAATGATTATATTTGGTTCTGGTTTTGTGTGTGTGTGTGTGTGTGTGTATGTGTGTGTGTGTGTGTGTGTGTGTGTGTGTGTGTGTGTGTGTGTGCTGCGAATTGAACCCAGGCCCTTGTAGCTAATAGGCAGGTGCTCTACCACTGAGCCTCAATCCAAGAAGCAAAATAACAAGCTTCTTTGCTTTTTTCATCTGTTTGATTTCAAGAGCATCTAATTCATATCTTCAAAGTGATTTTTTGCTGCTGTTATAGTGTTATATTTTATTTTAGTAAGCATAACTGCATAATTTCAGAACATTATCAAGTTTTACTTTAAATGCTTGTCTAATAAGAGAAGATATAGTGATTACTAGACGTAGTTTACTCTTAAAGGCATTTATTATTCTTTGTAAAAACTTACCTAAATAAAATGTATGAGTTTGATTTAAAGCTAAAGGCTGTAGTAACAAACTTAAATGGAACAAGGTAGACAAATAAACTCAATTTAATTGATCAAATTAAACATATATATGAAGGTATGATTTGAATGCAGCTGATTGGCAACTATGTCACTATTATGAGGTCTATAAAATAGAGGTTCACATGGCAAACCCATAAGAACATCTTACTGAGTGTCATGTGTACATCTATTATAATCTAAAATATTTGACACATGAACTCTAAAACGATGTTTTCACAAAAAAAATGAAATTTGTGTCTTCTAACTTTTCTGTCTATTTCTGTGTTATGTGCGTGTATGTGTGGTGTGTGCATGTGTGAATGAGTGTACAGGTGTGTACACCCAAGGAGAAAAGAGCTGTACATCAGTTGTCTTGCCCTCCCACCCTCAGCTTCATTTCCTGGAGACAGTTTTCTCAATGAAACTTCATTTCACTGTGGTCTTCTCTACTAGGATGGCTGGCTGGGAGGTCCTAGGGTCTTCCTATCTCAGACCTTCAGGTTTGCATAGTGGACTCAGCCACTGAACAATTATTCTTGCCCTCATTTTCCTACACAGTTTTACTCTCCATGTTTTCTCTACTAGTACACAAAAAGGACATTTGCTCAACCATGTTTGTAGCTGCTTTATTTGTAATAGCAAAAGCTGGAAACAGCCCAGATGCCCCTCAACTGAAGAATGGATGCAGAAACTGTGGTACATCTATACAATGGAGTATTACTCAGCAATGAAAAATAAGGAAATCATGAAATTTGCAGGTAAATGGTGGGACCTGGAAAGGATCATTCTGAGTGAGTTGTCCCAGAAGCAAAAAGACAGGCATGGTATATACTCACTCATATAAACATACAGTATAGAATAAACCCACTAAAATCTGTACATCTAAACAAACTAAGCAAAAGAGAGGACCCTAACTAAAATGTTCAATCCCCATCCTGAAAGGCAAAGAGGATGGACATCAGAAGAAAAAGAAAATAGGAAACAACCTCGGAACCTGCTACAGAGGGCCTCTGAAAGCCAGAAGAAAACAGGAAACAACCTTGAAACCTGCCACAGAGGGCCTCTGAAAGCTTCTGCAGTATAGACTGTCAAAGCAGATGCTGAGCCTGATGGACAACTGATGGGCAGAGTGAATGGAATTTTATGTAAGAAGTGGGAAATAGTAAGAGCTGGAGGGGAAGGGAACTCCACAAGGAGAGCAACAGAACAAGATAATTTGAACACAGGGAACTTCCCAGAGACTCATACTCCAACCAAGGACTATTCGTGGAGATGACCTGGAACCCCTGCACAGGTGTAGCCCATGGCAGTTCAGTGTCCAAGTGGGTTCCATAGTAATGGGAAGAGGGACTGCCTCTGACATAATCTGATTGGCCTGCTTGTTGATCACTTCCCACTGAGGGGGGAGCAGCCTTACCAGGCCACAGTAGAGGACAATGCAGCCACTTTTGATGAGAACTGATAGACTAAGATCAGAAAGGAGAGGAGAACCTCCCCTATCAGTGGACTTGGGGAGTGGCATGCATGCAGAAAGGGGAGGGAGGATGGGATCGGGAGGGGAGGAGGGAGGGGCTTATGGGGGGATACAAAATGAATAAAGTGTAATTAATAAAAAATTTAAAAAAATGGAAATTTTCTTAGTTTAAAATACTAGAAAAAGAATGAGCAATGTCAATCAACTAGTACAAAATAAGCTAACTCATGAAAATGCTAGGCGGTTTTGAAATTTCTAATTGTTGTTGATAGGAAATTATTGTATTTGAGAATATGATATCCTTAAAATCTTAAACTATATGCCTTAAAACATTCTAAAATAGGGGCTGAAGAGATGGCTCACTACCAAGAGCACTTGTAACTCTTTCAGGGAAACTGGGTTAAATCCCTAACACCTACATGGCTGTTCACAACTATGTGTAATATACATTGCAGGGGATCCAACAGTCTCTTCCGATGTCTGTGGACAATGTACATGCACACTGTGTCCACAAACAAGAATACAGGCAAAATAATCATACAAATCAAATAAAATAAATGAACCTAATAAGCCACAGTCTGTATAAAGACTTCCCTAAGTTCTGAGCGGAGGGTTTTGAAGGAGACATCTGATTTAGGAATGAGTGTTCCAATATATTCCATGTTTTGCAAAGCAAGTGTAATTTATCAGAAGGGTGATTTAAAATGTTCTATGCCTCTATTCCTATTATTCTTAGGTTTTGTCTTTTTATGTTGTCTTTGAGTTCTTGGATAGTGTGTGTCAGGAATTTTTTAGATTTATTATTTTCTTTGACGGATACATTGATTTCTTCCATTGTATCTTCCACACCTGAGATTCTTTCTTCCATGCTGAGACTTATGGGCAAACTTTTGGGCAGAGTGTGGGGAATCTTAGGAAAGAAGTGGGAAACAGTAAGATCTGGAGAGGACAGGAACTCCACAAGGAGAGCAACAGAACCAAAAAATCTGAGCACAGGGGTCTTTCCTGAGACTGATATTCCAACCAAGGACTATGCATGGAGATAACCTAAGACCCCTGCACAGATGTAGCCCATGGAACTTCAGTGTCCCAGTGGGTTCCATTGTAATAGGAACAGGGACTGTCTCTGACATGAACTGATTAGCCTGCTCTTTAATTACCTCCCCCTGAGGGGGAAGCAGCATTACCAGGCCACAGAAGAAGACAATGCAGCCACTCCTGATGAGACCTAATTGACTAGGATCAGAAGGAAGGAAAAGAAGACCTCCCCAACAGTGGACTTGGGGAGGGGCATGCATTCAGAGGGTGGAGGAAGTGAGGGATTGGGACAGGAGGAGAGAGGGAACCACAGGGGAGATACAAAGTGAATAAAGTGTAATTCTTAAAGAATTAAAACAAAATGTTCTATACCCCTCCCTCATTCTGCCATATAGTGATTCTGCGCAATATCCTTACCACACTCAGACAGGTGTCGCAAAGTGATACATCTGTCTTAAAAATATTGATTGTGCTAATGATTTCACAGAGTGAACATTCAAAAATTAGTCAGAGTGTTCTATATGAATTTTCAAAATTTTATGTCTGTTATACTTCAGTGCAACTTATATGCTATAAATAAAAAAAAATAAGAGATAGTATCCCTGATCTTGATTTAATTTTGGTAAATGGAATCTATAAAGAAAAATTGTCCATGCCATTTAGATTTTCAACTTGTTTGGCATATAGGCTTTTGTCATAAGACCTAATGATTTGTTTTTTGGATTTCCTCAGTGTCTGTTGTTATGTCCCCCTTTTTGTTTCTGATTTTGCTGACTTGGATACTTTCTCGCTTCCTTTTAGTTAGTTTGTCTATTTGTTTTTCTTTTTCTTTTTTATCTTGTTTATTTTCTCAAAGAACAAGCTCTTGGTCTCACTAATTCTATGAATTTTTTCTTTGTTTCTAATTTAGTGATTTCAACTCTGAGTTTGATTATTTCCAATCTTCTACTCCTCTTGGGTGTGTCTGCCAAACCCACCCCAAGGGTTTTTAGGTGTGCCCTTAAGTTGCTTTTATCAGATGTCTCAAATTCTTTCTGGAGTCACTTAGTGCTACAAAGGCTTTTAACACTGCTTTCACTATGTCCCATAAGTTAGGGTAAGTTGTGCCTTCATTGTCATTGAAGATTAAGAAGTGTCTAATTTCTTTTTTCATTTCTTCCCTGACCCAGCTATCATTAAATAGAGAATTGTTTAGTTTACATAGGCTTTTATTTCTGTTGTTGAGGTCTAGTTTTAGGCCATGGCGTTCTGATAGGATACCAGGGATAGATCTTCATGTATCTGTTGAGTCTTGCTTTGTGCCTGACTATATGGTCAATTTTTGATAAGGTTCTCTAAAGGGCTGAAAAGAAGGTATACTCTTTTGAGTTTGGGTAAAAATTTCAGAAGCCCTACTGTATATGAAAGGCAAAAGGGCTGAGAAAGAAATTAGGGAAACTACAGCTTTCAAAATAGCCACAAATGACATAAAGTACTTTAGTGTGAGTTTAACCAAGCAAGTGAAAGACCTATTTGAGAAAAACTTCAAGTCTCTGAAGAAAGTAATTGAAGAAGATATTAGAAGAAGGAAAGATCCCTAGTGCTCATGGATCAGTAGGATTAACATTGTGAAAATGGCCATCCTGTCAAAAGCAATCTATAGATTGGGTGCAATTCCCATCAAAATATCAACAAAATTCTTTATGAAACTTGAAAGAAAACTCTCAATTTCATATGGAAAAACAAAACAACAGAATGCTCAAACAATCCTACACAACAACAGATCATCTGGAAGTATAACCATCTCTGATCTCAAGCTGTGCTACAGAGCAATAGTATAAAAACTGCATAGTACTGGCATACAAACAAAATGGTGGATAAATGGAATCAAATAAAAGACCTCAAAACAAACCCACAAACGTATGGATACTGGATTTTTTTGACAAAGAATCCCAAACCATACAATGTAAAAAAGACAACATCTTCAACAAATGCTGCTGGTCTAACTGGATGTCTACATGTAGAAAAATGCAAATAGATCCATATTATCACTCTGCAAAAAACTAAAGTCCAAGTGGATCAAAGACCTTAACATAAAATCAGGCACCCTAAATCTGGTAGAAGAAAATGTGGGGAAGAGCCTTGAACTCATTGTCACAAGGAACAACATTCTGAACACAACACAAACAACATAGATTCTAAGATCAACAATCAATAAATGGGACCTCATGAAACAAAGAAGCTTCTGTAAAGCAAAGGACACTGTCATCAGAACAAAATGACAGACTAGAGACTAGGAAAGGATCTTCACCAACCCTTTATCTGACAGAGGGTTAATATCTAGTATATACAAAGAGCTCAAGAAGTTAAAAAGCAACAAATCAAGTAATCCTGAGCTAAAAAGAGAATTCTCAATAGAGGAATATCAAATGGAAGAGAAACATATAAAGAAATACTCCTCAGCAATTAAAAACAAGGAAATCATGAAATGTTCAAGCATTTGATGGGAACTAAAAAGGATCATCCTGAGTGAGGTATTCCAGAAACAGAAAGACACATATAGTATATACTTACTTATAAGTGGATATTATATATATATATATATATATATAGTATAAACATACTAATAAATGTACATCTAAAGAAGCTAAGCAATAAGGAGGACCCCGAGTAAAATGCTTAATCCTCATTCAGAAAGGAACACCAACATCAGAAGAAGAAGAAGAAGAAGAAAAAAAAAAAAAAAAAGGAATGGGACAGGAATCTACCACAGAAGGTCTCTGAAAAAATCTGCCCAATAAAGTATGAAAGGAGATGATGAGACTCATAGTCAAACTTTGAGCAGAATGCAGGGAATCTTATGAAATAAGGGGAGATGAAAGACCTGGAAGAGACAAGAGTTCCACAAGGAAAGCAAAAGAACCAAAATTCTGGGCTCAGGGGTCTTCTCTGAGACTAATATTCAACCAAGAACCATGCATGGAGATATCCTAGGACACCTGCCCAGATATAGCCCATGGCAGCTCAGTGTCCACATGGGTGGGTTCCCTAATAAGGGGAACAGGTACTGTCTCTGACATGAACCCATTGGCTGGCTCTTTGATGAGCACTCCATGACAGGGGAGCAGCCTTATCAGGACACAGAGGAAGATGCAACCGGTCCTAATGAGACTTGATAGGCTAGGATCAGGTTGAAGGGGAGGAGGACCACCCCTATAAGTGGATTGGGGGAGAGGCATGGGAGGAGAAGTGGGAAAAAAGGTGGGATTACTAGAGTTTACTAGAGAAGAGGCTATAGCTGGGATAACAAATCAATAAATTGTAATTAATAAAAAATAAATTAATTTAAAAAACATTTGAAATGTGAAAAAAAAAGAAATGTTCCACATCTTTGGTCATCAGGGAAATGCAAATCAAAATGGTCCTGGGATTTCACCTTAAACCCATGAGAATGGCCCAGAGCAAAACTCAAGTGCTGGAGGGAATGTGGATAAAAAGGAGCTCTCCTCCATTGCTGGTAGGATTGTAACCTTGAACAACCACTTCAGAAATCAATCTGGCGCTTTCTCAGAAAATTAGGAATAGTGCTACCTCAAGATCCAGCTATACCACTCATAGGCATATATCCAAACTATGCTCAAGTATACGACAAGGACATTTGCTGAATCATGTTTGTAGCACCTTTATTCTTAATGGCCAGAGTCTGGAAACAACCCAGATGCCCCTCAACAGAGGAGTGGATACAGAAATTATGGTACAATTACAAAATGGTATCCTACTACTCAGCAATTAAAAACAAGAAAATTATTAAATCTGCAATCAAGTGGTGGGAACTAGGAAATACAATCCTGAATGACCTATCCCAGAAGCATAAAGATACACAGGGTAAATACTCACTTATAAGTGGATTTTAGAAATAGAATATAGGATAAACATACTAAAATCTGTATACCTATAGAAGCTAAGCAAGAAGAAGGACCCTGGGTAAGATGCTCAATCGTCATTCAGAAAGGCAAACAGGATGGACATCAGAAGAGGAAGAAAACAGGGAACAGGACAGGAGCTTAAAACAAAGGGCCTCTGAGAGACTCTTCCCAGCAGTGTATCAAAGCAGATTCTGATACTCATAGCCAAAGTTTGTGCAGAGTGCAGGGATTCTTATTAAAGAAGGGAGAGATAATAGACCTGGAGGGGACAGGAGCTC
Organism: Psammomys obesus; assembly: GCF_907164565.1. Taxonomy (NCBI): domain Eukaryota; kingdom Metazoa; phylum Chordata; class Mammalia; order Rodentia; family Muridae; genus Psammomys; species Psammomys obesus. The sequence continues at coordinate 7,358,198 of NW_026585689.1, read as the reverse complement.
CACAAGGAGAGCAAAAGAACCAAGAAATCTGGGCACAGAGGTCTTTTCTTAGACTGATACTCCAGCCTAGGTTCATGCATGGAGATAACCTAGAACTCCTGCACAGATGTAGCCCATGGTGGCTCAGGATTCATGTGTTTTCCCTAGTAATGGGAATAGGGACTATCTCTGACATGAATTCATTGGCTGGCTCTTTGATCACCTCTGATGGGGAGCAGCCTTACCAGGCCATAGAGGAGGACAATGCAGCCAGTCTTGATGAGACCTGATAGGCTGGTGTCAGATGGAGGGGAAAAGGTCATGGGGAGGAGCATGGGAAGAGAAGGAGAAGGGAGGGTGGGATTCGGAGGGGATGAGGTAGGGTGCTACAGCTGGAATACAAAGTGAATAAATTGTAATTAATAAAAAAAATAAATTTTACAAAAGAGATAGTATACCTTAGAGAAAATATAGTTAATCAAATAGAGATAGAAACACTTATTGGCATATTAGAAAATTATGGCACAACAATTAGTGATAAATTGTTTACAAAATGATGTGACAACAGCACAAATACCTGGGAAATGTATGATGTTTATATAAAGCCACTTATGATAAAAAACAAGAAAATCATTTTAAAAAATCCAATGTTTCTCTTATATCTTTTGATCATGTAACCCTATGTGTATAGTCAAGACATAAAATTGAAAGGTTGTACACTGTGAGGTGCGAGAATTCAAATGCACTGAAAGTTGATTATGCACAGAACTCACAAAATAAGAAAAACACTGTAGTACAAAGCTATGACTACTTTGTCTTCCAGAAGATAATTTTACTCTCTCTCTTACTTAGAAAACAAATAATAAACCTTAAAATATGAGGCACTAAGGATCTTAGGTTTAGTCCATGACAATGAATATAAATAACACATAAAACCTCATGAACTCTGACTACTAAACACTTGGCATTCTGAAATGCAGAAACCAAGAAGATATTCACAGTGAATCAAGTGCTTTCAGCACTGTAAATACTGACGGCCATCATCAAGTCTTCCACTTTCATTATGAATTCCGCATTTGGTCTTCGGGAAAAGACAGAAAATGCTATTCAAGAGTCTTGAGAAAAAAAGGAATCAGAACTCTCATCAGTACATCTGTTTTGTGAGGCTCTGAAACCCAGCATCTCTTAATTCCAGCTTTTTGACAGACAAGCTTTAGACTATCCAATGTGTTGCATGAATAAACTGACTTTGACCCAGGCAAAATAGTATTGCATGCTACTTGAGCTTTGTTCATCTGACAGGTGGAATTAGATGGAGAATATATGTAAAAAATATCGGGGAAGGAGGTGGTAAGAGTTGTTTATCTCAGGTAGGCTGTGCAACATATGGCCACTTTGTTCCATGCTAATGTGTTATGATTGAACCATTTATTCCCTTGTCAGATGAAACAGGAAGATGAGATGAACATGCATATATAATTTAGAAAGCATTAAGTTTGCATAGAATCACTGTATTGTAGAGTGAGGGGGGAAAGCAGTACACTCTAAATCACCCTAATGATAAATCACACTTGCTTTTTTTTTTTTTTCAAGAATAATGGCTGAAGCATAACCTAAGACTCAGAGACAAATCAATGCATTTACTTCATAAGAGCACTTTTTCATATTTGAGCATGTTCCTTTCTCAGAGAAAGTTGCTATCTGAATTCAGACAATTTATATAGTCTGCATATCCAGGAACATTCAGAATCAAACATTGATACCAGGGCATTGGGTTACCAACCTTATAATATTTAGGATATTCCTGTAATATCAGAAAAGAAATGCAGTCCTCAAGGCCTGGTCATAAATAGATGACTTTTTATGTCAGTACATTTTATCCTCACAATACTGTTAATCAGCAAATGTTTTCTTACTCTTTTAACTAATAAACTTTAAAAAAATTAGAGATCAAATGGTAAATGTCTCACAAACTGCATGTACACATTTCCAAACAGAAAAATAAAATGGTAACTATGCTGTGACAAGAAACAATGTATATTTGACTATAGTAGACTAAGTCGATCAATATTGTATGGGATTGTAGCTAGTCTATTGAGGCACTTGTTTTCTACACTACTCCAAGTTTAAAAACAAATCTATGTATTTGGTAGTTAAGGCACATATCTTATTAAATATTTAAATATTAAAAATATTTTACCCAAATTTCCATCTCAATCCAGTCTCCTTTGAACTGTGCATTTCACTGATACGTGAAAACAACCTGGGAATCATTCACTGTATACCTCTTCTCTGAGATCATCTATCTCATCTTCCAGAAGTCTTATTTATAATTCTAAAATAGCTGTTGAATCAGTGGCTTGTGGTCACCACATTTTCACCTGAATGCTTCAGGAGCTTCCTCACAGCATTTTCTGCCTTTGCCTTTTCCACAGAACACTAATCCTTTTAAAGACAAAGTCTGCAATTCTTTGTTTAAAAAGTTTCCTATAATTTCCCAGTTGGGTTAACTACTCAGTAATGTCTTTGAAGTGAATTATAACTCTGCCTCCATGAATCTGGTTTCAGAGTCTATGCACCATTTTCTCTTTAGTTATTATGGAAAGAAAACAGTTAGGGTCTCTAATTTCACCCTTAATTTAAATGGCTGCATCAAGTTGTAAGTTAGACTGCATTGCACTCCTACTTAACAGCAAAAGAAAAAAAAAGTCCCTTTGATTTCCTAAAAATAATATCTAATCATCTCTCTATGGCATAGGTCTTGCATTCATTTGTTCTGATTGTCATTTTGGAATCATTTCTGATCATGCATATGTTGTTGCCTCATATTTTCAGCATTCAAGTAAGAGTAGACTACTTCATTTTTAGGAAATAACATCCCCATAGGTATATACCTGTCTTCTCTTTGTTTATTAGCTAAGATCACTCCTGCTATCTCAGTAGCTCCAAAAAGATATGGACCACTTACATACCGTCCTTTCTTTTATTTTACCCTGTACCACAGTTCTTTTTAAACATAATTTATTGGATAGTGATTTCTGTACTTGTTAATTTTTCTATATAGTTAGTTACTGAGACATGTGCTACAATGCATGTGTGGGAGACAGAGGACAACTTGTGCAATGAGTTCTCTCTTTCTATTCTGTGTATCCTATCTACTATGCTGGGAAGTGTCATTATTTACTAAGCAACCATCCTGGGCTTACTTATTAATTTTTAAAATTATCTTTCTCCTCTTCACACTAGCCTTGACAGCTAAAATAATGGATTTAAAAATTAAAGAAAATACAGCAAGGAAGATTACTTAGTTAGGACAATGCAACCAGTCCTGAAGATACCTGATAAGCTAGGGTAAGATAGAAGGGAAGGAGGTCCTCCCCTATCACTGGACTTGGAAGGGGGCAGGGAGGAAATGAGGGAGGGAGGGTGGGATTAGAGGGAAAGAGGAAGGGAGGTACGGCTGGGATACAAAGTGAATGACCTGTGATTAATATAAATAATAAAATAAAAGAAAATAAATCTAAAAAAATACTTGGAAGAGAACAATGCCTTCAATGCCCTTGTTTTTATTCTTTATGTTACGGTTATTCTCAGTTAATGTAAATATGCTATTTATTTTTATCTTCATCTTTATTTTGTTCATGATTGTGCCTCTAATACATCATGTAATTTCTAATATGAAGTGTATGCTAAACAAATATTAGTGGCATGAAAGACACCTTGAAATGTTTTTAAATCCCACACTTTCTTGATTTTTTTTCTTCTTTTTTTTTTTGACTTTTTATTTATTTTTTTATTCACAATTCGAAGTCCCACAAGGAGTCCATCAAAACTAAAAGATCTGAGCCCCGGGGATCCTGCAGAGACTGATGCACCAATAGAGGACCATGCATGGAGAGGACCCAGTCCCCTGCTCAGATGTGGCTGATTGGAAGCTCAGGCTCCATGTGGATCTCTGGGGCTGCATCTATCATGAGCTCAGCTGACTGCTCTCTGATCACTTTCTTGTTTTTTAAGTACCTTTTATTTTGAAGTAGTAAAACCGTAAGCCAGAACTGACTGATCTAAATTTGTATTCTCTGTTCAACTTTTTATAAGACTTCTTTTCTTATGTGAGTAAAAGAGGAATTTGTGTTTTGGCTGATTTATTTCTATGGGTTTAATGTTTTTTTCTTACTTGTTTTAGTTTCAGAGAATATAGAATTCATAAATATTGGCTGAGGCTCGATGAGCCAATTTCCAACAGTTTTTGTTTTATTTCCAAGAGCCTAGGGTGTGTACTTTTTAATTAGTGATGATGTTGACCTTTTGGATTTAACATCAGTCGTATTTGATAACTTAGTTCATAGAGCACGATATGGAAGAGAACACCGATGTCCTGGGCACTCACTTCAATGGGAAAGGCATGGCTCCATCTATAGTTTAAGTAAAAGTTCCTTTGATCATTTTCTTTTGGCTTTGATAAAGGAAAATAATAATGCAGAATAGAATATCAGAACATTTTGAATAAAAGACACAAGAAAAGCTTACACTCTTACCATTTCTTGTTTCAGAAATATCCTCCTGTCAAGTGTCTGCTTTTATAAAACTCTGAAAATGTCAGGAAGCTATTATTTTAAACATCAAAAAATTTCAGCAAGTTAAATATCAACTAATATAAATAAATATATTGATTGATAGGTAATAATTTAGTAAGGGTTGAGAAAATAGTATTAATCGATATCCTTATAAAATATCAATGTTAAAATTTCTGCATTCTATAGCTATTTTCTGATCCTGTGCAAATAATAATAGCATACTAAAGAAGTAGAACTTATTTGTCTCCAGATCTAGTGAACAGCTGCAAATCTCTGTCACACAAATTGTTTCATTAAACTCAGTGGGTCACTACCACGCAGCGGTAGCACGTCCCTTTAACACCAGTACTTGGGAGGCAGAGGCAGATGGAGCTCTGATTTCAAGACCAGCCTGATCTACAGAGTGAGTTCCAGGGCAGCCAGAAATACACAGAGAACCCCTGTCTCAAACAAAACAAACAAACAAACAAACAAACACTAATCACAGATCAGAAAAAAAAAAAGACATGAATGTGGGCTAGGGATTTTCTAGTGGGAAGGGGATCAATAGTAATTAGAATGCATTTTGCATACATAAAATATTAAAGAACAAATTTAATTACTAGAAAGTAACAGTGAATAAGAATGTTTCTCTTTATTATTTATTAAATAATTATTATCTAATAACTTATTTTTTTAAAAAATGATAATTTGTGTAACAAACCAAACATATATACAATCTTTTATTTTTATCAGTAGCCTCGCAGAGATCTCTTAATGAAGCAGCGATTGAAAGCCATTAAATGGGAAGGATACAAGATGGCCGCGCCAATAGCACATTGTGTCTTTTCAGCAGGACAGCAGTGATGTCACAGAGATCAACAGACTAAACTGTGTGCCCTCAAAACACCAGCAATTGTGATCCCCAGGTGAGAGAAAACCCTATGGTATGGGAAACAATTGATCAGACCTCAAGGCACCTAGCCAGCCCCCGGAAAACTTCCGCTGCCAGTGTTTGCTTACTGCTATACTCATTGTCCCAGACTGAACTGTGGGCCCCAAAAGACCCCAGACTGCATTTCCCAGTCATGGGGAAACCCCACAGTGAAGGTGAAGGAATCATCAGGTCCAAACTCAGAGCACTCAGCTAATACCCAGAAAAGTTCCTGGGTTCCCAGAGACTTGGGGACTCTAGACCCCAGGGTGCTGTGCTCACAAGCCACTGATTACTTTTTGGGTATGGGGAAGAGAGCTTCATTCTCAGACCTATGGACGCAGGAATAGCCCCAGATGCCCCTCCAAAGCTCAACACATCTCCATTGTGAGACCAACCAAACTTCTGGGTCCCTGGTTTTTCAAGAGGGCTGCATGCAGCAAATACACTGTTTGAGCAGCTGCAGCTCATTAAATTTAGATCAAGAAAGCCAGTGGCAAGGCAGCTGTCTCTGGGACTTCCCCTGGTGAGATGAGAGCCCCTGTACTTCCAAGGACCGGTTAGCCCACAGAATCCTATACCTGAGGACAGCTGCCAAAATTCCCTGAGAAACACTAGCTGAGGAGATTCCATCTTCCTGCCAAGGGGATTTCCTGGACCAACTGCAGGACTCCAGAAGGTACCAGAAACTGACAGCCAATGCCTGAGACAGCAGGAAGGGTAAAGGCCAGCATAAAAACACAATCAACGAAAGCCAAAGAAGTATGGTATCTCCAGAACCCGCTTAGCCATGGGCAAACAGTTCTGGATACACTAACACAAGTGAAAGATAAGAAAATGACCTTAAATCTATGCTTATGAAGATAATAAGGTAGGAAATGAATAAAGTCTGCAAAGAAATACAGGAATATACAGTCAAACAGATTGTGGCCATTGTAAAGAAATAAAAGAAGATGCAAGCAGACAGTTTGTGGCCTTTTGAGAGGAGATATTTAAATCACTGAAAGAAATAGAGGAAAGTTTAAACAAACAGGTGAAGGAATTGAAGGAAAATACAAACAAACACGGAAAGGACATCAACAAAATGGTTCAAGATCTGAAGATGGAAATGGAAACATTAAAGAAAACACAAACTGATGAAATCCTGGAGAGAGAGAACTTTGGGAACAGTACAAGATGTACAGAAGTAAGCATCTCCACAGATTACAAGACAAGGAAGAAACAATCTCAGGTGTTGAAGATACAATGAAAGAAATCGATGTATCTGTCAAATAAAACATTAAATCTAAAAAATTCCTGAAACAAACTACCCAAGAAATAAAAAACAACATAAAAAGACAAAGCCTAAGAACAATAGAATAGGGGAAAAACAAGATTCCCATTTCCAAAGCTCTGAAAATATTTTCAACAATACTATAGAATAAAATTTCTCTAATTTAAAGGAGAGGGCTACAAGCATACAAGAACCCTACAGAATACCTAATAGATTAGAACAGAAAAGAAAAACCTCCTACCACATAATAATCAAAACACTAAATATACAGAACAGAGAAAAATTACTAAAAGCTACAAGAGAAAAAGGAAAACCCATAAGAATCACACCTGACTTCTCAGCAGAGGCTTTGAAATCCAGAAGGGCCTAGACAAATATCATGCAGACCCTAAGAGGACACAGATGTCAGTCCAGACTACTATACCTAGCAAAACTCTTAATCATCATAGATGGAGAAAACAAGATATTCAGCTACAAAAACAAATTTAAACAGTAACCACACACAAATGCAGATACTAGAAGGAAAAATATAACCCAGGAAAACACAGGAAATAATGTCACTACAGAAAAACATAAAAGTAGCCAAGCACAGAAATACACTACTACAACCAACATCAAAATCAAAGGATCTAACTGTCACTGGTCATTAATCTCTCTCAACTTCAATGGACTCAACTCTTCAATAAAAAGACACAGATTAACAGAATGGATGTGTAAATAGGCCCCAACATTCTACCTGCATACAAGAAATACAACTAAGTCACAAATGAAGACATTACCTGAGAGTAAAGGTCTGGAAGACGGTTTTCCAAGACAAAGGACACAAGAAGCAAGCAGTAGTAGCAATTCAAATATCTAATAAAATAGACTTTCAACCAAAATATAATCAAAAGTGATGAAGAAGGTCACTTCATACTCATCAAAGGTAAATTCCACCAAGAAGACATTACAGTTTTAAACATATATGCCACAAATATAAGTGCAAACACATTTGTAAAAGAAGCATTAATAAAGCTTAAACCATACATAGATCCCCACACATTAAGAGTGGGAGACTTCAACACCCAACTCTCATCAAAGGACAGGTTAACAAATCAGAAACTAAACAGAAACAATGACACCAACAGATTTCCTGAATCAAATGGACAAGTACAGGACTTTTCAGCTAAACACAAAAGAATGTGCCTTCTTCTTAGCATCTTACAGAACCTTCTCCAAAATAGACCATATAGTTAGTCACAAAGCAAGCCTCAATAGATAAAAGATTGAAATAATCTCATGTAGCTTATCTGACCACCATGGAATGAAGCTGGGCCTTACCAACAACAGAAATAGCAAAAAGCCTACACACACACACGCATAGAAACTGAATAACTCTCTACTCAGTGATAGCTGGGTCAGGGAAAAAAATAAAGAAAGAAATTAAAGGTTTCTGAGAATTAAGTGAAAATGAAGGCACAACATATCAAAATTTATGGGACACAATGAAAACAGTGTTAAGAGGAAAGTTCATAGCACTAAGTGCCTTCAAGAAGAAATCCGAAACATTTCATTCAAGTAACTTAATGGTTCACCTAAAAGCCCTAGGGGGGAAAAAGAAGCAGACACACCAAAGAAGAGTAGATGGCTTAAAATAATCAAACTCAGGGCTGCAATCAATAAATTAAAAACAAATAAAACAATTCAAAGAATCAATGAAAGCAAGAGCTGGTTCTTTGAGAAAAATCAACAAGATAGACAAACCCTTAGAAAAACTAACTAAAAGGCAGAGAGACACTATCCAAATCAACAAAATCAGACATGAAAAAGGGACATAATAGACAGTGAGGAAATCCAAACAATCATTAGGTCTTACTTCAAAAGCCTTATGTGATAAATTTGAAAATCTAACAGAATGGACAATTTTCTTGCTTGATTCCACTTACCAAAGCTGAATCAAGATCAGATAAGTAAATTAAAAAGTCCCATATCCTCCAAGGAAATAGAAGTATTCATCAAAAGTATCCCATTAAAAAAAAAAAAAAAAGCCCAGAGCCAAATGGTTCAGCACAGAATTCACAATGCTAGCAGACTATCAAAAAAGAGGAAATACCAATAGCCTTCAAATTATTCTACAAAATAAGAACAGAAATAACATTATCAAACTCATTTTATGAAGTCACAGTCACCTTGATACTTAAACTGCAAAAGACCCAACAAAGAAAGACAATTTCAGACCAATTTCTCTTATGAATATTAATGAAAAAATACTTATTAAAATACCCCTAAAACAAATCTAAGGCCACATCAAAGATATCATCCATGACGAAGTAGGCTTCATCTCATGTATGCAGGGGTTCTTCAATATATGGAAATCCATCAATGTAATCCACCGTATAAACAAACTGAAAAAAAAAAAAAGAAAAAAAGAAAATCCACATGATCAACTCCTTCGATGCTGAAAAAACATTTGATAAAATCCAAGACCACTTCATGTTAAAAACTTGGAGAGAACAGGGATACAAGGCATATATCTAAACATATTCAAGGCAATATTCAGCAAGCCTATAGCCAACATCAAGCTAAACAGACTGTAAGTCAATTACACTGAAATCAGGGACAAAGTAGTGCTGCCCACTCTCTCCATATCTCTTCAACATAGTATTTGAAGTCCTTGCTAGAAAATAAGACAATTAAAGAAGATGAAGGTGATTCAGTTAGGAAAGAAAGAAGTCAAAGCATCACTATTTGCAGATGATATGATAGCATTCTCAAAATTTCTTCTAGGGAACTCCTACAGCTGATAAATACTTTCAATAATGTGGTTGAATACAAAATAAACTCAAAAAATCAGTAGTCTTCTTGTATACAAAAGACAAATAGTCTGAGAAAGAAATAAAGGGAAACAGCACCCTTTACAATAGACACACACACACACACACACACACACACAAAAAAAAAAAAACAAAAAACATAAAGTATCTTGGTGTAATTCTAACCAAGCAAGTGAAAGACTTGAATGAAAACAAAACAAAACAAACAAACAAACAAAAAAAACCTTCAAGTCTTTGAAAAAAGAAATAGAAGAAGATATTAGAAGATGGAAAACTAGAAAAATCTCCTATGTTCATGGCTCAGAAGGAAAAACATAATAAAAATAGCCATTTTACCAAAAGCAATCTACATCAATATCCTAAAATAATTCTTTACAGACTTTGAAAGAAAAATTCTCATCTTCATATAGAAAAACAAACAAACAAAAACAATAGCTAAAACAATCCTCTGCAATAAAAGATCTTCTAAAGGTATCTGGATCCCTATTCTCAAGCTGGACTATAGAACAACAGTAATAAAAACAGCATGGCATGGACAGAGAATCAAACTGGTGGATCAATGGAAATAAATTAAATACCCAGAAATAAACCCATATACCACACACACCTTATTTTTCACAAAGATGCCAAAATCATACAGTGGAAAGAAAAAAACATAACATCTTCAACAAATAGTGCTCCTCAACTGACGTCCTCATGTAGAAAAATGCAAAAAGACTCATATCTATCACCCTACATAGAATTAAAGTCCAAGTGGATCAAAGACCTCAGCATAAAACCAGACACACTAAATCTGTTGGAAGAAAATTTGGAAAAATGTCTTTATCTCATTGGCACAGGAGACAACTACCTGAACAAAATACCAACAACTCAGGTTCTAGATCAACAATCAATAAATAGGACCTCATGAAACTGAAAAGCTTCTGTAAAGCTATCAACAGAACAAATCAATACCCTTCAGAATGGAAAGAGATCTTCACCAAGTGTATATCCAATAGAGGACTAATATTTAGAATATATAAAGAACTCAAGAATTTAGGCACCAACAAATCAAATAATCCAATTAAAAATGTGGTACAGAACTAAACAGAGAATTCTCAACAGAGGAATATAAAATGACAGAGAAGCACTTAAAGAGACATCCTTAGTCAACAGGGAAATGCAAATCAAAATGACTCTTAGTTTCTATCTTACACCCATCAGTGACAACACATGGTGGAAAGGATGTGGAGAAAAGGGAACACTCCTCCATTTCTCATGAAAATATAACTTTGTTCAATCACTTTGGAAATCAATCTGACATTTTCTTAGGAAACTGGGTATAGTGCTACCTCAAAATCCAGCTACACATCTCTTGGGAATGTACCCAAACTATGCCCCACCATTCAACAAGGACATTTGTTCAACTACGTTCATAATAGGTTTATTTGTAATAGTCAGAATCTGGAAACCACCTAGATGTCCCTCACTGGGTGAATGGATGCAGAATTGTGGCACATTTACACAATGGGATATTATTCAGCTATTAAAAACAAGGAAATCATAAAAACTGCAGAGAAATGGATGCAGAACTAGAAAAGATCATCCTGAGTGAGATAACCAAGAAGCAGAAAGTAACACATGGTACATACTTACTTATAGGTGGATAATAGCCATATAATATAGGATAAACAAACTATGATTTATTTATATTCCTAGAGAAGTTAAACAACATGGAGGACCTTAGGAAAGATGCTTAATCCTCGTTCAGAGGTGCAAATCGAATGGGCATCAGAAGTAGAAGAAAACAGGGAACAGGTCAGGGTATTAACTATATAATATAGGATAATTATATTAAAATCTACAGACTTAAAAAAGCTAAAAAACAAGGAGGATCTAGGGAGGGTGCTTAAATCTCATTCAGAATGGATTTAACAGGATAGATACCAGAAGCAGAGGAAGAGAGGAAACAGGATGGGAGTCTACTATAGAGGCTCCTCTGAAAAGCTCCACCCAACATGGGATTGAAGCAGGTGCTGAAACTCAGGGCCAAACTTTTGGCAGAGCCCAGGGTGTCTTATGGAAAAGGGGGAGTTTTGATGGACACAGAGGGGACAGGAACCCCACAAGGACCGTGAAGAATGCTAAAATATCTGACCCAAGGAAGGTCCTTCAGGGACTGATTCATCAACCAATGACCATGCATGGAGAAGACTTAGACCCCCTGCTCAGATGTAGCTCACCCAATTGTGATAAGGGTACTGAATTGTAGCTCTCCACAATTCACTACTTCTGGCAGGGTTGCAGATGGGGAACAACTCAGTTTTCTGTAACAGGATGGGGCACTGGGAATTTGACCTTGCCCCCACAAAATCACAAATTTAACCTTCTCTTCCTTCACCTTCTCCTTCTTCTTCTTCATTTTGGTGGAAGGCTGACAAGGGTGGAAGGAAGACCTAGGAGAACTTGGAGGTAAGTGTGATCCGGATGCATGGTGTAAAATTTGCAAATAATCAATAAAACTTTTATGCTGCAAAAAAGGGAGAGATTCTGTAATTACACCCATGGTTAAATCTCAGGGTCAAAGTATAATTTTATATATAGATGTACTAAATATATTCCAGTTTTCTATCATGAATACTTGTATGCACCTACGCATACTGAATTTGAACACAAAAAAAAATGTGTTCAGCTTTATTCTTTTACTAAAAATAGTATGCTGTTTTCTTGTAATGGTGAGACAATTTTAATGTGATCATCTCTTTCAGAAAGCAGAATCAAGATGAAGGGGCCTTTCCTAATGCAATAATATGACTAGAAGGTGACATCCCAGACAGTGCTTCTGCTTCTACAGGGTACTTGCTGGATCAGCAGGATAGGGGAAGAGAGGAAACAGAACAAGTAACAACTGCTGTCTGTGTTCTTACTCTGTAGATACCTCCATTGGTGAAGGTGCTTTCATCACAGAGCCCTGACCACCCTGCAAATAGAAAACAGGAGAAACAGTGTTTGTAGTCACTCACATTTTTCCCCTGTACTTACAGAAATGCATACACTGACTGCAAACATTTTGAGACTTTGTTACATTGATTTTCATGCACTTAGTTTCATTGTTCCAAATTTAACACTTGCCTTCTTGGTGAAGATAATTTTGTCCTTAAAAAATAATTTCCCACATAAAATAATTTTATAACTGTGTTGGTAAAGAATATATTTGGACCATACAGCTTGGAAATGTCTCTCTTCAAATGACCTTCAGTGGAGGACATTTCGGCACTCAAATTCTTAGACTTCTTGGAACCACAGTTCTAGTTTTTGGCAAGAATGACATGCCCCTTTCATTTCCTAAGTGATAAGGTGCATTCCTGTGTGCTACAGTTTATTTCGGTCTCTGGGGAAACTTTCCATTTTCTTGAAGGACTATATCAACCTCCCAATTAATGAAGAAATTCAATAAATTTACTTTTAAGACTTGTCTCTTAAAAAGTCAATTAAAGTTTAAAATTTTAAACTTGCCTTGACATACTTAAATGTAAAGAAAACAGTGTACTGCAACAACCATCAATCACACAATGGTAGTATTTTTATTATACTGGCTTCAACTTTCTTTTTTACTGTTTTTCAAAGAAAATTATTTGAGATTATATTAACTGTTTTATGCCCTATGACTTATTTAATTCCAAGTGTAATTTAAATTTCTTTCGCTTATTTAGTATCAGATAACACAAATGAAAACAAGAGCTTTTAAACTTTTCTTGTTCTTTTTATTCATAAATACTTGTTTTATTAAGGTTTTCTTTAGTGAGTAGTTCCAGAAATAAAACATTTGATGATTTTTAAATAAGAAAGTAAAGCTGCTACGAACATGGTTGAACAAATGTCCTTGTTGTGTACTTGAGCAAATTTTGGGTATATACCTAGGAGTGGTATAGCTGGGTCTTGAGGTAGCACTACTCCTAGTTGTCTGAGAAAACGCCAGATTGACTTCCAAAGTGGTTGAACCAGTTTACATTCCCACCAGCAATGGAGGAGGGTTCCCTTTTCTCCACAACCTCTCCAGCATGTGCTATCACTTGAGTTTTTCATCTTGGCCATTCTGATGGGTGTAAGGTGAAATCTCAAGGTTGTTTTGATTTGCATTTCCCTAATGGCTAATGAGGTTGAGCATTTCTTTAAGTGTTTCTCTGCCATTCGATGTTCCTCTTTCGAGAATTCTCTGTTTAGCTCTGTTCCATAGCCAGAACTTGGAAACAACCCAGATGTCCATCAACGGAGGAATGGATACAGAAATTGTGGTAGTTTTACACAATGGAATACTACTCAGCAATCAAAAAGGAGGAAATCATGAAATTTGCAGGCAAGTGATGGGATCTAGAAAAGATCATTCTGAGTGAAGTATCCCAGAAGGAGAAAGACAAACTTGGTATATACTCGCTTATATAGACCTACAAGATATGATAAACATAATGAAATCTACACACCTAAAGAAGATAATCAAGAAAGTGGACACAGGCGAAGGTGATTAATCCTCATTTAGAAAGACAAATGGGATGTGCATTGAACTTATGACAGGAGTCTACCACAAAAGGCATCTGAAAGACTCTACCTAGCAGTGTTTCAAAGCAGACACTAAGACTCATAACCAAAGCCTCGGCAGAGTGCAGGGAATCATATGAAAGAAGGGAAGTTAGTATGATATGGAAAGGATAGGAGCTCTACAAGGACTAAATATATCTGGGCACAGGGTCTTTTCTGAGACTGACACTCAACCAAGGACCATCTATGGATATAACCTAGAACTTCTGCTCGGATGTGGCCCGTGGTAGCTCAGTAACCAAGTAGTTTTCCAAAGTAAGGGGAACACGGACTATTTCTAACAGGATCTCAAGGGCAGGCTGTTTGACCCCCCCCCCCCCAGGGGAGGAGCAGTCTGCTAGGCCACAGAGGAGGACTTTGCAGCCAGCCCTGAAGGTACCTGATAAAACAGGATCAAATGAAAGGGGAGGAGTTCCTCCCCTATCAGTAGACTTGGAAAGGGGCAGGGAGGAGACCAGGGAGGGAGTGTGGGGTTGGGGAGGGAATGAGGGAGCGGGATACAGCTGGGACACAGAGTTAACAAAATGTAACTAAAAAGAAAAATAAAATTAAAAAAAAAGAAAATAAGAATATGTTTTCTACATATATTCACATAGATTCTTGAAGTGCTAATTTTTTACTGTGCATGTAACTCTCTTTTAAATGAATAATTTGAGTATGTAATTATTGAACATGAGTATATATTCTATTTTCATCATTTTAACACCTTATTAATTCCACAATCCTTTTCTGTTTTCTGTTTTTTTTTTAATTTATTGGAAATAGATGTTTACTCATACAATATATTCTGATTACAGCTTCTTCTCTTCCAACTCCTTTGAATCATCAAACTTTCTGTGTCTCATTAAAAAGCAAACATTCACACTCAGAAACACCCATTTTGACTCATACAGGGTATTGATTAGCAATGTGAGAAATGTTCTGAAAGCTGAGTTTGATAGCCACATCCGTGCAAGTGGACACAGCTACACCAATGCCAAGAAGCACAGCTTTAGTAGTTGCTGCAACGCCTCCTGCTGACTTCTGACCTTTACTGAGGCTCTTCAAACTGAGATACTTATGGGAGAGATTCTGGTATCAGTCAGAAACTGTGAGCCAGGACACTGAGGGACATAAGACTCTTCCAGGGCCCATATTCCACATACCTTAGTGACCCTAAACACAGAAATGGTTTTCTTTGATACCCAGGCTTTGGGTATCCACACAAGAGTATATATTTGAGGCACACACACACATACACACACACACA
Organism: Psammomys obesus; assembly: GCF_907164565.1. Taxonomy (NCBI): domain Eukaryota; kingdom Metazoa; phylum Chordata; class Mammalia; order Rodentia; family Muridae; genus Psammomys; species Psammomys obesus. Next base: position 7,342,819 of record NW_026585689.1, on the reverse strand, counting down.
TATATATATATGTTTGTTGTTGTTGTTGTTTGTTTTGTTTTTTGGTTGTTAACCTCAAGTGTTTTCCTGATTTCAACACTGAACAAATGCCCCATGTCCAGAAACCTACTCATTACTAGCAATGTAATAAGAAAGTTGGCCACTGAGGGCCAGTCTTCAGGATTTTAGGAAAACAACTTGCTGGTTGAAAGTTCAGAAATATTAACATCATTAAAGGTAAGTGGCACTGGGTTTAAAGAAATAGTGTTTAGCATGAACTCAGTTGACTGCTCTCTGATCACTTGTCCCTGATGATGCCAGGCCACGGAAGAAGAGGACCCAAGCAGTCCTGATGAGACTTAACAAGCTATGGACAGACAGAAATTGTGGAGAACTCCCCCTTTCAGTGGACTAAGGGAAGGGGATGAGAGGAGGAGGGAGGGGGTTTCAATGGGGATATATAAGAAAAAAAATTGTGAAGGAAAAAAAAATAATAAAAAATTGAGTAAAATAAAAATAAATCAGTATCACCTCCCCCCAAAAATAAGCAAACATTAATCTGGAGAATAATTATAAAATTAGACAAAATAAAAACAAACTGGAATATGACAAAACAAACAAAAGAGAAAGAGCCAAAGAAAATGCGTAAGAAACACAGACTCACAGACACATACATTTGTACACTAAGTCATCACAGAAAAGCACACAACTAGTAACAATAACATATGAAAAGGACCTGTAAGGCATATTTTAAAAGAGCGCCATGACAAAACGTTATGAGACAAAGAACTTACAAAGATGCTACTCGTTTATTTTGTGTTGGACCTCTACTTCTAGCATGGGGCCTGCCTGTAAGAGTGTATTGACATTCCAGTGACATATTCCTTGCAGTGAACACATTTTTATATTTGAGTGTTTATCAGTTGAAGACAGATTCTGGCTTAAGGATGGGGGCTTGTGTCCACTTCTCTCAGTGCAGGGAACCCATGTGGAGGAGACCCAGATTGCTGTCACAATCTCTCTGAGTTCATATGTGTGTCATTCCAGCTATTTAGTAGCCCATGTTTTTCTTTCACCTCCATCTTTTCTGCCTTTCACAACATTCTGCTTCCTCATTTTAGAGTTTGCAGAGCCCTGAAGGAAGGAATTTGATGGACATAACATGTTTAAGACAGAGCTACCAAAGGTGTCTTCACTCCTTGCATATTGTCCAAATGTGGATCTCAGTATCTGTTCTCATATATTGCAGGATGAAACTTTTCTGATGAAGGCAGGGCAAGGCACTGATCTGCGAATATAGCAGAATATCATTAGGAGTCATTTTATGGCTATGTTACTTTTGCACAAGACCCATTAAGAAGAAAATGTGCATGAAAGGTAATGTTCTCACTCTTTCACTACCTATGTAGATGTTTTGCTCTGTTCTTTTATTTTAATAAGTCAAGAACGTATATATATATATTTATGAATTATAGCAATTAATTGCATATTTCATCTTTAAGAATCAAATCCTTTGTGTAGATATACCACAATTTTTGCATCCATTCCTCCACTGAGGGGTATCTGGGCTGTTTCCAGCTTCTGGCTATTACAAATAAAGCTGCTACAAACATGGTTGAGCAAATGTCCTTATTGTATACTTGAGGTACTTTGGGGTATAAGCCAAGGAGTGGTATAGCAGGATCTTGAGGAAGCGCTGTTCCTAGTTGTCTGAGAAAGCACCAGATTGCTTTCCAGAGTGGTTGTACAAGTTTACATTCCCACAAGCAGTGGAGGACAGTTCCCCTTTTTCCACAACCTCTCCAGCATGTGTTGTCTCTTGAGTTTTTAATCTTAACCATTCTGATGGGTGTAAAGTGAAATCTTAGGGTCGTTTGATTTGCAATAAAAAGCAAGGAAATCATGAAATTTGCAGGCAAATGGTGGGATCTGGAAAAGATCATCCTGAGTGAGCTATCCCAGAAGCAGAAAGATGCACACGGTATATACTCACTCATATAGAAATATAAGATAAAACTACCAAAATACTGTACACCTAAAGAAGGTAATCAAGAGGGAGGACTCTTGCTAAAATGCTCAATTCCTATCCAGAAAGGCAAAGAAGATGGACATCAGAAGAAGGAGAAAAGAAGGAACAAGCCAGTAGCCTGACACAGAGGACCTCTGAAAGGCTCTGCCCTGCAGACTATCAATGCAGATGCTGAGACTTATGACCAACCTTTGGGCAGAGTGCAGGGAATTTTATGAAAGAAGGGGGAAACAGTAAGATCTGGAGAGGACAGGAACTCCACAAGGAAAACAACAGAACAAAAAAAAAAAAATCTGAGCACAGGGGTCTTTCCTGAGACTGCTATTCCAACCAAGGACTATGCATGGAGATAACCTAAGACCCCTGCACAGATGTAGCCCATGGAACTTCAGTATCCAAGTGAGTTCCATTGTAATAGGAACAGGGACTGTCTCTGACATGAACTGATTGGCCTGTTCTTTAATTACCTCCCCCTGAGGGGGAAGCAGCATTACCAGACCACAGAAGAAGACAATGTAGCCACTTCTGATGAGACCTAATTGACTAGGATCAGAAGGAAGGAAAAGAAGACCTCCCCAACAGTGGACTTGGGGAGGGGCATGCATTCAGAGGGTGGAGGAAGTGAGGGATTGGGACAGGAGGAGAGAGGGAACCACAGGGGAGATACAAAGTGAATAAAATGTAATTAATAAAGAATAAAAAAAGAATCAAATCCTTAATCAAAGTCATATAGGTATAATAAAAAAAAGCACTAGTAAATGTTTATGTGTGAATGATACTATCTAAAGTTACAAATATGCATTTATAAAAATTGTTCTGGGGTTCTGAGACAAATTCTAAGTGTATATTCCAGTACAAATTGTGTAACACCTTATGCAGTGCAGGCATGTCTTGAACTTACAAATTCTCCTTCCTGGGTACTGTAATTACAACTTTGAGCTTTAATGCCTGCCTCAAAAATGATTGTGTAATATGTCATACAATTATTGTGTTCCATCATTAGATTGACTCAACACAGCTGCAAACAAAATTTCTATGCAGGGTTTATAAACACAGATGATAAGAGTATATATTCGCATCTCCTTCAAGGTCTGGGAAAATCATGTGGTTAACACTGATGTTGATAATCTTTGGGCATTCTGAATGTTACTTGACTGTAAGGCAAAATATTTCAAATTATCTCATAAAGGCCATCTCTATATGGTGTTTTTTTTAAGTTCCATAACCGTTTTTACCGCTTATGATTTGAGACAGAATTTCAATTGTAGTATTTACATATTCCCTTATCATCAACAGACTTAATATGACACTCAATGAGAAATCCTGTATTAGTTTCAATTCACTCATTAATAAAACTCCTCATTTTCCTCTAAGTGAATACAAAGTAGGTCAGCAAGAAGCCAGAGAAATATCCTTTGTTCTCTGAGGTTAAAAAAAAAAAATCTATTCTTGAATAAAATTGTTGTGTATTCTAAAATCTTCTAGTAATAGAACCAGAATCTGTAAACTTTCTGATCATTTGTTTTATGAGACAATGAGAAAAAGACAGAAGTATGATTCATTTGTTTGCTTTCTCATTATTATTGAAAGCCTCTGGCTGAGGCTGTATTGAGTTTATAAACAGACACACTTACAAGGACGCTTTCGTGTTCATGAAGATGTAAGAATGCATGTGTCAATTTCTGTCAAGCAGGGATCCAGGACAGGACTGTAATGTGAGACCAACATGTGGGAAAGAACCTATACAGCGAAATCTCTTTGATAATTAACCACCGTTTATGGAGTCACCTTTGTCCAAATACAAATCAACCATTTACGATGAGCAAAGAAGTCTTTTTTGGAATAAAATGCTAGGAACAGTAGAGACAAATGCGCTCATATTTTCCTAAGGACTATATAGTTAATATTTTTGAGTTTGTGGGATGTATAGCCTCATTCATGACTAAGCTGATGTTGGAATGAAAACGTCATTTAACAAATATGTAAATAAGTGCTCCTGACCGTATCTCAATAAAGCTGTTCTTACAAGTAGAAGTCTGCACCCTTGCTGAACTCTGACCTAAAGTATGATCAGTGTCATAACATGGATATAGGATAATGAACATGTTTTTATCCACACAAGAAAGCTAAATTGACATTTAAATCATTTGTTCACAGATTCAAGCACATCTAACAAGAAGGTGGAAGGTATAATTCACAATGATGTTTATTAAGATTGTTTCCTCATAATGAAGGATTTGTACTTTATCATTCTAAAGAATAATCAAATATGCAACATATTTTCTTAGCAAATATGTGATATTTTTCATTATGTCATTCAAATGAAACCTGAGGTAAAGGTATATTACAACTGTATATATTTCTCTTTCTCAAAACTGAAATATCTTTATTTCATTTAATAAAAGAAAAAAAAAAAGGAAATACCATGCATTCTGTAAGGTCCAAATGAGAAGAGCAATTTCTAGTGACACCATCAACTTTGGTTCAAAAGAAGTCAGAGAGTACAGTTCCGAATTGCTGTATTTCCACAAGCATTTTTATTGCTTTTTCTCCCATTATAAAAATGGCAAAGAGCTCTGAAAATGAAAATTTTTCCTCAGGGACAAATTCATACAGATTTATTATCTTTCCTCAAAGGAATGTGATTGAGCCATTTTTACAGCCAAAAGTTACTTTTATTTCCAGAATAGAAAATATTTCTCTTGCACTCTTGCAATGTGTAAAGAGACCATTCTGCTAAGGACATCTGCCATCAATACATTCACCAAGAAAGCATCAGTGACATTAGCCCAGTGCTTTCCCAGAATTCCTTTGACTACCAGCCAGAGTAGAATGTAGAATTCTACATAGACTTGTGAAAGACTAACTTAATGGGTATTCTCAGTCTCACATACCATATACTTCTACCACAGAATCCTGAGATTCATATATTTCACTCTCATGCTATTACTTGTGGCTTCCAGATCCCTGGGTTTATGATTTTCTTATTTTATTTTATTGTGATTTGTTTATAAAACATTTTGTAGCAAGGTGCCAAGTATCTCCACCTGACCTCAAACTCACTAAGAATAACCCTGAACTTTTGATCCTCCTGCCTCTATCTCTCTAATGCCTGGATTACAGGGGTGTTCCCATAGATCATGATTGAGAGTGTGATAGTTTAAGAACAATCTTGGCTTTGTCTAGTTATAGATACTTCAGGTTGGGGACTTGATTGCCAAGTCTTTAAGCAACTATGCATGTATTGTTTTGTTCTGTACAGCCCTTCTAAATCTGACAAAAGATAAAATTGTGGACCTGAAATTCTTAGAGGAAAGTTTTACATGAACAGAGCTTTTTTTTTTTTTTTTTCAATTCTTTGGAGGAAGTCCTGAACCCATAAATCCCTTTACCAATGTACTGACAACGATCTTTATTTGTTCCCTCAAATCCTATGACTTTCACTGGAATTTGACTAGGGGCCTTGGAAAGGGGCAACTGTGGTCACATTTCCATGGTAAAATTCTCTATAGTCCTCAAAACACTCTGAGGTATCCTTTGAAATCCTTATGCAGAGCTCCAAGACTCAACACCACATGCATGCTGAGAAAGCTTGCTGCTCAAGCCTTCTGGTACTGTCATAACAGCTGTACATGGTTAATTCTTTCACACAGCTGAGGCAGTAAAGGAAATTTTTATTGGAATAGAAGAATCAGAGAAATTTCATAGCCCTAGGCAGCAAGCCATATACATATATATATATATATATATGTATATATATACACACACTAATTGTTTCAGAGTTGTTTTTAATCTCTATATTTCTCTATACATCCTGTTTAAACAAGTCAAAAGATCTCTAATACTGAGACTTTTTTCTCTTTTTTTTATTTTTCATCCCATTCATCCTTTGTCTGTTCACAAAAATGGAGGATCTTTGTGGTAATCACTTCAGAACTGCTCTGTATCTTCTGTCAATCATCTTCCCCAAATCTGCTGGTATATATTACATCATTGCCACAGAACTACACACACACACACACACACATGTTCCTATGCATGTATCAATACCAATATACTGATTTTTATCTCAGTGTCTGTTGCTTTAGCATGAAGCATACAGAGGGTAATACGTAATTATGAATAATTATGAATACAAGGCATTTGTTTCTCTGATGGTTGGGAAAATCAAGATCAAGGTGGTGCCAGGTCAGAATATGTTCCCTGCTTCCACAGTACTGTATTTCTTTTCCTTTGAAGGGATGGGTGTGGTATCCTCTTATGGAAAAGATGCAATGTCCTAAAGTTTCTGTTAAGGATGTTAGCCAGTCCTCAAGGGAGCTTGAATTTTTGACCTTAGCCATTCTGATGGGTGTAAGGTGAAATCTCAGGGTCATTGTGATTTGAATTTCCCTTATGACTAAAAATGCTGATCATTTCTTTAAGTGTTTTTCTGCCATTTGATAGTCCTCTATTGAGAATTTTCTGAAAATCTGTACACCCAGAGAAGCTAAGCAAGAAGGAAGACCCTGAGTAAGATGATCAATCTTCACTCAGAAAAGCAAATGGGATGGGCATCGGAAGAGGGAGAAAACAGGGAACAAGACAGGATCCTAGCACAGAGGGCCTTTGAAAGACTCTACCCAGCAAGGTATCAAAGCAGAGGCTGAGACTCATAGCCAAACTTTGAGCAGAGTGCAGAGAATCTTATGAAAAAAGTGGGAGATACAAAGACCTGGACTGGACAGGAGCTCCACAAGGAGAGCAAGAGAACCAAAAATACAGGCACAGTGTCTTTTCTGAGACTGATACTCCAACCAAGAACCATTCATAGAGATAACATAGAACCTCTGCACAGATGAAGCCTAACATAGCTCAGTCTCTGAATGGATGCCTTAATAATGGGAACAGGGACTGTCTCTGACATGAACTCAGTGGCTAGTTCTTTGATCCCCTTCTTCTGATAGGGAAGCAGCCCTACCAGGCCACAAAGGAAGACAGTGCAGCCAGTCTGGATGAGACCTGATATAGCCTAGGGTCAGATGGAAGGGGAGGAAGACCTCCCTATCAATGGACTTGGGGAGGAGGTGAGGGAGGGAAGATGGGGTTGGGAGGGGGCTACAGCTGGGATACAAAGTGAATAAATTGTAATTTATAAATTAATTAATTAATTAATTAACAAATTAACAAATTCTTCAGAACCGTAAACTCAAACTCAAAAGAAAATTACTAGTGCTATCAGAGTTTATGGTGTCATTTAGCCCTACAATGTGTTTCATAGTTTGATAAATCCACTTGGGGAAACACTTCAGTTAAAACTTACAAAGAGGATTCTCCTGCGGTTCCTAAAATTGTGGGTAAAATACTGAGCTTTGTCTTTGAAATGCATAGGTTATAGATTTTGTACTATCAAACTTACTTTTATGCAGGCATGAGGATTTTCATTATTTCTTTTCAGTATGATTTCCTGCCACCGAAGGAGACCTCCTGCCAAAGCTCCTCAATCAGAACATTGCTGTGGAAGTCTTATGTAGCACTCCTTCCTCGTGCTAAATGAAAAGATGGGTTGGATGCTTTTTTGGGATCCAAGTGTTAATTGCTTCCTAATAAAACCATCCCGTTAAACTGTCTGCTTTGTGGCACAGCACCTTCAAGAAGAGGTTTCTGAAGGAAGCCTGCTAAGTTGATTGTGCTTGTAGATAATTAATTGAAATGAGAAAGACAACTAAAATTTCTGTAATGCTGTTTTTTTTTTTTTTTTTTTCCAGTCTCTTAGTTAAAACAAGCTTCCACAGTTGTTTCACACTGGAGAATTATTCCTCAGCTAAATGTTCTGTTAGTCATTTTATTCAGCTTATCAGTGAATCCATCCTAATGTTGGAGGACTATAAGATGAGGGTAGAAATATTAAGATATTGTGAGAAAATAACTAATTGGGTTTATACTTATTTAGACTCTACCTCTACAAAGACTGTATTATCTTCAGATTTTGGTGACATCACTCTACTTGTTTGTGTGAAGGTTCTATTTCAGTTGCAAGAAGCCCTCTTGCATCAATCTTATCTTCCAGAAATAACATAGCCTTTTCTAGTTTCGAGAAACAGAATGTCAGTGAGCTGCATGTTTTTCTGTATACATGTTAGTGCCATCAATGTCATATGTCCAAAATTTCTAACATTCTCATATTTTTTCATTGTCTCTTTATCTGGCATTAGCTATGAGACAAATATTTTCTTATTCTTTAATCTTTTGAAATAGTGAGGAACTGGTTGTACCAAAGACCTAGGACTTTCTTCAGTCTTGTGACATCCTTTCTTCCATTTTGACTGTGAATTAGAAAAAGCATACCTTTTATAAGTCAAATATATTCTCAGTAGCATGGCATTATATTAATAATAATTAAGTTATACTTATCACATTATCTTTATACTCATTATACACATTATACTCATCAGCATCTTCAAAACAATTCCTTTAATTCCTATCATCTTGATTCCTATAATTTTATAATTTATAGTGCAAGATCAAAACCATTCTATCAACAAAATTGTTTAATTTATGAAAAAGAGAATAAAAGAGGTGACTTATTAGTTTTACTCTTATTTAGTTCCCATTCTCATCAGCCATCATGATTAGATGATAGATGTCTCATAGAGAGATAGCTGATAGTGAGGTAGGAAGATCGATTGGTCAATAGATAGATAAAGATAATAAATACATCAATGACAGATGGCAAATATGTGTTAAATGTACTCAAGTTTCACTCTGTGATATATAAATTCATTGTCAAGTTGATAAGATTTAGAGTCACATGGGAATTGTGCCTCTGGGCATGCCTGCAGATGATTTTCTTGTTCAGAATAATTGCTCGAGGAGGATACTTCAGAGGAGCGATTACTCCCTGAGCTTGGGCCTTGAACTACATCAAAAGGAGAATGATAGCTAAACAGAGCATGGCATTCAATGTTACCCATTTCCTGACTTGGACACAACAGAATTGGGACCCTTAAGCTCCTACTGCCATGATTTTCCTGTCATGATGGACTGCTGTAATTGCTTTTGTCAGATATTTTATTACAACAAAGAAAAAATAATCAAGACACACTTGATATGATAACTCTAGACTTATGAATAATAACATTTATTCATTTTTTTCCCTTACGGCATTGGCATTGGGGAAACAAACCAAGAGCCCTGCCCTCTATCACTGAGATGTATGCTAATCCCCTTTGTTCTCAGTCTGATTAGTCAACAATCATTAAGCTTTTGCAACAAGCCTTGATTGTTAATTCTAAGGAAATTCCCACTGTACCTTTGTAAGTAATAACATTTTAATAAGTTTCAGTATAATATTCAAATTGCTATTATCCTGATATGTTTTCATAACCCACAGAAAGCAAGTTTTGCCTGATGGTTCTCACTAATGTCTCAAAAAGCAAAATACATGCCCCTTCCCAAGGGAGGGATTGGGACGGGAGGAGGGTGGGAACCACAGGAGGGATACAAAGTGAATAAAGTGTAATTAATAAAGAATAAAAAAACAAAAAACAAAATACAACACTAGTATATTTATTTAGAATACAATCTTTTCAGAAGTCTAGATTAAAATGTATCTAGATAAAGTTATTTTTAAAGAGGCCAGGAAGATGGCCCAGTGGTTAAGAGAACATGCTGCAAGCCTGATGACCTGAGATCCATGCTACGGACCTAACTGGTGGAAGGAAAAAAAATTAAACCCAGAAGTTATCCTTTCACACACATACACATTTTTTTTTTTCAAAAGACAAAGGAAGATTTAACATCTTATGTGACATTAGGAAACCATTTGCCTTTCTTTCAGGTAGTAGTTATCTATGTTAAAAGACAGAGAACTGTAGCCTGTCCTTGACTTTATCTGTGTAAAAGCTCAGAGAAGGCTGAATGCAACATTCACAGCTCACTTAGCAATCTGCTCAGTTAAATCCTAAAGAAAGGTATGGTGTGCTCTTGTCTGTGTGTTTTGTCACTTGTTGCCCGATGATAATTGTTCAGTGCACATGTGCAGACATACAGTGAATCCATAGTTACCTGAAATGGTCCCAAAGTACGAGGCAGGAAATAACAAAATTAGACAAACAATGCTGAGGTTTTTCTAATTCTCCTTTATCTGCCATTTTTTTTTCTCCTTTCCTTTTATTTTACTATGGCCTTTATCTGTCTTCATCCTGGCTTCCCCTTCTCTCTCCGTAATGACAAGCAAGAAAAGTCCAGTTTATAACATAAAAATGAGGACCGTGTGTATTCAGTAGAAAACAGATAATTATAAAATTATAACATCTGTGATCTCTCTCCATTGTGAGGATACTTGTGATTTAATACCATGTATAATTAACTTGTTGTTAAGAATATGAAATTGTTGGCTCTAATAATCATATCCTAGTTAATATTAGAAGTACAGAAATCTGTTAACGCTTTGGGCCTAAATTTATTTAAAAGGAAAGGGGTGAAGTGTAATAAAAATGGTTGCAGTAGGCATGTAAGTACACTTGTTTCTTTTTGGTCTCAGTGCTGGGACCGATTCTGTGTTGTCTCTCAGTGCTGCCACAGTTGCTTCGAGTTCATACGTGCACCAGTGCTGCTGTTTCTGAAAGATACACTTCCCTTGCAGTCATCCGTTGTCTATGGCTCTTTTTTTTTAATTTTTTATTAATTACACTTTATTCATTTTGTATCCCCCCATAAGCCCCTCCCTCCTTCCCTCCCGATCCCACCCTTCCTCCCCTTTCTGCATGCATGCCCCTCCCCAAGTCCACTGATAGGGGAGGTTCCCCTCTTCTTTCTGATCTTAGTCTATCAGTTCTCATCAAAAGTGGCTGCATTGTCCTCTACTGTGGCCTGGTAAAGCTGCCACCCCCTCAGGGGGAAGTGATCAAAGAGCAGGCCAATCAGATTATGTCCGAGGCAGTCCCCCTTCCCATTACTATGTAACCCACTTGGACACTGAACTGCCATGGGCTACACCTGTGCAGGGGTTCCAGGTCATCTCCACGAATAGTCCTTGGTTGGAGTATGATTTTCTGGGAAGTTCCCTGTGTTCAAATTATCTCTCTACCTCCTTCTCCTCATGGGTCCCTGATCTTTGAGAGGATAGTTGTTTGTTTCTTTGTTTGTTTGGTTAGTGGAGAGTTTTGATGAGATACTCAGTTTAGGACTGAGCGTTCCAGAGTCTCTCAGTCTATGTGCATTATCCAGTGGTAGGTATCTTTGTTAATACCCATCTAGTGCAAGAAGAAGCTTATCTGATGTGGTTGAGGTGAGACACTACTTTAAGTGTATGTCACTATGGCATTAGGATTCATTTTATTATTTTTGTCATTTCAGCAGAGTCATAACTTTGTATCCCCTGTGCTCATTACAGAATTAGTCTCCAGTATTTGGTCCCTTTAGCAGTGTCACATATGTGTTCTATCTCATTGGGTAGACCATGATTCCAGTAAAATTATGGTTGGTTTCTCCCACAAGAGTTTTATTGCCACTATTGTGCCACTCTGTCTTGGCAGAAGGTCACTGTTGTATGTCACGGGCTTTGCAAGTAGGTGATATTGATGATTAACCTTTCTCCTCTGCTAGCATGCAAAGTGCCTTCCAGGACCCTGAATAACAGTGTCCCACTCCTGATCCAGAAGCTGTCTGCAACCAATAGCCACCTGCAAAGGGAAAATCATATGTCTCTTCAAGGGAGTGTCAGTGGGTATGCAACCACACACCGGGGCAGACCCCATTCCCAGGTGGAGATGGACAACGCAGAATGAAATCAGTACTATTTTTGTGGACTTTCTCATTGGTTTTGCTTTGCTTTGGCTTTTATTTGTGTGTTTTGTTTTGTCTTGTTTTTTGGTGTTTGCATGATTTTTCTGTTTACTTTGAGGGGAGATTTTTTGTTTGTTTGTTTTTTTGTTTGTTTGTTTATTTTTGTGCTTTAGAAAGAAAGAGAGAAATCAATTACATAAAGTTCAGTGGTTAGGAAAGTGGAGAGATCTGATAGGATCTAGTGGAAGGGAAAACATGATCAAAATATATTGCTTAAGAAATTTAAATTAAAAATTAAAATCTGCATACAAAACAAAAAAATACATAAATTTTATTTTAAAACTTTTGGGAGGGGCTTTTTGGGGGATGGGTATCCAATTCAGTATGACTATAAGAACAATATACTGAGATTGGCAATACAGACAAACATTGTTATGGTTTGTAATTAAATAAGAGATAGTCAAGTCATTAAACGTTTAACAAAAAAAAAAAAAAAACTAAAAATAAATGAACACACTCTGTCCTAAATATTGAATCAATGTTAACTCACTTTACATGTAGAGATGTATTCTTAGATTCACAATCACAGACTTCGGTCTAAGTTAAGTTATTTAATGCTCAATCATCATTAACATATGGAACTGTTATCTAAACACTATGAAACATGAAGGTATTGTGGTTTAGTTTTACAAAAATAATCTCAGGTGTGTATCTTAATTTCATGGACACTGATAAATGTAGACACACTGCTGTGTTAGTGTTAGAAATGTGATAGCACTTCCTCAAGATCCAGCCATACCACTCCTAGGCATATATCCAAAAGAGGCTCAAGTACACAATAAAGACATTTGCTCAACCATGTTTGTAGCTGCTTTATTTGTAATAGCCAGAAGCTGGAAACAGCTCAGATGTCCCTCAACTGAAGAATGGATGCAGAAATTGTGGAACATCTATGCAATGGAGTATTACTCAGCAATGAAAAATAAGGAAATCATGAAATTTGCAGGTAAAAGGTGGGACCTGGAAAGGATCATCCTGAGTGAGTTGTCCCAGAAGCAAAAAGACACACACGGTATATACTCACTCATATAAACATACAACATAGGATAAACCCACTAAACAAACTAAGCAAAAGAGAGGACCCTAACTAAAATGCTCAATCCCCATCCTGAAAGGCAAAGAGGATGGACATCAGAAGAAGAAAACAGGAAACAACCTAGGAACCTGCCATAGAGGGCCTTTGAAAGGCTCTGCCCTGCAGACTATCAAAGCAGATGCTGAGCCTGATGGCCAACTGATGGGCAGAGTGAATGGAATTTTATATAAGAAGCGGGAAATAGCAAGAGCTGGAGAGGACAGGAACTCCACAAGGAGAGCAACAGAACAAGAAAATTTGAACACAGGGAACTTCCCAGAGACTCATACTCCAACCAAGGACTATTCATGGAGATAACCTAGAACCCATGCACAGATGTAGCCCATGGCAGTTCAGTTTCCAAGTGGGTTACATAGTAATAGGAAGAGGGACTGCCTCTGACATAATCTGATTGGCCTGTTCTTTGATCACCTCCCCCTGAGGGGGGAGCAGCCTTACCAGGCCACAGAAGATGACAATGCAGCCACTTCTGATGAGAATTGATAGTCTAAGATCAGAAAGAAGGAGAGGAAGACCTCCCCTATCAGTGGACTTGGGGAGGGGCATGCATGCAGAAAGGAGAGGAAGGGTGGGATCGGGAGGGGAGGAGGGAGGGGCTTATGGAGGGTACAAAATGAATAAAGTGTAATTAATAATAATAATAACAGTAATAAAGAAATGTGATTCTATAAGGCATAATGAGTTAATTGTGGGATGTCCAGTTGTAGAGAGTAAAGATTTGACATCAAAAGTGACAGATTGTTTATGAAAAGAAAGTCCAATTTATTCTTCTCTTTTTTTTTTTCCCCCAAAGCACTTCAGTTTCAGAGCACTGATTAGAGGACCACAATAAACTCCCGAACTATTAAGAAAGCAAACTTGCTCTTCCTCAGAGCTCCCATAGCTGCATCAGAGAGCAAACCTCCTAAGCTCTAATAAGAAAGCCACAGTGGAGCCACTCGCAAACTAGACATGTAGTGTCTTCTCTTCAGCAGTCGTTAAAAATGTAGTGATTTTATACCATGCCTGCAAACAAGTTGGTAGGCCATCTTCCTTAATGTAATTAAAATATTTTCCCCCCTGGTTGTCTCTGAAAAAAAAAATGCTTCAATTTGAATGAAGAACTACAAGCCATTCTGTATTGTGCACGGCACGGTCACAATTATCTTTATTATCTAATAGGGGGTTGTTCTTTTTCTTGTGCGTTTTTATTCATAATAGAATCCTCCTCATATTCCATTGCATGTTTACTTTTTCAATCACATATCGAAAATCATAGTGCTTAATTTGGGGTGTGTGTATTATGCTGTATACAGTAATGATGAAATAGTAAGGATTCCAAGCTTTCAACCATCACTTTTGTTTTTGCTTTTTGTTTCCCTTGAAACCATGTGACGGTTGGTTTCCCAAGACTGTGATGATGTATCTGAAAATAATTCGCTTGAAGTGGCAAACTTTTTCTTTTTTTGAGCAATTTTTCCGAGGTCTCAGACCATTGCCACTTGGCACTTTCATTTTGTACCTCTGTTTAGGCAACATCAAGGCAGAGTGTTCATCTCATACACACTGAGAAGCAAGTAAAGAGAGGGATGAATCTGGAGTTCAATATATCCTCAAAGGGGATTTTGCCCGATGACCGCCTTTTCATTCACATGTGTGGCTCCACCTAGGACGATTTTTACTATCTATGCAAAATTGCCTCACCTGCTAGACTAGCCTCTTAGGGACATTTATTATCTAAACTGTAATACAGCACTGTCATTTATTTACCTTTCCCATAGAAGGAAACCATGAAAGCATATCAAGATAAAAGCATGGAATGTCTAACTTAAAATATTGGCACACAAACACCAGTTTTAAACAAACACCACCACCCATGTGTAGTCTCTTGCCAAGTACAAGATTGTATGAGGAATAATCTTTGGTTAAAGAGAAGAGCAAGTTAGTACCAGCAACGTATTAGCTAAGCCTGTACGCAAAGGCCGGGATGGTCACTGTTGTTAGTCCTATAGCATTCGCAGGTACCTGTGGACATGCAGACAGTAGTATTAATTACCCATCTTTGTCCCAGGGTACAACTAAGTCAGATTAGAAATTGTAAAGTGTTGTTGCTAAGGGCTACCTCCCAACTGTGTGGAGAGCTTTTGCTTGCTTCTCTTTATTTCTGCATTTTATATCCCCTGATATTCAGTAGGAAACTCTTCTCTTTTATTGTCATGAAAGGATGAAATCAACTGCATATCTGCAAAAAACAAACAAACAAACAAACAAACAAAGAAAAACTGCCTAGGACTTTCTCTCCCTTTATAATAAGCAACTTTATGTTTCCTTAAGAACAAAAATCTCCAGTTTTACAGGCTTCGATATTTGAAATCTTTGAGTTAGAATATAAAGAATGAAAATACCATTGTTTTTATTTGTAAGGCTTTCAGGGCCGTTTGTTCAATAAAATAGCCCATTTCTACTCATTCTGTGCATAATACATTAACTTAAGATGCATAGAGTCAGACCTTGAAAATCTTGAAGTTTGCCTTCTTAAGAAGGTATGGCTCCCACAGTTCCGGAAAGGAAGTTGGGTGCAATGAAATCACTATTACTACATACTTTGATTTTAATCTTATGAAGTTTGAGGTTCATGACTTGTGGAATAAGAGTAGTTATTAGTATATTAGATTTGATAGACTGTAGCCAGGAAACACACACATTGAGAGAGACAGAGACAGAGAGAAAAAAGAGATAAAGAGAGACAGAGACGGAGAGAGAAAAGTGAAAGAGAGAAAGAGATGATTTATACTCTCCTTTTTTTTCTTCATATGCTAAGTACAAGTATTTTTAGGCACAGATAGATCTTCAGTGGATTATTTTCATGTAAAATTTTACATATGCTGAAATAAACATAACCAGCTTTGAAGTTATAATTTATACTTTATGGTATATGACTTAATGCTAAAAGTTGTGTATTACTAGTTCAACACCTGAATAGTTTATAAGGCACTCAATGTGTCAGAAGAAATCATTTATTTTTCTCTTGTATTACCATGAAAATATTATTTTTCTTTTTCTGGGGGCTGTCTTTTTTAAGAAAGGGCTAGAAAGAGCTGATCTTGAGAAATTGTCAGCCAATGCTTTGAGAAAACATGAGGAAACTAACAAAAAGGTAAATCATCACAAAAAAAAATGAAAAATACTAAAGCAATTATCTAGGTGGTTTTTCAGACAGAAGAAAATTCAGTTGAATAATGCAGACATTACGCCTTGTGTTAGAGAGCACTAAGTGAGAGATGACAGGGAATAAAGGCTGATCAGTGCCAAGGAATGTTGACACTGAATAAAAGAATAAGAAGTCTTGAGGAGAAAAAAAATATGGTTATCCAACTGACAATTACACTGTAGTAATTGATGTAGAAAGACAGAGTGAGAAAGCATAAATCAAAAATTAAATAAGGTCAGTGTTAGTTGACCTTCTACCCAAACAAGGACAATTTTGATAAGTACCCAGTGTAAAAGAACTCTTGAAGACTCTTCTAAGGTGTGATTGAAGGACATTAAGAGAAAGACTATGTTAGAAATAGTCCTTGTTCCCCTCACTATGGGAAACCAATAGGTTACTGAGCTGCCACAGGCTACATCTGAACAGAGGTTCTAGGTTATATCCATACATGGTCCTTGGTTGAATGACAGTCTCTGAGAAGACGCTGTGCCCAGATATATTTGGTCCTTGTGGAGCTCCTATCCTTTCCCCATCATACTAACTCCCCTTCTTTCATATGATTCCCTGTACTCTGCCGAAGGTTTGGTTATGAGTCTTTGTATCTGCTTTGAAAGCACCGCTAGTTAGAGTCTTTCAGATGCACTCAGGAATAGGAACTCAATGACTGGCTCTTTGACCTCCCCACCCCCCGAGGGAGGAGCAGTCCTGTTAGGCCACAGAGGAGGGCTTCGCAGCCAGTCCTGAAGATACCTGATAAAATAGGATTGGATGAATGGGGAGGAGGTCCCCCCCCCATCAGTGGAGTTGGCAAGGGGCAGGAAGGAGATGAGGGAGGGTGGGTGGGATTGAGAGGGAATGAGGAAGCGGGACATGGCTGGGATACAGAGTTAATAAAATGTAACTGATAAGAAAAAAATAAAATTAAATTTAAAAAAAATGGAAAAAAACAAAAAAAAAAGAGAAAGACTATGAAAGACAGTCCTGATGAGACCTGATAGGCTGGGGTCAGATGGGAGGGGGGAGGACCTTCCCTATCAGTGGACTGGAGAAGGGGCATAGGAAGAGATGAGGAAGGGAGAAAGGGTGGTATTGGGAGGGAACCTGAGTGGGGCTGCAGCTGGGATACAAAATGGGTAAATTTTAATAAAATTATATTTAAAAAAGAGAGATAATTAGGAGCCCAGATAGAAAGGAAGTGCATGGCCAGTGCACAGTAGGTGTGAATATCACATACGCCCCGTTAATATTCATAAGTCAAAATAATATCATCAAATCATTTTCTAACTTGAAGCATTTAATGTGTGAGTTTACTTTGTTTCCAGTCAGTGTTACCACTAACTGTACCTGAGAGATTTCCATTCCTTTCTGGTCAGAAAAGTTAGTACAGTAGCATATATAATTGAAGGGATATATGGTTAAGTAATACTTCAAATGTTTGCGAATCAAAAACGAATAATGGAACAACACAAATACATAAACCTGCTAATATGAGCCTAACCTAAAAATGTAATATAATACAAAGAGACAAAGAAAATGAAGATGAGGTTAATGTACTTTTTGAATATATTGTTAGGCTTCACCTTAATTTTAGGTATAAAAGTTGCTAAAATGTAACTTTTAATCTAATAATGAAAACAAGTCAAATAAAAGAAATTTCGATGATGATACTAAGGAAAATAAGGCAGAATAAACTAAACCACCAAAAGTTAAAACATGTTGTAACGAGAAAAAAAAAACAAAAAACCCTAAGGCACTCACCTTGGCACAGTGGGTGGAGCAAAAGTAGCTCTCAGGGTAAGTATCAGTAAACATCCTCAGCTGGTGAGAACCCCTACCATAAGCTTTCACATCCAATTTCCATCTTGCCTCCTAAGCTCAGTGTCTTTCTTCATACCTTAGAGCTGGGGAAGACCAAGACAGCTGAGGGATGATGGATATGCTACCTCAGATTTTCTGTACCGCTAAGGACTAAGAGTCGGGGGCAGAATTCAACTCCTAGAATGTTTCTACACTTTCATCCAAGTTTCCAAGCTACGGGAAACACTGCTGAGTAAGATTTACTTGAGGAAAACGTGAGAAAAACTTGAGGGCAGAGGAAGGATTTAAGTGAAAGAAGACAGCTTGGAGAGGTGCTCCTATGACGCCCTCCTGACTTTAGGAGGAAAGGTCTCCACTTTAGATGAGACACCTAAGGAGACCTTGACCCTGCGATTCACTGTAAGGCAGAGGGAGGCTTCCCACAGCTCAGAAAGCTCCCATCTCACCCTTGAAGCTTGAATGTGTTCGAAAGACTTCTCAGGCTCAAATCTGAAGTTCTGACTGAGTGCTAACATCGTGATGTAGGCTAGAAACCAGAGAAAATTCAGCAAAAACAACCCCGCTTTGGTTACTTATTAAGACTCTGAGCCCCATCCATTGCCCCCTCTCTCACACACAGCAGGGGAAGACTGACTGAAGGATGAACCTTCTCAATATACATATAACTTATTTCTAAGTTCTTTTTTATATATTTTTAACGGCCTAGCAAAGTAATACAGAAGATGTAAGAAAGAGATGTGACAAGAAGCAGAATTATCAAAAGCATCAAACCTAGAGATTGGTCAGATGTGTAAGTAGCAAAAATGACAGAATCTGACTACTACAGAGAAAATTAAAAAGGGAATTTTCATCAGAAAGTGTAACATACCTTATTTAACAACATTATGATTGAACAATGGACATTAGAAGTGAACAGAAATTACCCCCTATAAATGCTCAGGCACAGCAGAAGATCTTAGACTCTTTACTCTTACCTCTTCTGTCTTCCATCATATTAGAAGGACCCTTTTCTCTCCCATAAGACAACAGAATAATATCTCAGCCTTTTTTTTCCACAACAAATGCCAACTGCTTATTCCATTTTTTGTTGTTACTCAAATATAAAACTTGGGTAACTTGAAGTACATGAATCTATTTCTCATTGTCTTAAAAGCAGGAATGTCTAAAGTTCAGGAGCATAATTTTATCAGCTTCCTCAATGCAGCTTTGGATGAGCATTTGAAGATGATGAATCTGTATCTTCACATTATGGGAGTAACAAAAGCATGAATGAGCCAAGTACTGATTTTATAACTTCATTACCAATTAAGTCTTAAATTGTAAAGGGCCAAAATCTTAGATTTCACACTGTGTATTGAGTTACAATGAGTTATGTAATAGATTTTTCTTTTAATTTCATTGTACCAAAAAGGCATGTATAAAATTCTTTAAACAATATTGAGTACATTAAATAAAATATTTTAATTTTGGCTAATTTTATGCCACATATGATTCCTGGGATTCCTTACTGGATAAAGACTTGTTTTCAGTGTTGCTGTTGTTTTCTGACACTGGAACATTTTGGTGAGCGGATGTATACATAAACACTAGACAAAGTATATAGTGCTAAGGTATGCTCATAGTCAGTATTTATTCATGTTCTCATTATGGAATAGTCTCCTGTAAAGTTTTCTACTATCATTTGTATTAAACCTATATGATGATTAATCATGTTTTCAACTTATTTTGATCTGGGATTAATTAGACAGGTCTCTAGCCATGCCTATGAGGGCACTGCTAGAAAGGGTTAGCAGGAGAGAGGACCATTCCCCAGAGTGGAAAACATCTAGCAGTGGGGCATCTGCATACCTATCTCCTCTTCCTGCTATTAAGTGCACTCACTTCCCTAGGAGCTTCTGTGCTGCTGTCACCATTCTCTAATCACACTGCACTCAGATTTTATGGTTTGCCAACATAGACTGAAGACCAGGGGCTTTCCACGACAGACTGGGCCTTCCAGGCCTTCCAGCGAAGGCCTTCAGCCTCATAGACTAAGAGGCTTCTAGGTTCCAATATCATCTACTGTACAGACAGACATTGTTGTATTACTCGGCAGTACTGTGAGAGTCAGTCTAGTAACTCCTTTTATTCATCAACAGACTATCAGCGTGTCCATCTAAATAATCCTTCTATATACATCATACAATAAGGTTTTCTAAAATACATTTCATTTCAACATATTAGTAAGTGTATATAGCATACATGTAATAGATAAAATAAATAATAAAATAAATGTATAAGTAATAATTGTTTAAAGGTAAGAAAAAGTTTATTCCTTCCAATTTGCAATAATTTACTTATAGGTAACAAAATTTGTTTTTCCAAAGGCCTGTGAAAAGAATCAAATCATGTGTCTCCAGAAAAACAAATGCGATTATAAACTTAGCCATCATCTCTCTACAGGAAAAAGTTTAGTGAGGTCTGCCATGTTCCATGACTCTCAGCCTATGTGATAAGACCGTCTATAATTCACAGAGAGAAGTACTATGATAAATTGAAAGAGGTGACACTGACATATCAAACACAGAGACGGTTTCTTCAAAAGTAACAAGTGGTATCTTTCTAAAAGAATTAAGTGTTCCTGGCCTCAGGGAATGAGGATATGCTCAGTCCTGATGTGACTTTATTTGCTGGAGAGGGTTGATACAGGAGAAGGGGGGCTTCCCTTTTCTAGGGGGGAAGGGAGAGCTAAAGGGGGAAGGAGAGAAGGGAGTAACTAGGAAGAGAGGAGGGCAGCCTTGGGATGTAAGGTAAATAAAATGAAGTTTAAAAAAAGACAGAGCTTTGCTCTATTAAACCCAAAGAAACACACACACACACACACACACACACACACACACACACACACACACACACAAAGAATTAAGTATGTTCAAGTCCAAAATATTTTTCCTCATATATATATATATATATATATATATATATATATATATATATATA
>NW_026585689.1:7292736-7321500 GCF_907164565.1 Psammomys obesus | reverse complement strand
TATATATATATATATATATATATATATATATATATATATATGAATGTGGCAAGAAGAAGGACCCTAGGTAAGCTTATCAATCCTCACTCAAAAAGGCAAACAGGAAGGACATCAGAAGAGGGAGAAAACAGGAAACCAACCGGACAGGAACCTACCACAGAGGGGCTCTGAAAGACTCTACCCAGCAGGGTAGTAAAGAAGATGGTGAGATGCAGAGCCAAACTTTGGGCAGAGTGCAGGGAATCTTAAAAAAAAGGGGGGGGGGAGATAGAAAGTCTTAGAGGGGACAGGAGTTACACAAGATGATCAACAGAACCAAAAAATCTGGGCACAAGGGTCTTTTCTGAGACCAACCAAGGACTATTCATGGATATAACCTAGAACCACTGCACAGATGTAGCCCATGGCAGTTCAGTATCCAAGTGGGTCCCCTAGGAATGGGCACAGGGGCTGTCTCTGACATGAACTCAGTGGTTGGTTCTTTATCACCTCCTCCTAATGGGGGAGCAGCCTTACCAGGCCACAGAGGAAGACAATGTAGCCATTGCTGATGAGACCTGATAGGTTACCGTCAGAGGGAAGGAAAGGAGGTCCACCCGTATCAGTGGACTTGGGGAGTTGGGGGAGGCATGGAAAGAATTGAGGGAGGGAGGGTGGGATTGGAAGGGGATGACTGAAGGGTTTACAGCTGGGAAAAAGAAAAGAATGTGGAGTATTCTCAGAACATTCTCTCTTCTAAACTCTAATACATATACATTTCAGTCCTTGGTTTCTATTTCTAATTCTCCAATGGTATTGGCTTTCTTTTAATGAATGAATGATGTCTTCCAACTTGAATCTTTATTGACTACTGCTATTTTACACCAACACATAACTCATTGAATTTTATTAATTTAAATATATTTCTTATTAAGCTACTGAACTTCATTGTCATTGCTTATTAGAGTCTTTTGTTCGTTTTCTTTTTCTTTTTTTTTTCTGAGATGGCTTCTCTATGTAACATTGGCTTTCCTGGACTGACTTTGCAGACGAGGTTTGCCTAGAATTCACAGAGTTCCACTTGCCTCTGCCTTTGCGTCCATGAGTTCTGGGATTACAGGTAAGTGCTACTGCACCAGGCTAGACTTTATTATTGCAACCTTTGTACTGATTATGGTGGAAACTAAAATATCACTAGAAAGGTGGTTCACATTCCTTCCAGGAATCTGATATTTGGTTTCTACCCTGTACTAGAACTACTTTTTCATGGTTGTTACCCTCATCCACTCTCAGATGCTTGATTTTAAATGCCTTGTCCCTAATATGGCAGGCTTTAAAAAAAAATAGGATCTTTGGGACATAACTGGGATTAGATGAGATAAAAAATGTGAAATAATCAATGAAATTATTTTCTTTATAAGAATTTATGAAAGGCCTATTTCCTCTCCAGGCCATATGAAGATATGGTGGAAAGATGTTCATCTGAAAATCAACAGGCATTCATTTGACCCTGAATATGCCATTGTCTTGATGTTGGCCTATTTTCAGACTCCAGAAGTGTGACGGTTACTGTTTACTATTTAAGCTAACCAACCCCACTGTATTTTGCCAGAGTATCACACACCAAGGAAGCTAATAACTAAATTTTAGCAACAAAATCCAACAATTGACATATATACTTCTATGAAGTATATTTCCAGAACCATCTTACAATCTTGTCCCTGATTCTCTGAGTTAATAGATAATAGACCAATATATTTATGTAGAAATAACCTAAAACTGGAATTGTTAGCCAATCAATTCTGAATAGGTTAATCATTGAAATTTGGAAAATACTGGGTAGGATATGATATGCTTGTGTGTGTGAGTATGTGTGTGTGTGTGTGTGTGCGCGTGTGCGTGTGCATGAGTGCATGCACACATGTGGATGAGTGTATTATTTCATCAAAGACTTATAAAGACTAACAAGTGTGTTTACACACATGTACATGTAGTATTCATCTTTGAATAATAGTCTTTTTAGGAGTAAAATTAAATGACTTTATAAAATATCTGATTAAAATCATTTACTATTTCATGGAAACAAAATAAAAATTTTTAGTTAATATAAATAACATAAGTCCACATTTTCAGAAGTAGAAAAAGCACAATGTTGAGAAAATTAAAAATGTCTTATGAATTTTTATTTTAATTCAAATCAAATTCAAGATTATTATGAAACAAAATAGGAACATAAAACTGCACAGGAAAGCTCACCTTTAATTTCACTATCAGAAGTAAACAGCCAGATTATTTCATTATTTGCCCAGAGTTAAAGAGGAAGGAACAAGGGAATAAAAAAAGGAGAGAGGGATGAGGAAAGACTATGTTTCTTTTTTAAAAATCTTTTCATTAAGTTTTTACAATTGATTAACTTTGTATCTTGATTGTCACTCCTCTCCCTCATCTCTTCCCTGTCCCACACTTCCTCCCTCTTTGAACTCCATTGCCCTCCCCTAGTACACTGAAAAAGGGAGTCTTCCTCCCCCACTATCTGACCCTAGACTATCATGTCTCATCAGGATCGCCAGGATCTTCTTCCTTTGTGGTCTGGTAAGGCCACTCTGACAGCGGAAAATAGGAAAAAGCAGGCAACTGAGTTTATGTCAGAGACTGCCCCTCCATCTCCTTATTAGGGAACTCACTGGAGACTGAGCTTCCCATGGGTTACATTTGAGTAGGGGTCAACAATGAGGATTCTAGGGAGGATGTTTAAATCTTTCAGAAAGGCAAACATTCTTTCCCATTGAAGAAAGAGAACAGAATAAGAGCATACCACAGATGTCCTCTGAAAGACTCCACCCAACAGGCGATCAAAGCAGATGCAAAGACCCAAAAGCAAACTTTGGGCAGAGTGCAGAGAGTCTTATGGAAGAAGAGGGTGATAGTAATGGAAATGTACATTGCTTCAGAAAATGTTTATTGTAACCAGAGCCTTGAAAACCGCATCTGGCAGCTCTTATTCATGCTAAAGCATTATTGGGGTTTTGTATTTCTTAAAGACAGAAATCTACATTTCTCGTTTAGTAAAATATAAGATAGCAGTTTTTAAAAAATGCAATGGCAATGTTGCCTTGTTGGTCCATTGAAATCCAAAAGATAAACTTGTAAATAGTACTTCAAATAGTTATTTTGAAATTATTGTAAGCTCAATGAATTTCCCTTTCCTGCCAGATGCTCTATCCTTTGAAAAATTTTCACAACTCATAAAAATATGTTATTTCATTTCGGGAACTTGGATTGCATCTCTTTCAGGACTGAGCTTCAACATCTTATGTGTACAAAGTTCTCCTAAATAAATTTCGACATGCTTGATTACTAAGCCTGAATTTACTTTTCTGTCTTGAAACATGTCTATCTGAATTAAAGCCTACCTGTTTCTTCAACATCAATCCTATTATATTTCTCTCCTTCCATTGCCTCACCAATATGAGTTGTATCATTTTTTACTAATGAAAACACTGGTTATATTTTATTTGCTTTCCTGTAAACCAAAGATGACCCTTGGGTAATATTTATATTTTTATAATCAAAACAGTAAAATTTTGAATAGGAAATAAAACTAATTTATATAGTTTATCAATCTAATTTACCAATATATTGCATTATGTCAATCAAGTGTCAAAAACTGATAAAACTCAAGCTGTGTCTTTCCCCTCAGAATATGTACAGTGATATTTTCAACAGCAAAACTGAGTTTTAAAGCCCTTCTTTGCCTGAAAAATTCTTCTATATTCAAGATCTCTCAAATATGGAACAGTAGAAAAGTTCTACAAGTTTCCATACATAGAACTGAACACTCTTTTGTTCTCAAAAGAAGAAATAATTGGGGTCACTTTGACCTACACTGAAGATAAAATAATAATTCTTTGAAGAGAAAATACTTTATTTAAATTTTAAATAGAAAAGTGATGATGAAAAAAATAGTTAGCAAAACTTATTTTTATACTTAAAAAGTCATTTAGATAACTTGTCATAGGATCTTCACAATGCTAATGGATAAGAAGTGGAAGCCACCATGGATAGAATGTTTATTTCCCCAGCCAAAGCCCATACTTGCAACCCAATATACAATGTGATATTTCAATATGACATCTTGAAATATGTGACATACCATAAATTTTTTTCTTATAAATGATACTTTGGAGATCTGCACAGTCCCTTTAGCAACATAGACTTACATACAAAAACACAAAACAAATAAACAAAGAAGTGAAAGCTCTCTTTCTGTGAAGCAGAAGACAGATCCTCACCTAAAACTCCATCAGCACATATATTGATGTTGGAAGTGGTGAACTCTGGAACAGTAAGAAATGTAAATCTATATATTCTGGTTTGTGTACAAATTCTTCCCACAGGTTCAGCTTCGTTGCCACTTGATGACACTATTTGGGGAAGTTGTGAAAACTTGAGGAGGCAGAGAGAAGCTGGAAGAACTTGGTAAGTGATGTATTTAAGTTATCCCTAGCTCTGGGTCTCCTTATTCTGTGCGTTTCAGGCACCATGAGGTGAAGAGCACCATCTTTTATATGCTTTTCACTCACTTTGGGTAGACTGAACAGGGACAAAAATTGTGAACTAAAGATATTTTTAATTAATTATTTTTTTAGAAATTACAGTTTATTCACTTTGTATTCCAGCTATAGCCCCCTCTGAAGGTTACCCTTCTGCCCTCGTCTCCTCCCATAGCCCTCCCCAAGACCACTGATAGAGGAGGTCCTCCTCCCCATCCACCTGTCCCTAACTTATCAAGTCTCATCAGGACTACCTGTATTGTCTTCCTCTGTGGCCTGGTAAGGTTGGTCTCCCTCAGGGGCAGGTGATCAAAGAGCCAGTCACTGAGTTCATGTCAGAGAGAGTCCCTTTTCCCCTTACTAGGAAACCCACTTGGAGACTGAGCTGCCATGGGCTATATCTGTGCAGTGGTTCTAGATGATCCCCATGCATAGTCCTTGGTTGGAGTATCAGTCTTAGAAAAGACCCCTATGCCCAGATGTTTTGGTTCTGTTGCTCTCCTTGTGGGGCTCCTGTCTCCTCCAGGTCTTTCTATCTCCCCCTTCTTTCACAAGATTCCCTGCACTCTGCTCAATGTTTGGATAAGTCTCAGCATCTGCTTTCATACCTTGCTGTATATACTTTGCTGAGTCTTCTGTGGTAGGCTCTGTGGTAGGCTCCTGTCCTTTTGCCTGTTTTCTCCCTTTTCTGTTGTCTGTCCAGTTGGTGCTCAAGTATACAAAAAGAACATTTGCTCAATCATGTTCATAGCAGCTTTATCTGTAATAGCCAGAATCTGGAAAAACCCAAATGTCCCACAAATGAGGAATGGATACAGAAACTGTGGTACATTTATACAATGGAATATTACTCAGCACTTAGATACAAGGAAATCATGAAGTTTGCAGGCAAATTAATGGAACTAAAAAAAGATCATCCTGAGTCAGGTATCTCAGAAGCAGAAAGACACACATGGTATATACTAATTTGTAAGTGGGTATTAGACATATAATATAGGATAATCATACTCAAATCTTTATACCTAAAGAAGCTAAGCAAGAAGGAGGACCTTGAGTAAGGTGATCAGTCCTCCCTCAGAAAGGCAAATGGTGAACTAAAGAATTTTAGAATATAAAGTAAAATAAATTCTGCCACCTTTAAGTTGTTCTGTTGGCTAATTGGTCACAACAACAACAACAAAAAATCCATACATTATTCTATCCATGTTATTCTTTGGCAGTAATGACAGTGCAGCAAATACATGTGTACCCATAAGTGGGGGCAGTCTTGTCAAAAGTACATAAAATTATAGAAATGTTCTCAGATCAGTTGAATGGCTAGAAGGTAAAGGAGTTTTCAGGCTTATGTCATAAAATGCTATTACATTAGGAACAGGAAATAATGGACAATACTGATTAGACCCAGAAAGAAGGGTCAGCAGAAAGTATCCCCG
Organism: Psammomys obesus; assembly: GCF_907164565.1. Taxonomy (NCBI): domain Eukaryota; kingdom Metazoa; phylum Chordata; class Mammalia; order Rodentia; family Muridae; genus Psammomys; species Psammomys obesus. The sequence goes on along the minus strand of NW_026585689.1, from coordinate 7,315,535 downwards.
TGCTTTCCAGAGAATGTGTTCATAACATAAACATAATGAAGCCCTTCTGATGAGATATCATTTATAAACATTTAAAACTGCCTGTTGGGGATTAAAGAAAAGGTTGTCTGAGCATTAAAAAGTCAGGAAGTAAGGAAGAAGTCAAAGTTTCACTATTCGCAGATGGTATGATAGTATACCTAAGTGACCCCAAAAACTCAACCAAAGAACTCCTTCAGTTGATAAACACCTTCAGCAAAGTGGCTGGATACAAAATTAACACACACAAAAAAAAAAAATCAGAAATCCTCCTGTATACCCAAGACAAAAGGACCAAGAAAGAAATCAGGGAAAAAACACCCGTCACAATAGCCACTAATAACATAAAATGCCTTGGGGTGACTCTAACCAAGCAGGTGAAAGACCTGTTTGAAAAAAAAAAACTTCAAGTCTCTAAAGAAATAAATCAAAGAAGACATCAGAAAATGGAAACATCTCCCATGCTCATGGATCAGTAGGATTAACATAATGAAAAAGGCAATCCTGCCAAAAGCAATCTACAGATTCAATGCAATTCCCATCAAAACACCAACACAATTCTTTACAGGCCTTGAAAGAAACATTCTCAACTTCATATGGAGAAACAAAAAAAACCCAGAATTTCTAAAACATTCATGTACAACAAATCCTTTGGAGGTACCTACATCCCTGATCTCAAGATGTACTACAGAGCAATAGTAATAAAAATTGCTTGGTACTGTCATAGAAACAGAATGGTGGGTCAATGGAACCAAATAGAAGACCCAGAAATAAACCCACACACCTATGAATACTTGATTTTTGACAAAGAAGCCAAAACCATTCAATGGAAAAAAGACAGCATCTTCACCAAATGGTGCTGGTCCAACTGGATGTCTACATGCAGAAAAATGAAAATAGATCCGTATTTATCACCTTGCACAAAACTAAAGTCCAAGTGAATCAAAGACCTCAGTATAAAACCAGACACTCTTAAATCAGTTAGAAGAAAAAGTGGGGAATACCCTAGAACTCATTGGCACAGGAGACAACTTCCTGAAGAGAACACCATCAACAGAGACCCTAAGAGCAACAGTCAATAAATGGGACCTCATGAAACTGAAACGCTTCTGTAAAGCGAAAGACACTGTCGTTAGAACAAAACGACAGCCTACAGATTGGGAAAGGATCTTCACCAACCCAACATCTGACAGAGGGCTGATATCTGGAATATATAAAGAACTAAAGAAGTTAAAAGGCAATAATTCAAGTAACTCAATTAAAAATGGGAGTATGGAGCTAAACAGAGAATTCTCTGTAGAAGAATATAGAATAGCAGAGAAACACATAAGGAGATATCCAACACCCCTAGGCATCAGAGAGATGCAAATCAAAATGACCGTGAGATTTCACCTTACATTCATCAGAATGGCTAAGATCAAAACTCAAGAGATAACGCATGCTGGAGAGGCTGTGGAGAAAGGGGAACCCTCCTCCATTGCTGGTGGGAATGTCAACTGGTACAACCACTGTGGAAATCAATCTGGCACTTTCTCAGACAATTAGGAATGGTGCTTCCTCAAGATCCAGCTATATGACTCCTAGGCATATACCCAAAATTTGCTCAAGTACACAACAAAGACATTTGCTCAACCATGTTTGTAGCAGCTTTATTCGTAATAGCCAGAAACTGGAAACAACCCAGATATCCACCAATGGAGGAATGGATACAGAAATTGTGGTACATATACACAATGGAATACTATTCAGCAATTAAAAACAAGGAAATCATGAATTTTGCAGGCAAGTGGTGGGATCTAGAAAAAATCATACTGAGTGAGGTATCCCAGAATCAGAAATACATACATGGTATATTGTATAGACCTATACAATTACTTGTATTACTTGTATAGACCTATAAGATAGGATAAACATACTAAAATATCTATGCCTAAAGAAGATAAACAAGAAAGATGTCTAGGGGTTAGATGATCAATTCTCATCTAGAAAGTCAAAGGGGATCGACATTGGAAATAAGAGAAAACAAGTAACAGGACAGTAACCTAGCACAGAAGGCACCTGAAAGTCTCTACCTACCAGTGTATCAAAGCAGATGCTGAGACCCATAACCAAACCTTCGGCAGAGTGTAGGGAATCATATGAAGGAATGAGGAATTAGTATATCCTAGAGGGGACAGAGAGCCCCAAAAGGTCCAAATATATCTGAGCCCAGGGGTCTTCTATGAGACTGTTTATCCAACCAAGGACCGTGCATCAATATAACCTAAAACCCCTGCTCAGACATAGCCAATGGTAACTCATTATCCAAGTGGGTTCCCTAGTAAGGAGGACAGGAATTGTTTCTGACAGGAACTCATGAGCTTCCTCTCCCCCCTGAGGGAGGAGCAGCCTTGCTAGGCCACAGATAAGGACATTGCAACCATCCTGAAGAGAGCTGATAAGTTAGGGCCAGACAGAAGGACAGGAGGACACCCCCTCTCAGTGGACTCAGAAGGGGGCAGGGAGGAGATGAGGGAGGGAAGGGAGGATTGGGAGGGAAAGAGGGAGAGGGCTAGAGCTGTGATACAAGTGAATGTATAAAATTATTTAAAAATAAAAAAAAATATTTTTAAAAAAGTCAGGAAATAGCTGAAGAGTGTTGTGGTTCTAACGTTCTGTGCAAAGTAGAACTTGGGATGCTAAAACTGGATATTTGACCAATATTTGACCAAAGAAATATCTAAGCAAAGGGTTAAAGGAGTCACCTGGTTGCTCTTGACTACTTATAGTCAAATCAACAATAAAATTAACTTAAAGATACAATCAGTAAGCAACAAAGAACAGAAAATAAAGATGTAGGCAGTTTTCAGTCTATCGTTATTAAAAATAGTGAAAAACACATTTTCAGACTGCAGAACACATATCCCAGTTCATGTTTGATAGAGATTAGACACTCACATGGAAGAATCCAGTGGCTAACATTCAAGACAGTAGAAGAATGGCTCAAATGTAATTCAGCACTTACCAGGGTTTCTTATTTCATCTTGAGTCCCAGTGCCTCTGTCCAGAATGCTTTAATATTGAGCTAGCGTCTTGTCACAGAGATGCCCCTGCCCACTGCAAACCCTCTGTCCTCCTATCTTTGTTCTTCCCATGTCTTATCTCCACCATCATTTCTCTCCACACTTGCTCTCCTACTCTGTTCCTTCTCTTCACGCTCTTCCACTGTCTATTTTCCCTTTTGACTGAGATTTATGCACCCTCCTGTGGGTACTTCTTGTTAAATATCTTCTTTGGGTCTGTGCATTGTAATATTTTTATCCTGTACTATCTGACTAAAATCCACTGAAGACATATCATTAATGTCTTTCTAAATCTGGGTTATGTCACTCAGGATGATATTTTCTAGTTCTCTCTCTGCCTGCAAATTTCATGATTTCCTTGTGTTAAGAGCTGAGTAGTATTCCACTGTGTAAATGTACCACATTTTCTTGATGACGGACATCTGGGTTGTTTCCAGTTTCTGACTATTATGAATATAGCTGTTATGAACATAGTTGAACAAATGTTCTTGATGTATGGTGGAGCATCTTTTGGGAATATGCCCAGGAGTGATACAGCTGGGTCTTGAGGTAGACCTATTCCCAATTTTCTGATAAAGTACCAGTTTGATTTCCAAAGTGGTTGTATAAGTTTGCAATTTCTCCAGTAATGGGGGAGTGTCCCCCTTTCTCAAAAACCTTGCCAGCTTGTGCTGTCATTTGACTTTTTTATCCTAGCTTTTGTGAGTTGATTTGATTTACATTTCCTTGATGCCTAAACATTTCAATGCTTCTAGGCCATTTGAGTTCCTTTTGTTGTAAGTTCTCTGTTTATTCCTGTACCCTATTTTTTAAACTGGATTCTTTGGTTTGTTGGTGTTTAATTTCTTGAGTTCTTTATGTATTTTGGATATTGGCCTTTGTTCTAAGTAGGGCTCATGAAGATCTTTTCCCAGCCTGTAGGCTACCCTCTTGTTCTGGTGACAGTGTTCTAAGAAGGTTCACTCATTCCTGATGTGACCTCATGTGCTGATGTGTGTTGGTGGTGGTGGAGCTCCCCTTTTATGATAATTAGGAAAAAGGGACTAGGGAGAAGAAGGAGAAATGGTGGGCATAACCAGGAGGAGAGATGGAAGGGCTACTATCAAGATGTAAAGTGAATAAATATATTTATTAATTAGTTGGGCTACCTTTGGCTCAAGTGCATTAGGAAACCCATATCCTTGTCATGTAGTCCCCAGAAACACATACTATTTAGCCGTTCAAAGATAATTGACTTAGTTTCATTCCACTGCTATGGCAAAAAGTTCTGACAAAATGGCACCAGGAGAGGAAAACATTTCTATGACTTACACTTCTGTGTCATAATCTGTCATTGAGGGAATGTCAGGACAAGGCAGAAACCCAATGGGAAGAATCATGGGGCAGTGCTTTCTGCTCGGTCATACTCTGGCTCCCTTATACTTAGCTATCATTCGTCTACAATCCAGGACCACTTTGGTATGTATCCCTATGGCCACAATTTTCCGTGACATCCTGTGTAACTTAATAATAAAAATAATCCTTCACAGCCATATAAGCAGACCAAAGTGATCTAGACAACTTTTCAATCTAAGCTTTTCTCTCAGATGTATCTAGGTGATATCAAACTGACAATTAAAGCCAACCAGGGCAATCAATTTTTTTTAAACTGGACTTACTTAGGTTTTATTTATTTATTCATTTAGATTTTATTCATTCAGTTCAGAGTTCCAATCCAGGGAATGGTACAATCAGTTAAAAGGGGATTTTTCCATCTCAATTATCATAATTAAATTGATTCTTCACCTGTATACTTTTAATTTCAGTAATTTTTACATCCTGTCTACTTGATACTTACTGTTAACCTTTACTAACTTTAATTTTTTTATTTATTACAATTTATTCACTTTGTTTGCCAGCTGTGGCCTCCTCCCTCATTTCCCAATCCTACACTCCTTTCCTCTTCTCCCCCTATACCCCTCCCGTAGTTCTTACTAGGCCTTCTGCTTTGTTCTGCTGTGCTTACTGTGGATCTCTGGATTAGTTCTTCACACCCAAGTTTCAAACTTGTTTCTTTTATCACTTGTTGAACCAGAAAACACATGTATTCTCTTGAAGGCATTTGTATCAAATGTTCTATTACTTTGCAATTTATTAATATATGTTGAACAAACCGGGGACATTTACTAGCTGCATAGTGAATAGTACAATAAATCTGCTTTGAAAATAATTATGTCTATGACTCAGCTGGTATTCCCGTTGCACTCAGTGCCCTCAAAAATCTGTTCATGACTTCAGCTGTTTTAAATCAGCAATCGTCTCTCTGGTCAACCTGTCATTACTACAGATTTTATTTTTGGATCTGCTTATCAAGCCTTTTGATGGTTGCTTGTTGCATGCTTTCCTCTCTCTCCTTATGCTTCCTATCATCATTCTGCTATAGATTCTACTGTCCTGCTGAGTAATCAAACAAATCTCTAGACACTGTGGTCTCACTGCTCATCTCAGTAAACGGAAAAAAAAATAACAGCTGCTGAAATTGTGACCATCCTTCCTAGCTGTCAAATTTAGTGAAAACAGATGCTTCAAGGAGTTGTTCGTAATTCAAGCAGGCACAGAATAGAAAAAAAGAAACCCCTTATTTGCTGAAACTAAAGAAGTTTTCCTAGGCAACTAAACTTTCACTTACTTTCTGGGTAAAAGGAACAGTGCATTCTTACTGCCCTGTAACTGACTGGCATTTCATTTCTATAATAAAGTCTTACTTTAACAATACCTCAGATAACACCCATGAATATACACGTGTGTGTGTGTGTGTGTGTGTGTGTGTGTGTTTTACAGGGAAATTATTAAAAGGTTATATTAAAATGTGGTATGCTTTAAAATGTCAAGTATCGCTATAGAGAGGTAAGACAGGTCTATTTCTTTGTGCCTGCACAAGAACAGGAGCCTTAAACTACAAGAAAATAAACCAACTTGCTATGGAGAGATGTCAGCTCTTGTTAAGCAACCACCCGCAGGCCAGTCACAGATAAAATCTTATACTTTCTTTCTTCTATTTGTGGAGAGGAAAATCTCATAAATGTATATTTAACTCATATACATCCATAGCTATATTTTAATACAAAAAGAAAATAATTAGAATCTGACAAATGCTTACAAATGAGATACTTTCAAATAGATTTTTTTTTCATTTTAGACTGGAGCAAAGTGAATGACAAATTATAGTGGTATATTAAAAGCAACATAGTCTGTAGTCCAGAACCTCTTACTTCAACCCTTCTACAAGTTTCATTAGTATCTTCTACATACAATGAGCTCAGTGTTGCCTCCTCCTTTCTCAGCCATACTTGGTTTGAATATGAAGGTCTCTTAGAAAATTAAAATTCCATGATTATATATGTTGAAGAAGGACACTTGCATGCTAAATATTTTATTTGCAAATCATGCCAAATTAGAGAACCATTAGAGTTGTGCCCAAATCTGGCCAATATTTAACAACAACAAATGTTGTTAAACTTAAGAAAATGTTGACTCTGCCCAGTTCCTCGGTGTCACACCTTAAGTGTAAAACCTATCCTGTTTGTAGGTATTCTGACTACAAACCGACCTGCCTAATCTGACAACTTTTTAGTAAAAAAGGAAACACTGGAACGCATAATCTATTACTCTTACAAAACCAGGAACGTGAATTATGAGTGTACATGAGTTTATGATTTAGAGATAAATTTTAAGAAGTTAAATAAAGAAGTTAAACATCTGAGATATGGAAGAAGCAGAGAGATTAAAGAATGGAAATAGATGAAAATATCAGGAGGAAAAGGAAATCTTGAGAAATGAGGCACTCTTACAGTGCATGGACATGAGGGGAAAAACAGTTTGGAGAGGGGATGAAATTACTAAATTGATGGAAAGTTGGAGATTCATAAGTGGTCAAACAATGAAACTGCCTTTGAAGTAACAGCTATCAATACATATGCTCTTCAATTTGAATATATGTGTTGAGAACAGAAAAAGTCACTAAGCACTGTCACCATAGTCCATCTTGGGTCCTATTAGAGTTTAGATATGAAGTGTCTCCCCATTCCCCAAAGATAGGCTGATGTGTTTGGACTTAGTTCCCAGCTGGTCGCATTATAGAGAGGTAAGTAGACCTTGATCATACTAAACTTATCAATGGCTGAGGTTCAGATAAGTAGGCTATTTGAAGGTGGCAGCTATTTGGAGAAAGCATATCAATAGAAGATTACCTTTTAAGGGTGTATGTCGTCCTTAATCCTGCCTGTCTTTCTCACTAGTTCTTAGCTGCAATGAGGTAGAAGCTTTCTTTTGCTGCACCATTCTGTCATATTCTTTCTACCTTGACACAGAAAAAAAAGGCAATGGGGCCAGCTTGCTCTGTACCTACATACTAAAGCAAAATGAACTTTTGCTTCACTATGATGGACTTGGTATCAGGCTCCCATTGTGGTTTCATCACAGAAGACGCCAACACATCCCCAGCAGCATAATAGCTGCTAGAACTTATCTTTTCTCTCCATTTCTATCTGAGACAATGTCAATAAAGCTTTACTCTCATGTGGCAGATGTGATATGCTGTAAATGAATGCTCTCAAGCACTCTGTTCCACTGAACATCTGTGAGCTCCCTACATGTGGTATGGCTTGTGATATGAATGTTGAGGCACGAGATGCTCATTGAAAAGGTTAGTGGGAAAAAATATAGAAATTCATACTTGTACATAAAGTATGTGTAAAAAGTAAAAGCAGAGAAAGCTGCCTTTGAAGAGGATCATAGGCAAGCACCAGCATGTACTCGCTGTACAGCTTTTGTTCTGAGCTCATCAGTACTTAATTTCATTCTTTAATCAAATTCCGTTACTGTAAATAGGTTCAGAAACACACAACCATGGCAAATCAACTAAAATACAGTGTACATTAGCAAATTAACTGTTGGCAATCAAAAAGTGAGCCTTAAATCATTTATGTTGTGCCCTCTGGTGTTTTGTCATACTGACAGAGGGTGAACAATATGGTAAGGCCAATATAGGTAGTTACCATCAAGGCATCAATTGACCTATGTTGCCAGAAATTGCAGACTGTGATTCACCTGCAAATCCATGCTTTTTTGAAAATGTGTTCTCATACATTTTTTTTTCTTGAGACCCAGTTTCATTCAAATGTTGTATTAGAAGTTCTAGTTTCTTAATGTTTAGATATGGGAGGGAAGGGTGTAGTGTCTCCTTTCTTCTAAAAGAGAAACCAGGGATGGAGATAGGACCTTGCAGTTAAGAGCATGTACTTTTATTGCAGATATCCAGAGTTCAATCCCCAGCATGAGATCCCATGGTCTACAGGGGTACCTGTATTCACATGCACATAGAGAAGGGTACGTAAATTAATAAAAACACACTTGACAATAAAAAATAATTCTTTATTTATTTCCCATAAGAGAGAACAACAACAACAAAAACTCATATGAACCAAAGGAGTGTTAGGATAGAGAAACATATATACCTTGGGAATAAACTCAGTATTCATATTAATTCCCTTTGTATACCTCTCTTAGTATGACCTACTTTATATTTCCATTAAGTCAAAAATGGGAAAGAAACTGCTTTGCCTATATTTGTGCGACATTTTGTTTAGCACTAGTGAATTTTTTGCCCATTATTCCAAGAATCCTCTCTAAATCAGTAGGAGAACCCATTTGAAATGGTGTCAGAAAAATAACCAGAATAGAAACCCCACACATAATAAATAATTTTACATTATTCTGGGTTTGCATTTGTATATTACCTATGAAAGCTTCTGGTTGTAAGAAAGAAGTTCTTGAAAGATGAATTCAAGATGCAGCCTAATGATATTCTGCTATAATTGTAGATCAGTGTCTTATTCAGCCATCATCAGAGAAGCTTTTTTCTGCAGCAAATGGGAACAAATACAGAGAACCATAGCCAGGCATTACACAGAGACCTTAGAATACAGTTGAACCTGGGATACCGCCATCAAATCTCTCCCCTCAGAGGTCAGGGAAGCCAGTGGAAGTGGCAGAAAGAGTGTAAGAACCGTATGGGTGTGTGTGTGGGGGGGGGGGTAACAGAACAACAGGACCCTCTAAATCAACTGAGCAAAGCTCTTACACAGTCACAAAGACTGAAGCAGCAAAAAGAGGGCCTGAAAGGTCCTTACCAGCTTATCTGCACATATACTATATCTTCCAAATTGTTATTTCTTTAATTTTTTTATTTTTTATATTAGTTAGAGGTTATGAACTTTGTATCCCAACTGTATCCCATTCACTCCCACTCCCAGTCTCCCTCCTTCATCTCCTCCCTGCCCCTTTCCAAGTCCACTAATAGGGAAGGACAACCAAACTTTCTGCATAGTGCAGGGAATCAGAAGAAAGAAGGGGGAGTTAATATGACCTGGAGAGGACAGGAGCTCCACAAGGACCAAATATATCTGTGTACAGGGTCTTATATGAGATTTTTTCTCCAACCAAGGGCCATTATGGATATAACCTAGAACCCCTGCTCAGATGTAGCCCATGGTAGCTCTGTATCCAAGTGGGTACCTTAGTAAGGGGAACAGGGACTATTTCTGACATGAACTCAATGGTCAGGTCTTTAACCACCACCACCACCCCCCAAGGTAGGAGCAGCCCTGCTAGGCCACAGATTGTTATTTTTAAGTAACTCTGAGTATGTGAATGAGTGGGCCTATGATTTCAGTGCTTTCTCTTGAGGCTCTTTTCCTTCTGTTGGTTTGCCTTATCCAACTTCAAAGTTATGGGTTTTGTTTTATCTTATTATATTTTATTATGTTGTTTTCTTGTTATCTCTTAGAAGCCTTTTATTTTCTAATAAGAGACAGCAATGTAGTGGATCCAGGTAGAAGTGGAGTTGAGGCAAAATAGACAAAGAAGAAACTAATCAGGATATATTGTATTTGAAATAAATCTATTTTCAACAAAAGCAAAAAAAAAAAATCATTGAAAATGTTATTGTAAGGCTGGTGATGTGGCTCAGTGATAGAACACTTCCAGCATGTGATAGGTTTTATCCTCAGCATTGCAAAACAAATCAAGAAAAAAAAAGAAAAAAATCTCTCACTGCAGAGACCATAATTGATCATCAATTTACTAAATCTACAAGTAAATGTACAGACACCTTGCACATTTCGGGGTATTTGCTGTAATTTAGTCAGTCTTCACCTCTGAAAATGTCTTTCACTTGCAACATACCTGCAGAGTATTACTGTTTTCTTTGCCTTAACAATGAGTGCTTCTACCTTATTTGCTAATTTTTGATTTTTCTCCCAAATCTCTTAATAAGAAACAACTCACAGTTGAGCCCTAGTATCTAGGCTTTATCTAGGCACACTCCTCTTTGATATTGTGTAAAGATAACAGTGCCCAAACTTCAAAGCCTCTAATATACGTTACTGTTCTAAACTCCTGAGTTCTGGACTGAATTTTCAAATCAATGTCTTAGTTATGTAATAATTTGTATTTAAAATGTTTTTTTATCGAATTTAGTATCTTCCAAACAGTTCTTTCTTTGAATGCCCACATCTCTTTTACCTGAAATCTTTTTCATCTTAGTTGGAATAATTACCATACTTCCAGGTGCTCAGACAAAATGAATGATAGTCATCCCTGAGTTATCTCATTCCTTCATAGACAACTGCACATCAGACAAGTGAGATTATTGGTTTTCATTGAACAGATATTCGTATTCTAACCTTGTCAGCACCTCAGTGCTGGATGCTGGCCCTTTGGATACTGCTCACCATCTCTTTACTGGAATATGGCAATAATTTCTAAAACTGTCTACACCTCTTCCTCTTTTTTTTCCCATCTGTAAACTATTCTTAATATAACAGAAATTCTGTAAAATTGTGTGTTGTCATAAGCTGTCTTTTGCTTGAAGCTCCTCATTTCCTCTTTCCTTTTTCTTCCTAATGCAAAATGGATGACCAAATCCCTACAATGGCCAATCTGGTATTCACTGTTGATTCCCAGACTTTATCTCGTCTTCCTTTTTTTTTTTTTTTTTTAAGATTTACTTATTATGTATACAGTGTTATGCCTACATGTCAGAAGAGGGCACCAGATCTCATTATAGAGGGTTCGGAGCCACCATGTCGTTGCTGGAAATTGAACTCAGGACCTCTGGAAGAGCAGCCAGTGCTCTTAACTCCTGAGCCATCTGTCCAGCCTTATCTCATCTTCTTATTCCATATTCTCTCTTCCTGGAATCCTCTTTCATACATTTGTGTATCTTTTTTCTTCATCTTTATCAAGACTTGTGTGCCTCCAGAAAGGCAACTCGCCCATCTGTTTACAGTTGTACTCATCGAGACACTCTCAGTTTATTCTTGGTATTTTTATGACCAATATCTGACATGAATTAAATAATTGGTGTTATTATCTATTTTGTTTAAGATTATTGTGCCTAACACACAGTAGGTACTCAATAAATTATAGAGTAAATAAACATGACTAGAAAAATGTCTATGAAGAGATGCAACAAATGCTTTCTATAGCAACACACCCCTGAGAAAGAGACAAGAATAACAACTTTGAGTGGCCCATGAAAACCAGAAATCACTCCGTGAAGTTTGAAAAAATGCTAGAATAAAAACAGTATAATTCTTTTTGTACATTAGGTTTCTCTGTATACTTTCTACTTGCCCTCATCCATACATGGATCTCCTAAGTCAGTTTTTGTAACACCTATTCTAGACTACCTTTCACACCTCCTCTATTATTGTTTTGGTTTAATTTTTACACAAATCTATCTATTTATTTCTTTATTTTACCTCTCTAGGCCTCTGGCTGTCACATATTTTGTTCTTTACCTTTTGCTCATCTGATCACATCCAGGCTGAGGAAGTGTCCTTAGCATTATATGGCTTTCTTCAGTATCAGTATCTCTACTCATTAATGCCACAGTAATTTACCAAGGGAGTTTCAGAACTGACAAAAATAATCTACAATAACATCAAAAGGAACACCCATGCTACAGTTGCATATTGGGGTGGGGGGGAGTGCTTGTGGCTCAGTAGTATAATACATGATTAGTATGCATGAAGCTTATTGTTCCATAGTGAAAAAATAGTTATATTGACTCTGTACCTGGATCATAATATGATAATTTTCCAGGTGAATAAACTGAGATCTAGTATTAAACTGACTTGTCATTCCAATTTTGTTGCTGATGATGTCTTACTAGAAAGTACTTTAAATCATGAAAGAAGCAGGGTGATTTTTACTCAGTGTTCTGGAGAAGAAGCATTGGCAGGGTTGTCTGCTGATGCCCTTCTTGCTAGCAGAATCCTGAAGTAGTACAACAAAGCATCATATGGTAGCATTGTTTGTATCTGTGCTTCTTTGGGATTCTTCCTTCTTTTATAAAGTGACCAGGATCTGTTCCTAGTAACATTACCTATCATTAAACAGTTCTCAAAGACTCTAGCCACTAAATATCCTAGGCAATTGTATTCCCATACTATCTAAACCTCACATTGGAGGATAAATTTCAACAGTCAGAGCTTTGGAGGAAACAGACAAGCCACATTGAAATCATAGTATATTGCATTTGTGTGTTTTCTCTTCAAAGCTTAGTTAACCTGACTTCAGTCTAACTTCTCATTACATAATGAAACATTGTGTCTTTAATCCAGCTGGGCCAACTCACACTAGTATTTTTCCGATCGAATATACATTCTTCGCCAGTGTGTCAGAAATATTTTTTTGGCTGCCTCCTCACCCATAGACATTTGATAATCATTTATTCCCCCATACTTCACTTCAAAATCTATTTTATATACAATGTATCCATTATGCATACTGAAATTCCAACCAACACTGGAAAACATCCACCTATCTGTCAATGAAAATATGTGAATATTTGCTAGGATTAGAAGCTGTCGCTCATTCACAGACACTTTTTTCCCCCTAATTACTGTTGCTCACCAATACAAACATGAACTTCTTTATAGTTTAGGGTTCTTTTTGTATCTGCTTTTTGGAATCTTCCCCTTCTCGACTAAGTTAACAGTGTTGCTAGCTCTGCCATTAAAGACAAGACTTTAATTCCAGGAAGTTTAGATTACACACACATAAGAAGAACGACTTTCCTTCTTTGCCTTAAAAGGAAAGAAAGAGTTACAACTGAGAACACCCATGCTGTTACTACTAAATATGCAATGATACCAAAGTATGGGCAAAGACATGCTCTATTTTTCAATTTGTATACAGACAAGAGAAGTTTTCTGCATTCTTGGTTCTTGAGACAAAAAATAATAATAATAATTTTGACTTCTCTGTGTTGCAATAATGATTAGGTCATACCTCAGAGCATCTGATGATATGAGGGTAGGATGGAGAATGGATGAAGTTAAGCCTTCTGCTCCCCTTCCCCATTACTCCACCCCGGTGCCACACAATCAGTCTAAACTTACAGTGACTGATTTAGAGCAAAGTTAATTTAATCCAGAATTTACAGAAGCTTTACAACCTATAAATTCTCTAAAGGTTTCTTCTGAAGTCAAACCTCATCTGTGACATTTTATTTTAATATCAGATATCATATTCTGATTTTCTACATGACAGTTCACATAATATAACATGCTGATTTTTTATTAAATAATCAATCAATATATATACATTGTTTTGATCTAACTGCAGGCTTAGATTTCTTCTTGACTCTCGGGGAAAGTAAATATGTGAGTCTTTTTCACAAAGAAAAGCAATCAGCTTGGATCACAGGAACATGGTAGTTAAAAATCACTCCATTAAAGAAATATGCATCATTAGGGAAATGGGGAGAAGTGATATTAGGAAGGGGAATACAAAGCAGCTGGCAACAAGAACAGAATAGATTAATTTTGTTGTTTCAATCAAATATGTATCATAAAATTGCTATTTGAGAAAGATGAAATTAATAACATAGTCTGGAGAGAGCCTAAAATTTGCTGAATCAAGAAGGTTTATTACAGAATACGTTACAGAATGAGGAATCTAAGGTTTCAGTTATGACAATTGAAAAGAGATTTAATTTCAGGAAAAAGTCCAAAGAGTGTAGACAATAACTTCATGAGCAACATAAAAGTTGGGAGCTGGTGAGATGGGTTAGTGGGGAAAAGTACTTGTGCGAGCAATGGGAACTCGAGTTCAAATTCCCAAACTCCATATAAAGCCATCCACAGTGGCACATATCTGTAATTTCTGTGCTTCTATAAGGAAATGGAAACCAGAGATAGGAGAATCCATGGACATTCATGAACCTGGCAGCCTGGCGTAAAAACTGATTAACTAGAGATCTTGTCTTACAAAGTGGAAAATGAGGACAAACAACAGAGCTTGTCCTCTCATCTCTGAACATACATGCCATGGCACATATGTGACAATATTACCCCCAAATAGAAACATGCAAAATGCAATCAAAAAGACATGCACAAACACCCATGCTCTCACACACATATACCTCAACATTTAAAAAGAAAAAAAAACCTAATATGAACCAGTAAGAATAGGAAATAAAGTTTTACTCAAAAAAAAAAATATATATATATATAGTTCTCAAACCTAACCGAGCTTCCATGAGTTAAGCCTAAAGACAAGAAGAGAATAAAACTGAGTCAATGTAGATAAAGAAAGACCTGAACCCATGGTCACACACAGGCTAAAACTCAGTGTTCCACAAAACAAAGCTAAAAGATATGGTTGTGAGAAAGAGAGTGAGGGTTATAGGTAAGGTGTGGATAATAAGGATGAGACATGATTAAGGGCAAGAATAATCAGACTATATTAAATAACTGCACGAAAACCTTCAAGGTTAGTATAATAGAAGTTTGTTTTCAAGGAGGATCTGAAAATGCTGTAAGTTCAAAGAAAGAGAAGAATGGAATTTTTGGTGAAAACTAGGCTCTTGGTTAAAACACTCAAATTCAGATGACGACCACTATTGCTGGAACTTGATTATAATTATAATTTTTGGCCTGAAGACTACTGTTTCTATCCAGCACGTATTTCAATAACTTTTAAAAAGAATAGGAAACAAAATAAAAGTTGACTGAAAAGTAACAAAATGAGAAGCCAAGCTGGGCATGTAGAAGCATATGTTTAAGTCAGCACTGGCAGGCTAAAGAACACAGAACACAAACTCCAGATCAGCCTGAGCTACATCTGGGCACCACGTATCAAAGGTAATGAATAAAAACAAAACAATGACTAACAAAAATGAACAATAATTGAAAGAATACATTTTTTCTAATCAAAATATAAAAAAAACCTGATACTATTGGAAAACAAGACATTTCAACAGATTATATAGACATTACATAGGTAATAAGACCATGATAAACAACTTTACATTACATCTGAAAAAATAGATAATAAGAAATTTTCTGAAAAAACAAAGACATCTGTTAATATTTTTAATGAAAGAAGCTGGGCAGTAGTGGTATACACCTTTAATCCCAGCACCCAGAGGCACAGACAGGTGGATCACTTTTTTTTTTTTTTTAATTTTATTTTTTTCTTATCAGTTTCATTTTGTTAACTCTGTATCCCAGCTGTGTCCCGATCCCTCATTCCCTCCCAATCCCTCCCTCCTCCCTCATCTCCACTGTGCCCCTTGCCAAGTCCACTAATAAGGGGGACCTCCTCCCCATTCATCTGATCCTGTTTTATCAGGTATCTTCAGGACTGGCTGCAAAGCTCTCCTCTGTGGCCTAACAGGACTGCTCCTCCCTTGGGGGGTGGGGAGGCCAAAGAGCCAGTCATTGAGTTCCTATTAGAAATAGTCCTTGTTCCCCTCACTATGGGCAACCAATTGGTTACTGAGCTACCACAGGCTACATCTGAGCAGAGGTTCTAGGTTATATCCATACATGGTCCTTGGTTGAATGTCAGTCTCAGAAAAGACCCTGTGCCCAGATATATTTGGTCCTTGTGGAGCTCCTATCCTTTCCCCATCAGACTAACTCCCCTTCTTTCTTATGATTCTCTGTACTCTGCCAAAGGTTTGGTCATGAGTCTTTGCTTTGAAAACACTGCTAGTTAGAGTCTTTCAAATGCGCACTTATTTTGAGGCCAGCCTGTTCTATAGAGTACGTTATAAGGCAGACAGGGCTACAAAGAGAAACTCTGTCTTGAAAAACAAACAAACTAAAAGAGCAAACATGAAAACTGACATACTTACTATGCCTAAAAGTACAGGAATGATACTTGTTTAAAAATATCAATCGATTATCCAATTGTTTGTGGTGTTTCTGATTAAATTGATGTACCATTTTTTTTTTAATGTTGTAATGTTAACATAAAAATTGATGCCTTTCATTGGGTCATTTTTATATGTGGGTGTATATCTGTTCTTTTTTTTTTTTCAAACAAATATATAGAATTTTTATTAGAAAATAATTTTTTTCTTTTTTTTATTAATTACACTTTATTCATTTTGTATCCCCCCATAAGCCCCTCCCTCCTCCCCTCCCGATCCCACCCTCCCTCCCCTTTCTGCATGCATGCCACTCCCCAGTCCACTGATAGGGGAGGTTCTCCTCTTCTTTCTGATCTTAGTCTATCAGTTCTCATCAAAAGTGGCTGCATTGTCCTCTACTGTGGCCTGATAAGGCTGCTCCCCCCTCAGGGGGAAGTGATCAATGAGCAGGGCAATCAGATTATGTCAGAGGCAGTCCCCCTTCCCATTACTATGTAAACCACTTGGACACTGAACTGACATGGGCTACACCTGTGCAGGGGTTCCAGGTCATCTCCACGAATAGTCCTTGGTTGGAGTATGATTTTTCTGGGAAGTTCCCTGTGTTCAAATTATCTTGTTCTGTTGCTCTCCTTGTGGAGTTCCCTTCCCCTCCAGCTCTTACTATTTCCCACTTCTTACATAGAATTCCATTCATTCTGCCCATCAGTTGGCCATCAGGCTCAGCATCTGCTTTGACAGTCTATACTGCAGAAGCTTTCAGAGGCCCTCTGTAGCAGGTTCCGAGGTTGTTTCCTATTTTCTTTTTCTTCTGATGTCCATCTTCTTTGCCTTTCAGGATGGGGATTTAACATTTTAGTTAGGGTCCTCTCTTTTGCTTAGTTTGTTTAGATGTACAGATTTTAGTGGGTTTATCCTATGTTGTATGTTTATATGAGTGAGTATATACCATGCCTGTCTTTTTGCTTCTGGGACAACTCACTCAGGATGATCCTTTCCAGGTCCCACCATTTACCTGCAAATTTCATGATTTCCTTATTTTTCATTGCTGAGTAATACTCCATTGTATAGATGTACCACAGTTTCTGCATCCATTCTTCAGTTGAGGGGCATCTGGGTTGTTTCCAGCTTCTGGCTATTACAAATAAAGCTGCTACAAACATGGTTGAGCAAATGTCCTTTTTGTGTACTTGTGCCTCTTTTGGGTATATTCCTAGGAGTGGTATGGCTGGATCTTGAGGAAGCGCTATTCCTAGTTGTCTGAGAAAGCGCCAGATTGATTTCCAGAGTGGTTGTACCAGTTTACATTCCCACCAGCAGTGGAGAAGGCTTCCCCTTTCTCCACAACCTCTCCAGCATGTGTTGTCCCTTGAGTTTTTCATCTTGGCCATTCTGATGGGTGTAAAGTGAAATCTCAGGGTTGTTTTGATTTGCATTTCCCTAATGGCTAATGAGGTTGAGCATTTCTTTAAGTGCTTCTCTGCCATTCGATATTCCTCTACAGAGAATTCTCTCTTTAGCTCTGTTCCCCATTTTTTAAGTGGATTACTTGGTTTGCTGCTTTTCAGCTTGTTTAGTTCTTTATATATATTGGATATGAGTCCTCTGTCAGATAAAGGGTTGGTGATGATTCTTTCCCAATCTGTAGGCAGTCGCTTTGTTTTGATGACAGTGTCCTTTGCTTTACAGAAGCTTTTCAATTTCATGAGGTCCCATTTATTGATTGTTGCTCTTAGAGCCTGTGCTGTTGGTGTTCTGTTCAGGAAGTTTTCTCCTGTACCAATGAGTTCTAGGGTATTCCCCACTTTTTTTCTAGCCAATTTAATGTGTCTGGTTTTATGTTGAGGTCTTTGATCCAATTGGACTTCAGTTTTGTGCAGGGTAATAAGTATGGATCTATTTTCATTTTTCTACATGTAGACATCCAGTTGGACCAGCACCATTTGTTGAAGATGCTGTCTTTTTTCCATTGTATGGTTTTGGCACTCAATCCTATGCTTACCCTACACCCAAATGCTTATAGGCCAACATAAGAATACCACCAACAATAGCCAGGGCAATAGGACACCAGCAGAGGCCAGCTCTCCTACTACAACACGTCCTGTATATTCCAATATAGTTGAAGCACGATCTTATAATAATTTTTTGAAGATAATAGAGGACTTTAAAAAAGAAATGAATAAATCCCTTAAAGAAATCCAGGAAAGCGTAAACAAACAATTGGAGCAAGTGAATAAATCCCTTAAAGAAAACCAAGAAAAAAAGACAGACTGGTGCACTATGTAACGTTCATCCTTGTATTATTCGAATGTTGATTTCTGTGCCATCAGAGAGCTAAGTAGTGTTTGGACTTAAGCATTGCTATTTTTATGAAGCATCAGATGTCTCAGTGTATTGTAAATAACTTTTCCATTTCCCAGCTGGTTTAAGACTTGACAGCCAATAGCTGGACAGCAGAGAAAAGACAGGACATCTGGTCAGGGTTAGGAACTCTGGGAAAAATTCAGACATGAAAAACTTTCAAGTATGGCACAGAGGTGTAAGGAGCAGGAGTCAGGCTGAGTGAGAGTTAATGTGCCACATGGCAAACCTCATCTAGAATAAACGGGTTAATTTAAGTTATACAAACAAGCTGGGAAGTAGCCAGCTAGAGACTGAGCTATAATAAATAATAATTGTCTCTGTGTCATTATTCTCGTAGCTCATGAGCCCAGGAGAGTCAGGCAATAATAGGACACCAACCTAGACACAAAACCTTCAACATGTAACTTGTCCTGCCCTTAACATGCGCTGGTGTAAAAATGGTGCAAAAATTGTGGAGGTGGCCAACTATTGACTGATCCAACTTTGGAGGGATCCTACCCCTGACCCTGTCTGGAAGGCATGGAACCAGAGATTGGGTATCCTATAGACCTAGGATAGAACTAGGGGAAAAATGGTCAATGAAATTATTCCTAATACTATTTCTCTGTGCTGAGACAGAAGCCTAACATAATTCTCATCAGAGAGGCTTCATCCAGCAACTGATGGAAACAAAGGCAGAGACCCACAGCCAAATGTTAGGTGAAGCTCAGGGAATTCTGCTGGAGATGAGGAGAAAGGACTATAGGACCCAGAGTGGTAAAGCATACCATGAGAAAATCCATAGAATCAACCAATCAGGGCTTATAGGGGCTCACAGAGATTTAATCAAGAACCACGGAGCCTGCATGGGCCTTACCTAAGCACTCCACATATACGTTAAGGTTGTGTGGCTTGGTCTTCTTGTGCAACTCCTAAAAGTGGCAGTAAGGGCTGTGCCTACTCTTGGGAACATTTTCCTCCTACTGGGTTGCCTCATCTAGCTTTAATATGACTGAAGGTGCCTAGTCTTATTGCAGATTGATATGCAATGTTTGGTTGATATCTCTGGCAAGACTGGCATTTTCTGAAGGGAAATGGAGGAGTGGATCTAGGAAAGAACAGAGACGAGGAGGAAGGGAGGGGGGAAGGGAAACTGTGGTCAGGACTTAATATATCAAGGAATAATAAGCAATAAAAAATATAAAATATTGTCAGAGCTCAGGGAACTATTCAGCAGTTGAGGCAGAAAGATTTTTAATATCCTGAGGGTCTGACTCACACTAAGGAAACAGAGTCTTCCAGAGAGAACAGGACGATGCTTCTATGTACTCAGAGACAGTGGCAGCATGTACACAGCCAGAAGCATCAGGAAGGTAGGCACAATCACCTGCTTGTAAGTAAGACTGCTTGCAAAATAAAACTCAGTTTTCTCCAATATATTCTCACTGGGTGTATAAAACACACTTAAGGGTAGGCTTCCTGCCTGGCAGTAAATGGCGAACATGAAATGAACTCAATGATATTATGTAGATAACTTTTTGTTCCATATTGCTTTTTCAGTCACTTTTTAATTTTATTGGTCTGATGCATCTGTATTATGATATCTGGCTTTCTTTAAATATATGTAAGAATAAACATGGTATAGATAAGTTGAGACATGATCCACAATTCAAGCATCCACTTGGGGTATTGGACATCTTTCCCATAAACCATTGGACTACATTCATGAGATAAAAAATGTTCTAAACAACATGTCAACTTAAATACATCAAGATGGAAACAGTAATGAATTTCTAATAGAGCATGCCTATTTTAAGAATGTCAATTGGATTAATCGAAGAAAGAGGAATGTAATGAGATCATCCCACTAGACAAACATTAAGTACTTGAGAATATTGTATCAGGATCCTCATCTCTCAACGATCTTTTCCTCTAGAATGTGGACTGAACTTAAATATATACTGAGACATTACATTCAGAATTTTTCTTTAATGTATGGGACAAAGTAATTGCAGTTATAATTAATATCAAAATTTTAGATGACATTAAGACAGGAAAATTAAGTCTGTTGGCCTCACTAAATAACATGCACCCTTTAAATCTATCTTTAGAGGCCAGAAAATTGGGAAGTCATCAGTTTCAAAAACAAGAATTTTATGTGGTGCTTTGAAAATGAAGGAAGCAAGATGGCAGAGAATACGGACAGCCTAGATTCTGAGAGCTGCTCTCACCTGGCTGCCAACAAAGAACTGATAATGACAGCAACAAGTTTCAGAGCAAACTTCACCCCCAGAATCTCCTGATGATAATTCAGCTCAGCCAACATTTGGGCAGGAAACACAGCCACACGGGATCTAAAGAACAAGAAGCTCATAAAATAAGCAAAATAATACGTTTAGCTGCATTATACAGAGTAAGTGCAAGTAAAGACACAATGTTGGTCAGCCGTGGGATGAGCAAACATATTGTATGTTCATACCAACATTTTATATAGTGATAAAAATTAAACAACCACCACTTCTGATAATTTGAGTATACCTGTGTAATTTTTTAGTACAAATAAAGACAGGCCCAAATTAAATGTTACTTGATCTAATTCATATGAATTTCTAATCTGGATAAAAATAATAAATAGTGACTATTTACAAAAAAAACATTATCATTGTGACAATATAAAGGAAAATTATTGGTGTTGGAAATGTTCTTCATATAGACGAGAACAGCATAGATGTGTGCGTTTTGAAACAACTTATTCATTTAACGACTATGTGTGTATCATAGTCTGTTAAATGATTTTTACATAAACATGAATTTATAAAGGTCTGGAAAATGCGGTATAATTATTATTTGATTCTCCAGAGAAAAAGAGAATAAAAATTTGCATATAATTATAGAGTAGGCTTAAATGACCAAACACTGATCGCCCCACAAAGTCAGTTTCCAGGTTGGAGAACTAAGCAAAACAGAAGTTATTCCATCAAGATGGGTTTGAATTCTCAGCACAGCAGTGATACTGTTGCAACCAAAGGTCAAAGATGTAGAAGTTCCCTGCACTGTTGGTGGTAGAAACTTACATTTGAAGCTGGAAAAGACAAGTGTCTGGTGCATATGGACAACTGTGGAGATTAAACACTCAGATATATGCATTTAAATTATTTCTTTGATAATAGTTCTCATTCTAACTTAGTTTGTTTAATGAGAATCTCATACAATTCAATGGAGGAACATTTTTGCAGCTAATAAGTCCACAGTTAATTCTCTGAATTGGACCCCTATGTGTCTCCTGATCTAGGAAATCAGAGAATATGTCTACAAGTCTGAACTTCCCATGATTCCAAGTCTTGAATTCTTATGTCACTGCAAGGAGTTACATGGGATTTTATTACTGTGTGTTGGTAAGTTATCACAGAGCTACAAAACTTACCAAATCCTCTAAAATCTTGTGGTACCCCTGTCTCAAATCTAACTTTTCTGTGTCCAGAATATATGTGGATAATTTTATATTTTCACATTCATCAAATTTAATTTCAGTACAGTCTTCTTCCCATTAAACTGTGAAAGTTGGAGTAGAATGCAACCAATTTATATATGCTACTCATAATACTATGCCAAGGGTTTTTTGGAAATTTATATTTATTAAGTACAAATTATCTGTGTTTATATAGGAAAAATTTTCGTGTGAGGTAAAAATTTCAATTTGAAAAACATATTTTTTCAATTATTGGTTGACATTTCTTAGCATCTTTGTATTTAAAAAGTTCCATCAATTGCCATTTTAAATCATTCTGAACTCTCAAAACATTTTTCACTTTAATATCACACACACACACACACCACACCTCTAAGAGAGGAAGTTATTCCAAATAGTTTGGCTTTTGTTATCTTCATTATCTTTGTGGGTTTTGCTTAGTTTTGAACAAGGCAAATAGTTTTGAAATTATATAGAAATGCCTGTAATCAACAAGAATTTCTGAAAGGTTTGTGTGTTTGTGTCTGTGTGTACATGTATAAAACTTTGACCTTAAACTCATTATGTTAGAAAAGTTGACCTTCAACTTCTGACCTTCTTGCTTCCCCATTCACATTCTAAGATGATAAGCATGTGTTACCAGAACAGGGTTTCTTTCTTTCTTTCTTTCTTTCTTTCTTTCTTTCTTTCTTTCTTT